>NC_037649.1:9769305-10081180 GCF_003254395.2 Apis mellifera
TCGAGCGATTTAAACGCTCTCGGGCGCCCTCCCGAGGAATGCCTCGATCGGATCTTTACCTCGAGTCGAATCACTCCGCCCATTCGTGTCGTCGAGAGAAGATAATAATTCAGAGGCCCTCGGTACGGGCTACGTTAAATACGGTGATTACGATGGTATTTAGATGAAGGAGCGAGGAATTCTCGTGCAAATCGAATACGAAGGTGAGGTTAATCGACGCGGGTTCCGATTGGCGGGTTCGAGATGCCCGAACCGAGGGAATAATTGGAAATGGCTGGGTTGATCCACGCGTGTGTTGTCATCGTGTAATGCCGCAACATGGGAAGCGCGATTTACTTTTTTTGCGAAATAACGAAGAGGAAAGAAATGGTGGGTTTCGCAACAATGTTGTTATTATTTAATGCGCGCGATAACGTTGTTATCGCGGCCGATGGAAATTGCAATGTCAACGTGTCGGTTTCTCGATAACGATTGAACGAGAAAAAGAGGAGGAGGAAACGAAGGAGGTGGAGGAGGAGGGATCGACGTGGCGTTGAGTTGTCAATCACGAGGCGTAATAAACACCAGTCGTAGATCTCCGGAACGTTAATTATACAGAACGTCGCCCCTGTTTTCGCTTTATTACTTGGATATCGGGCGGCACGAAATTATTCCGTGTCAATTAGCGTGATTTAGAAGGCAGCCACCGCGTACGAGATAGACGACGCGAGCCGATACGAAATTTACGACAGGTGTCGACGAGAATGATAGCCTTGATACGGCATTTGCATTTCCACCGATACGGTGGAATTTGCATAGAAATACCGGCCCCGGCCTCGGGGCTTAATCCCGATCGATTATCGATCTATCATCCTTTTGCTATTGTCTCCTCGCCCCCGTGAATTGGGAGAAACGATTAAATAACGTAATGTTGCTTCTATCGTCCGTTCAACGACAATTACGTCGAATCGTTGATTCGTACGATTCACGAACGACGATCGGTTCGCACATTTTCTTGTCTTCTTGTCTTTGAACTCGGAAGATGTTCGATCAAAGCCCATCCTAAAATCTATCCGTAATTCATCGCAAGAGAAAGCGGCCGACACCCGCTCCATGATAAATCGCGAAAATTTCTCTCGGATTACGTATCTTAAACAATCGCGACGCGACACGATCCGAAAACAAGTTTAATATTCTTCCTTACCTCGCCTTATGTAAGAGTTATAAATTATTCGAACGGTGACGATAAATTGAATTAGTTTTTGCCATATCGCTTCTTTTCCTCTTTCCGTTTAAAATCGAGGAATTCTTTCTCCCTTTGAGAATTCCGATCAAAACGAGGAATAAGCAAGCATTTCGCGATTGTTCTACCCGGCTCGAATTCGCGAAACACCGAAATGTCGATTTTCGAGTTTTTTCTCGAAACGAGTATCGTCTCTGCCTTTCTCCCCTCCCTCCTCCTCCCGACCGAACCCACAGCTTCCGCTCGGAACGATGATCGCGCGGCGTGATCGGAATGGTAATGAAAAGCGTACGCTCGATATACTTTTACCATGACCGAGAGCAAAACGCACGGCGGCACAGCCTTGTGCCAATTGCGATCGGCGTCGCGCCGCACCATCACTTTTTATCGCGGCGCGATTCGATTTCGTGAAAAAATTTCGCGAAAATATATCGATCATCTTCGTCGCATCGACGAAAACAAATAGGAGGGATTACGAAATTAAACAGAATTTTCCTAATTTTTCCTTGTTATTGCGTTGTATTCTTTTTTTAAGAAACACGGACAGAATTTATACTTATTTTGAGAGAGAGATATATATAAGGCTGACCCGTGCAGGATACCTCTACTTTTAACTCTTTCTTTCTCTTTCTCTCTGTTTCTTTATAATCATCCTAAACCCATCGAACCAGTCGACGTAGCAATGGATTCACGGTGTGACAAAGCTAAATACGGAAACATATAGTAGCCAAGGGGGGAGGAGCAGTTAGGAAGAAAAATCTTAATCGACGGTTCGAGTTTAAAAGTGCGAAATTAATAAGACGAAGAGGAAGGGGAGACAGGAGGAGGAGAGGAGGTAGACAGGCACGAAGATAAGGGAGGCGAGGGAAGGGAAGGTCGTAGCGCGTCCGGTCGTCGAGGCTTCAATCAATAAGCTAATATAGTTGGGCCCCTCGTCCCCGAGCTACCGTGCGCTGCTGCAACTCCTCTTGACCCCCCCGGAGGCGCTCGTCTCTCGCAGAAAAAGAAACGAAAAGGAAACGCGGCGGATGGGCGGGGAGGGGGGGAGGAAGGAAAAAACGCCCGTACCGGTGGGCAATAACCGTAAAACCGGCTTTTAATGTTCGGTACGCGTTGGGCTATCGTGCATCGTGATCAGACATTTTCAGAACCTCTTACCCGCGCTCTCGAGGACGTTCCGCGCACCGCCGGTTCCTTCGCTTCTCTTCGCCGCGTGAGAGTTCTCTCTCCACACTTCTTCTGCGCGTTCCCTTCGAACAGGAGACCGTTTTCCGGATCGAATATCGGAAGTCGTCCGAGTTCGAGGGAATCGAAAGTCGGGAAAAATTGGTTGAATTGGAGAAGCGAATCGTAGTAGAGTTTCTGGATCACGGAGATAAAGGAATCGAGTATCGTTCGGCGGTGGAAAATTCTCGTTTCTCCGTTCCCTTCACCGCCGTGCGTACTCGACGACTGTGCACCGTCCCCCTCCCTCCCCTCCACCGATCGTTACCGTTTCGAAACGGTCGGTGAACAAAGGCTCGAATTAGAAGCCGACTCAGTCCCCCCGGCATTGAGATTCAACGCATGTGGCCCGATTTCCTTGATTAATAAAGTTAACTCGGCTCTCTCGGTTCGCTGTAAAAGGGGGGCAAGGATCTATTCCATTCCGTTCCATGCTCGCTTTCGAGCTTATTTTTTTCTTTCCCTCCTTCTTTCTTTCTTTCTTTCTTTCTTTCTTTTTTCGTTAAACTTAGCAAGGCAGATCGATGACGATGATGGTGGTGGTGGTGGTACGGGAGGGCGAGCGATCCCTTTAGAGGGTTTCGTTGAGGGAGAAGGAGAGAAAAGGGGGAAGGGAGAGGAAGGAAGTAAAAAAGGGGTAAAGAAGGAAGCTCGAGCATGCTGCGAAGGGGGAAGGGAGGGGAAGGGACGGAAGGAGAAGGGAGGCGAAATGAGCAGTCTCGATGACAGGCACGTGGCCTTACAGGGCGGTGGCCACCTCCATTTACATTTACAACACCCGCCACCGCCTTATACGGTGGCTCTTATCCTCTCGTTCGATGACATTTCTCTTTTATTCCTTTATTTTCGGTATCGTATCGAAAGCACGCTTGCTCCTCCGTCGCCCGTCCCTCCCTCTCTCTCTCCTCTTCCACCGCGGTGTTTCGAAGCTGGCGCGGAAATCGATTAAGTCAAGCCGGCTTTGCAATTCGATCACGTATCGATCGAGCGACTCTCTTCTCGATCTTTCGATGATGTATTGGCGATGTATGTATATATGTATATATATATCGATACGTCGTTGTCGCGTGGATCTTTGCGCGTCGGAGAAAGGCGGTTCGGAAAAAAGATTTGTTACGGCGAAAGGAGAACGGTTGTCCATTTGTCGAGCGGAGATCGAATAAAAATCGCACGAGAATCGATAATTGGAGTTAAATCGAAAGAGATCTCCGAGGAATACGAGTTTCCGCCAGAAGAAAAAGAAGAAGAAGAAGAAGAAGAAAAGAACGAACGCAACGTTGCAGCATCGTAGAAAGCATGTTTTTCGCGTTTACGAGCATCCTTAGATACCGGTATATGCACAACGAAAAGCAGATGGTAGACGCGTCCGGTCTGCAATTATCGAAGAAAAGAGATAATAGCTACCATGACGTAAATTTCTCTCGAAGCGTTCGTAAAAAAAAAAAGGGGTATGCGATGATCGAAGAATAATTAGCCATTAACGAAACACGAATGCGAATAATTCTGTAGATTTCTCGTGTCGGTAGATCGATTAAGAATTAATCTCTCTCTCTCTTTCTCTTTCTCTCCGTGATACTCGTTAACCGACGCGACGACAGATTCCGTCAGGTGTAATTCCAATAACTCGAACAAGTAATACTCGATTCGAGAGAGAAAGAGAAAAAAAAAGAACACCCACGAACACCATCGACTACCATTCCGCTCCGATCCCACTTCCGATCGATATCCCTTCGAGTTTCCATTCGCGACAATCTCCAATACAATTGCGAACGAAACGACGGACCCGTTCTCTTCACCGTTCTCCCTCTCTCTCTCTCGGCATCATCGTCGCCATGTGGTGGAAGAGAAGGCGCTGCTTGCTGCGTGCACCGTAATTGCGGTTTACCGGGACATTACACATTTTACGATGTATTAACGGTAGCATGAAATCGGTAATTGCGAGCATTTACCATGTCCAACCGCTCCTAACGAGTTACGTATCTTACGAATATTAGACAAGCCCGAGAACCCGCGTCTTTGATACATCAATCGTGCAACGGAGGGGGTGGGGGAGGAGGGGGAGAAAAATGATAACGACGGTAAGGGAAAAGGGAGTCTCCGAATGGAAGTCCCGATGGATGCATCTCACGCTGACTCGCGCCGCTGGAGTCCCTTCTTCCCTCCACCGTCGCCGCCCCATTTGTTTCGTTTCACCATCTCCTCTCCCCCTCTCCGCGATACCGACTTTCCACGCCGTTTAGTACCGATCGACGTGCCGCGACCATTAATCCACGCGCTCCACGGGTTTCGTCGAGGAATCGTTTCACGGTTGCTTGCTGCAACTCGTCGACGCTACGCCTCCTCCTCCTCCTCCTCCTACGTCATTTTCGAACGAGGATGGAAAAATGCACACATACGCGCACGCGGGAGAGAATAACAATTGCGAGGAGAGAGCATTTAGGAAGAGAGGAAAAGGGATATTTATAATAGGGAGAAGGGGGAATGTTGGATGTTTGGAAAAGGATCTTGGGAGAATCGTTGCATTCTTAGGGTGTTTAGATACGGGGATCGGAGTGACTAATTAAATAGAATTAGTTACGTAGATCGTAACGGAGGCCGAGCAATAAACGAACACGTTCCGTTTCGCGCGTGTATATAACTACGAATTATTGATAATAGGTATAGAAAATATTCCTTTCGTTTAATTATACGTATATATATATATATATATATATTTGGTATATACGTAATAATATGCAAAGAAAGATGCGAGAGGCTTTTTCTCCTTTTTTCTAATCCCGCGTCGGATGGTAATAATAAACGGTGGTATTATAACGAGCAATTAGGTATTCGAATTTTTCGCGGTAGTTGAGTGTAATTGCTCATTACACCGGTAGAATTGATCCGTGATTAAACCGAGGTTTAATTAACACCGCCGCGTACACTCGAGTACTTGATTGGTAAAGTATTAAAAAGGACATTTAACAGCCGCGAGAGTAGTTATCGACCAACTCTTAACTTATTTAATTAACTTGGAAACTGGTATTATATGGATATTAAGTGGATATATAAATTCCATTTATATAACATATCCATCGGAAAGCATTTCCAAGTCTCGAAATCGAAAAAACTCGAACGCGTAGAATCTTCCCCTCTCCTCCTTTCGTACGATTGCGCGCCACCCATCCAGTCGCGCTCTTCCCCCTCTCCTCCCTATATAATTACGAGAGGCTAAATTAAATAAAATAAAATTCTCGAATTCAATTATCCCGTAACACGATATTTCACGCCCGAAACCGTCGAATTCGGAAGAAAGTGGATACTCGACGATCCCATACCATCGTTTCGTCTTCTTTCAACGTTCGACAACAAAGTGAAACGAAGTGAGCGAGATCGCTACAAGGAATCTCTCTCTCTTTCGCCCAAGAGAGTTTCCGTCCGTCGAAAAAGCGAAACGACCACCGCGCACGTCTTTACTCACCGATCGGCCGCAATTCGTTTTTACAGTTACGGCGGCGCCCATCGTCGCCCATTTTTCTCGGCCGTTTTTTTTAATTATGGCGAGGTGTCCCTCTCCTCCTCTTCTCCTCCCCTCCAGTTGCTAAGCTAAGTACCGTTACTACGAAAGTCGCGCGTTAAAACGGCATAAAAACGGGCGCGATAAATAATACGTAATTATCGGTGTCGGTGGTTGGCAATGGGCCAACCACTTTCCGGAATACGAATTACTCGTCGAGCGCGGCATTAATTCCCGCGCGACTTTACGCATCCCACGATAGCCGATAATGATGGTGATCGTGCGTGTGGCCAACGTTCTCTCCGTCTCTCTCTCTCTCTCTCTGTCTCTCCCTGCCTCTCGTGTATATATCTCGCGTTAAAGTGTCGCGACGTTTTCCACCGCTTCGCGTGTCTTTTTTTCTCCCCCTTTTTTCTTTCTTCTTTTCTTTTACGAGAGAAACGATCGACTGGCATCGTGTTATTTTTACCTTATCCTTACCTATAGGCACGAGAAACGTTTCTCACGCGTGCGTGTTCACGTATCTATCATCGGAGATCTGCGTAATCGAATCCGAAGTTGGAGATCGTTAAACAACCTTGCCCAAATATTCGTTCATTTATAAGATTATCTATCCGAAGATAACTATTATCGCGTTCGCTCACTTTTATACCCGATAATTCGTGAGCATCGGCGTCTCTTATCTCTACGAACGTTTCGCTTCGAAAACGTTGTAGTATCCAGGAGTCGGGGGAAGAGAAAAGGAAAGAAAATTCCACGTTACGGCGCAAACGAAACAAACGAAATTTATCGAACGGCGACGATAAGCAGGGATGTATTTTTCGTCGAAGGGACGAAAAATAGGGCCTCTCTTTCGTCGGATTATCGTCCCATTATTAATCAAGCCTCGGATTTAAGCCGAAGGAAATAAGCCGTGTGATTTATCCCCGATCCCCCTCCCTCCCCTCCCCTCCCCTCCCGTTCGTAACGGGAAAGGATGGGACGGGATGAAAAATTCCGCAAGATGGCTGCGGTTTCCAGTAAAAGCTTCCAAGAACGGTTAGACCACGGTGGTCCCAGCTGCAACGAGCGATCGCGACCCTGAAACCGATACCGCTTCGTTGCGGTAACTTCGTTTCGCGTCCTGCGGTCGCATAAATTCGTGTGTCGCAAACACACGGGGAATGGATCGTTTCGCCGATAATAACACGACTTGGTCTCTTCGTTTAGCTTTTGCGCGGGGATTTAAGGGGAGGGCACGGGCGATTTATCTCGCCGCGCGTTGTTTATTCTCGTTAGCGGATGAAACGGATTCGCTCGAATTCTTCTTCCACCGGCTAACGTGAGCGAGCAGCTCGAGGAGCGAGGGAGTGATTTTTGACGAACGTTTCTTCCATCTCCCCTCCCCCATCCCGATAAATCGAATTTTTTCCGCGAGATCGAGAAAGTCGGGGAGGAGAGTGTCGCTGTTAGGAAATTTTTCGACTCTATATTATAAGTTTCTACGTGTATATATACGTATGAACGAGCGACGCGGTTGTTAAACGCCGCGTTAGATTGCCTATAATTTACCTTGTTTATGTTATGGATTCTATACGCGTGGGGGCATCGAACGATCATAAATAACGCGCGCGTCAGCAACCGGAGGATCGGGTTGGCTATCTAATTAAATTAGACGCGTATTTATGAAATTCCACGTCCACCGATTATTCAAAAATCTATACCCGCGTTACGTAACGGGATGTAATTATCCACACGGCTCGTGAGAAAGGCGTTCCATTTACGCAACAGCCCGTATAATTTTCCGTGTAATTTTTATCGAAAATCGTTGGAAACCCCGAAACTCGAGAAATCTGAATGGGCTCGGGAACGAAAGAGCGTTGCGATCGGGGAGAAGGTAATTGAGATAACGAAATAACCGAGTCAAGTCGGCCGACAAAAACCGCATTCCAAAAATCCTTTCCCCCCCCCTCCTCCTTTTTTCTTTCTTTTTTTTTCACTGTAAATTACCGTCGCGGAGATAAGAGGAGGACGAAAATGATTGGTGGAACGCGGGGACTACTACTATTACTGCTCAAGTAGAGCGAGATATCTCTCCTCACGGGGGTACACCTGCGCCTCGAACGATCAATTTTTCTCGGGCGCAATCGCGACGTTTGATCAGCGTTAGATCCAGTTTTCGAGATTACGTTTTTCGACGCTTCTCGGCTGCAGCGCGCAGCCTGGCTGGTTTCGAGGCAACCACGCGTCTAGCGGGTAGACCATTTTCGAGATTGATGATCGAGCCCCGGAGAAACACGTGGAAAATAATTACGGTTAATGAGACAAATGGCCGGTTGCCTCGCCTGTGCTGCGGGATCACCGTTAAAACGTAACTTCACGAGCCGGGACGACCGTTCCACGACAGATTTCACGCCCATAAAGTTTCCTCGCCGTGGGAGACTTTAATTGGTCGGGGAGGGCAGATTGATCGTTCAATAAAAGCGGTAGAAACTGAGCCAGCTTAACTCGACTCGCTCGCTTTTACATTTTTTCCTCCGCTCGATCGAGAGAGAGAGAGAGAGAGAGAAGTATCGAACGTGCTTATTCCAAATATGCGATTACGATCGAAATTTTCCAGACGCAATTATCGATCCTCCGCAACGAACGGCGCGGCATTCATCAACATCCTATTGGCCTGGCTTAGCAACGAGAATGCAAGAGGAATCGGTGTCCATCGATAATAACCGTCCCACGATCGGCACCGACGTGAAAAGATCTCTTTTAACCGGCTAATAACGTCTTATTAGCACCGGCGGGATGACGTGTAATGGATGACAGTAATAAAAGCGTTTTACGTTTTCGCGTGATAAATTGCGATCGCCGCCCGTTGTCCGTTCCTGTCCCGTCCCGTCCCGTCTCGTCCCATTCGTCCGTGTTTCGTTTCCACTGGTGGTGAAATCACTGCGCGACGCAACGTTCCTCGCCGTTAACCCATATTCCACCCACGTTCCACGTGATGCCGAACCCCGATAGAGGGATTAACAACTGTACAATGACATTGTTATCGGTGTTTCAATGGTGTACCATTGCTGCATCCAATCGTACGGTAATGCAGAGAAATATCGAAGATCCCTATTTTTCGTCTAATTTTTCTCGAACTCGCGTTAATTTGTCATCGATCGAACGGACGGTTGTCATCGAGCGAAGAAACTCGTCATCATCGAGTGACAAATAGCCCAGTCTAGTCTTGCTAGTTAACACGAGGCAACTTACGCACGTCAACTGTCTTTTATTTAAAATATATCCTGACAAGGAGTCAGAGAAGGGAACAACAAGGGATAATAATCATCGTCCCTGTAATCGTTTGATCACGCTCGGAGTGTAAATTCCGAAGCATCTGCACCGTATTTCCAATCTTCGCAGAGCTAAATCATCGCCTGGCCTAAAGAGAGAGAGAAAGAGAGAATAACGTCCTAACGAGTTATACGATTTCTAACGATTTCCCTCCCCCTTCCTCCTCCCGTCGTTCTCGACGGTGATAACCGGACTCGTATAACCAACAAGTTTCCCCCTTTGCTGTCCGTTCGTGGAATTACGAGGACACACTAATGCCCATGGCGTGATGAGGCCACGACGGATCTCACGGCGGTAACCGTAACGAACAGGACGAACGACTCGAGGCCAGGCCAGGCCAGGCCAGGCTATGGAATCAAGCGGTGTGTATAAGCACATCGAGGGGGAGAGAGGAGGGCATCGTTCGCTTGGAAAAGGTTCACCTTTCGACCCATCGAAACGGCCGCGATCCACGAGAGATTACCCTCGAAACACCTGTCATCTAACGACCGAACTTTCCGAGTACCCCCTACTCCCTCCTCCTACTCGTTTATCCCCCTACGAAACGCGGAATGACTTTCTAGCAATTACGTGCCAGCTGAACCGACGTTCCTCCTCTGCCTTGCCGTGTCGCGGCCGCCGCGTCGTTGAAAACGACGTCTTCTTTGCCTGGATAATCGGCCGGTTGAAATTTCTTTTATCTCGGGGTTACGAAGAGAGAGAGAAAGAGAGAGAGAGAAGAAGGATAATTTGGAATAATGGATACGTGGGGAATGGGAAGGGGAGGGGAAAGGAGAGATTTCGAGGAAGAGAGGTATACGTATATACTTTATATAAATACAACGTTCTCCCCGCGAATGATGGACACGAAATGCGGTATCCAAACTCGTCGCTTTCCTATTATCCCGCGAAAAAGATTTGCGTCTCGATGTACTTTTCTAATCCAAGATCGGTGTAAGCGGGAAAGGTTTTCTTTTTTTTCCCCTCCCTTCCTCCCTCTCTCCGACGAGTTTGCCTTTCATTCTCCGAGACCGAGACCGAGTTGGAGGATCGGGCGAGCAAACGAATCAGTAGTGGAGTAACGTGTATATCCTTGGCGAGACACGGAACGAATGGATCGGCCAGCGGCTCGGTACCAACCGAGATATACCTCGGTTACACAGTGTACGGTGACTAATGAACCTTTACAGTCACCTTTACGTCCCGCTGCCGGCCGCGCCGCGAGTTGGCTGAGTTTATTGCCGATGCTAATTCACGAGTCCGAGCAATTAGAGGGTTCGACGGAAGCGGATCCTTTGAGAATCCTTCCCCTTGTCGCCGACCGTTGATCGCCACGCCGTTCTATCGATTACCCCGACCAAACATTTCTGCCGAGGTGAAGAGATCTTGAACGAAGATATTTGAAATCATTGCTCCCCGATACTCCAAGTGTACTTCTGTCTCTTCTTCCTCTTTTTTTCGTTCTTTTAAATCGAAAGAAATTGTATTATTCACCCGTTTCGCGAATCAATTTTCCATTAAACGAAAGACAAAGAAAAGATCAATGTCCTATTTAAGGTTCTATCCAGGACGATGGAAAGTCGGGGAGAAAAAGCTGGGAGCAAAAGAGTCCGGTAAACGCCGTGTGCTTAAAGGAAGGACGCGTGTCCAGGGTATCGGGATATACCGTGACGCTCGGTCTTCGAGATCGGTGACGAAGACGAACGGTTGAGGTGCAGCGAGGATCGAGCGAAGAAGTTACGACCGGCTTCGTCGCTTCCTTTAACCGCCTCTCGAACCGTGGATCGAAGAGAAAAATGTCCGAATATCTACACAGTCCGCGCAGAGCGGCGCTGCAAGGAGACAAATAACCCGCCCTATCGACCCACCACAAATATTCCAAGTCGATCGAAACACGTTTCCACGTCGTTAAACCGAGAGACCGACGTCTCTAAACCCTGATCTAAATAGAACGATCCAACGACGAATACTCGTGTGATTACCGAGTGCAATAATTGCTCGTCGTTACACGATATAGCGTATAAAGTGTCGTTATTAAACATAATTCGACGTATTATCCGTTGGTGGCGCACGATTTCTGGAATATTTATCTAGTCACCGATTAATTAAAGAAAACGATCGAGGTAAATGGGGATTGGAGAAAAAGCGAGGAAGGGGTTGAGAAAAGGGTGAAAGAAAAGAAGGCAGATGGATGGGGAGAAAAAGTCGGGTAGGATCGATCTCGCCTCTCGAAATGACCATAGCGGAAGGCTGTAGGTAAATCCCGATTGCGGAGTAACAGCGATAATGCCTCGGCGGAGGACCTGGAGATCTCGAGAACGTACGTAAAAGTACGTACGCTCGCCCCTTCCCTTCCCTAGGATAGGTAAGGTGCGCGCAAACAACCGGCCTCCGAGGACTTGCGTAGCGAAGAGAGAGAGAGAGAGACGCATGCGAGCGCACACGCAGAGTCGATACACCGGATAGTGATTGATGATGATTAGCCGGCGATTTGCCGATAAGGGAATGTACCGCGCCAAGGTAACCTCTTGCGGCCCGTTTGCCGCGCTATGATACAGGCCACGATATTGGGACTCCCCCTCCTACACTCGTGTAAATTGCTGTACAATGAGCAATTACAATGATTTTACGCAATGCCGTCCCTTCTCGTCTTTTTCCTTTCCATTCTTTCCTTCTTTCTTCGAAGACGCGCCCCCTCTGAAATAATTTCGATCTCCTTTTTCTTTTCGCTATTGTTAAATGTGGCTTATCAAATCGAGGAGTCAGGCGAGCGTTACTTAACGACGTCGTATCCCATCCCGGCATCCAATTTCTCTCCGATTTTATATTCCTCCCTCCCCGAGTTAACAGAAACGGGGAACGTTCGATTCACCGTGGCACGATTTAACGCGAGTTTCCTCCCGGATCGGAGCCGGTCGTCGGGCTGTGAACTACGACGCCGATACGGATCTACCGGCGTGACAATCTTTCGATAACAAGCTGAAAACGTGGTGAAGCGTTGGAATAGGAGGAGGAGCGAGATGTACCGCTCGATACGTGTTACCGTGATACGCGATCCGTTTTGATAAGGCGTATATCGTTGGCTTCTTCCGGATCGCCCCACGATCGGATATCGATCGTCGAATATCGTATCGGGCGATGTTTCATCGATCTATCGACGATCGTTCGCCACGATCGATGGAGAGCCAATTCCTATGTAAATTGCCTGTCTCGCCTCCCCCCCTTTTGCATAATATCTTCATACGCCCGTACTATTGCATCGAATCCCTTGCTCGCTCGCTCGCTCGAGAATTTTTCCTAATCTAATCTCGTAATCAACGACCGGCGATAATTTCGAACCGAATCTCGATCTCGAATTATCCGAGGCTCCCGATAACTACGAGTTATCCCTACCCCCGTTCAACAGCTGCCAATTACACAGGCTGACTAATTTGAACCGGTGTAATAACACTCGCAACACTGGCTGCCCGGCTAGTTAATTATTCGCGAGGAATCGGAGAGGAGAGAAACATCTGGCCGCGTGAACGCGCCACCTTGTTCCTTGTTGGCAAATCACGGAGCGTGCGTTAGAGAGAGAGAGAGAGGAGGGAGACGGCTCGAGAGAGTAAACGTTCAAAGAGGCTGGAGATGGACACTCGAGGAGGGGAGAGGGGGGACACGTGAATCGTGAGTCCGGACGGAAGGAAAGGAACGAGCGGTTACTCGTGAATCACCACGCCAACACGCGGAGCGGATCGTTACGCCGGGAGGTGAATAAAGCTCGGGCCTCGTTGGTCGCCGTGGATGGGCGATAAGCGATGGGAGTGAAGAATGCGAGTACGGGCCAATACGGTGGCCAATCCAGTTATCCTCTTCCCGGATGAGATATCTGGCGTATACGTTTCAATACGACTGCCGTCGATTTCAAAAAATCGTCTCTTCGAAAAAGCCCCAAATCGATTAAATGGGAAGAAGTCAAGTTGATGGAAAGTTGAAGCAGTGAAAAAAGGAAAGAATTTAGAAGGAAGGGAAGGAATTGGAAATTTTCTCGCTACGATTTAATCGAGCGCGCGTTTCAGATCCTCCTCCCAATTATCCCTCCCCCTTCCCATCGAAAATCCATCCCTCGCCGAGCCGGAGATGCACGCGAGGCAAAGAAAGAAGAGAAGAGTGGATGGTTCACGCGAGTGAAATCCCCGCGACCACACAGAGATCCAGTGTGGCGGAGCCTAGTTAGCGTGATCCAACCTCTCCGCGCACGCTCACACGCTCGATGGGGTTCGAGGGACCGACCGCCTTGGTAGTCGATCGGTGATTAGACGGCAGCTTGTTGTTGTTTCCGATCGCCGCTAAATATCTCGAGCGGACCACTCGGCTGGTGGATCGTCGCGGATCCTGCTGACACGGCTCTGCTCTCCTCTCCTTCCTTTCCCTTCTCCTCCAGAGAGCCTTGAGAGAGCCGCGGTGAGAAAGTTTTACGACTCACTCGTGCGAACGCCTCGAACGGCGAGGTCGAATCGCGAGGAGGAATCTCGAACGCTCATCGCCGACCCCCTGTGTGCGTGCACATGTGTGTGCGTCGTTCGAAAACCCTTTTTTCCGTTCGACGAATTCCAAATAGGATATTGGAATTTGAAATTCGAAGGGGAACGATGCGGATTTTATTAAACATTCGATGGTTTCGAAATCGGTAGTAGATCGGTAAATGGAATTGAGAAATGCGTTTGTAATAATTGACATTTGATTCGATTCAAAGTATCGTTAAATATATACGAAGAAAAGTACAAGCGCCTGTGGTGTTATTAAACAGACGTTTAAATCTGGTTTTTCGAGGATACGTAAACGAGAGGTTATTGATGATCGGGGATACGTGTGAAAACATTCGTGTTTTTACGAGAGATGGATCTATTTTCGAATCTGGAACTATTAAAAGACTTGTTATTCAGGTTTGATTTTAATGATGTAAAAAAAAAAAAAAAAAGAAGAAGAAGAAGAGATCGAATCCGGAGATTTCACGAATAAATTTCAATTTCACGAAGAATTTCTCTTTCTCTTTCGCCATCACTTTCCCGATCCCAGTTGTAAGCAACGACTTTTATCCCGATTAATTGCTCGTAAACGTATAATCGGTATAAACGACACGCGCGAGTCCCGTTGTCGAACTTGGAGGATTATTTTTCAAAAGGAGGACTCGATGCTCGCCACCCAACCGCTCGAAAATATTCCTATTTCCCAAACATCTCTCTCTCTTTCTCCGCGCGGATTATTTTCTACCTCT
Organism: Apis mellifera; assembly: GCF_003254395.2. Taxonomy (NCBI): domain Eukaryota; kingdom Metazoa; phylum Arthropoda; class Insecta; order Hymenoptera; family Apidae; genus Apis; species Apis mellifera. Next base: position 9,783,799 of record NC_037649.1, read on the forward strand.
GATGAATCGTGGCGTTTAATACCAGCACGTGTGCAAGCCGTAAACGAGCCTGACGCATTCGCCTTGACCTCGACGTAAGATATTATGCCTATCTATGGCCGTGCAGCCACGAAACGAACCTTTGATTTATACCAGAGATACTCGTGCACAACTTATAGAAGATTGTGAAAAGAAGAAGGGTGGAAAAGCGCGAATTTTTAAACCAGCCAAGAAAGAAAACTTGCCAACTCCCATCATCGCCTCTCCATAATTATCAATTCTCGTAATTCTCGAAGCAAACGAATTATATATATATATACATCGAGACGAGAGTCACTTCGTACACTCCTATTTTTCGAGGGCAACCGATTAAAAATTTATTTATGAATGCCTGGCAAGGGCTCGGCACCACGGCGTCCCCGATCCCTTGTCGGCGCGTATTATCGCCGCGCGGGCAACTTCTATCGAGGCTGGCGAAGGTGTGTCATTGTGCGTTTCTCGCCGCGCAATTTGCTCCACTTTTTTTCCCCGCTCTTCTTTCTAATTCGCGCACTGCGCGCGCGTCTAATACAATCCGGCGAGTAGAACACGCCGAAACGCGTTCTCTCGTGGCGAGATGACAGGCGTGCCGAGATGACAGGCACGAGAGCCGAGAGACCTTCGTTCACGACGATGATATTCACGGCGTTGATGCGTTCGCGTGTCGATAATCGCGGGTCGAAAACGTTTCGAAAACGTTCGTCCAAGTTAACGCTTCGAATACCGTTTATCCCGGACGGTATGATAATGCCGCGCTGGTCGTATAGGGGAACAGTCGTATAATAGAAATTGTCGGGAGAGACGCGCGAAAGAAAGAGGGTTAAGAGGCGTGGCCACTCTTTAACACTCGGGTGATCGCCTCTGGTGAATCTCGAGCCGTTCCAGCGAATTTCGTTTCCATACGTTGGAAAATTTTTCAATTCGACGAGAGGAGGGAAAGGATTATTATAAATTCGTGTGCTTGGCGAAACAGAGATATGAAATATTCGATTAAAATTTTAAGGAGGAGAAGGTCTTCGCTTCGAATTCTGTACGAAGATCCATGGAGAAGAATCGAATCAGGGCGGTAATGGACGCGTGTGCCGTTTACCAGACAAACGAATTCCTTATTTCTTTCCTTCGCTCCTCGGTTTCCGAGAGCAATTAAATCGGGGCAACGAGCGATATACGGGGTTTGATAGCCGGCCGATTGCGTAACTCGCGCGAGAGCGAGCCGATCTAATGGCGATATCGGGAGAAACGGGGATTAGCAGCGGAGCGGGTCGGTGACGGTAATTTGTCACGCGTTGTACATGACGTACAAGCGCCGCTTGCCTTTCAACGAGGAGCCCTCGTATTATTGGTAACAGGACAATCTGAATACCCGGTGACACAGAGCCGTGTCCTGGTTCGCACGTACGTCACCCACACGTCACGTCCCACTCGCGTTCGCATCGCCTCTCTTTCGAGGCGAGAGCTTCGACGCCTTCCTCCTCCACGATGGCGCGATCACCTACGCCATTTCGACGAGAAAATTATGCGGATAATCTGGCAAAACTACTTCCTCGAACGAAACGTGTACGGAGATAAATCCTCGCAACGTTGTATCTCGATACAATGCGTATACGGAGATTGCCTCGAGATTTAATTCCTGATTATTCTCGAAAGTTTGAGGAGGAAAAGAGAAAGAGGAAAATGGATAGACAGTTTCGAAGTTGAGGAAACTTTTCTTCGAAAGAGAGAGAGAGAGAAAAAGAAAGAGGGAAAGAAAAAGGGGAAGAAAGAAATTGTTTCGCGAATTACGCGGAAGGGATAAAATAAAAGGAAAGAAAATAAACGTAATCCGCGCAAAGCAGACAGCTCTCTCGACGTGCATATAATCTCCACTTTCGTTTCCGACCAAGTATTTTCCCTACATTCCGTTCCGTTGTCGCATCGGCATATAAATCAGGCGTGGTTCGACGTAGATCTATCAAGCGATCGCGGCACGAGCTAGGAAGAGAACGGGCCCCGTGACAGATTAATCTCGAAGTGCAGCGCGTGCAACCTATCGTACGCGTACGCTTCGCCGCATAATTCATTATTTTTCCGCTGTCACTCTCCCTCGTATTCTCTTGTCCGGCGTAGTTCTCCAACAATAAAGGATCTCTTGCCGCTCTAGAAATCGAAAGGGGACGACGGTCGATCGATTTCTTCGTGTCATTTTTTCTCTCTCTCTCTCTCCCTCCTTCCTTTTTATCTCTTTATTTCGCCATTTTTCCGTTTCCAAACGCAATTTTTTTTTATATATCGATGGGTGGGTCCAGCATCGATCTATCTCCACTTTCCACTCGACTCGATCCGATTCGATTCGTTTCGTCTCGTTTCGAATGGTTTCGTTATACAAGCAGCACGGGTGAAACGGATTTCGTCAATGCTTAGCAACCGGTTAAGAGTCATATAGCGATCCGATATGGTTAATCGTATAGGAGGATGAAGCAATCGCGCCTGCAATGGGCATAATTAGCATTAAATGTGTTATTACTCGCGTTTCGGACAGCCGTGCACCTGGTCCGCTCGAGAAACGCGCGCCTCTCCTCTCCGCAGAAGCCAGAAGCCAGAAGGGGGATCTTATCGATGCCGGTTAATGCGTCGTTTAATGCAACGATACCTTTTTCTTTTTTAAAAGCCGACCCATGGAAATTTGAGATGTCGCCGTTTCCTCCCTTCGTTTCTCCCTTTTACTTCTTTTTTATCTCTCTCTTCCCTTTATTTTTTTATTTTCGAAAGATACGCATTCGACTTTTTTCCAACGAATCCCGCTCGCGTTGCTCGAATTAATTGTCAAGAAGCAGAGAAAGAAATCGACGAGGTGTCCTTTCTCTCGTCTCTCGAAACGACGGACAGTTGAAAGGATTAAATTCCCTTTCCTCGCTATCGCGTCCAAAACCAATCAGATCCTTGCGGCTGATATGAACGCACGTGGGTGAGATCCACGTCCCATGGGAAAGTGTCGGCCCGCGATGATTCCATTGTGCAAACGTTTGACGAGAGTCGTGACGTGATTTATTCGCCGTCCGTTTCGTGGACATGCCTTTTTTTTGGAGGGGGGTGGGAGGGGGCGTAGCTGCAATTCATCATCCAGCGACGGTTTCGTCGGGAAGAATTTGTCTTTTTTTTCTTCTTTCTTTTTCTTTTTCTTCATTGCCCGACTTTTATTGCCACACCCTGTATATATATATATATACATATAGATACACACGAAAAGCATTATAACACGAGCTAGCTGATAAACGATTCGTCAAGTTAGAAACGGGTCGCCGTTGGAACGGTCGCGATTGTTTTTCTTCTCGTTGATTTTTCACCGACTAATTACGAGCAACAATGTACTCGCCGCGAGATCACGTCCGGATAACTTTGTCGGTGAATTCTGAACAAGTTGCTCAATGATCCCGTGGCTCCTTCGCCGTTTCCCAAGAGTCTCCGTGCATTGGTTTGCCTGGCTGTGCTAACTAAAACGGCCGAACGAACGGGTATATCTTTGTCTTTTTTCTTTTTTTCTTTTTTTTCGATTAGACTCGGAGACACATCGTTTCATGGTATCTCTTTTCGAGTAGAAATATCTACTTCTCTTTTTTAGGATTTACCTTATTTTCCAAACACACGTGGGAAATTGCGAGAAGTTGTGCTTTTTTTCTCTCTCTCTTTCTCGCCTTCCTTTTACGTAAGATATTTCTTTACGTTCACCATTAGTAATAACCGTTTAATCTTCGCTATTGAAAGGCAGTGAATACCTTTGCAACACTGCCGTGCAACAGATTATTTCCACGCGGCGTACGCATGTTTGTTTATCTAGAACAAAATTATTTTTAAGCCCATTGTGAAAGAAATTTCGTTGAATGGATCTGAAATAGAACGTGAAAGTATAGACTGGGAGGCTTGGATAGCCTAATATAATCGATTTTGCTTGGTCATCGATGGTAAGGATTATCGCGAGACGATTGCGGCACGGAATAACAAGCTGGTTTCGTAATTACCACGAATTCCTCTCCAAAAAGATAGGAAGAAGGAAGTAAGGGGGAAAGAAAAAGGAAAGGAAAGAGGGGGAGAAAAAAAAAACGGTAAACGATGATTTACGATTCTCTTTTAACCAGTTGAAAGGATTAAACAGTTCTCTGTTCTCTTTTTGATCCAAAAGTGGGACAGTTTTTCCGTATACGTGACATTCTGCGCGCACGTTCCTAGATCCGAGGCGAAGTGGTAAGATTCTTTTATGCACGGACACGCATTCCTATAATAAAACGAACGTGCATTCGACGCACGTTCGAGATCTCGCGAATGCTGCTTTTATGTAAACACCCGTCTGGCCTGTGCTAATCGTGTGCTAATTCCGTTGTCTGAGGTCATGCGTTATAAAAAAAAGGAACAGAAAAAGGAAAAAGAAGGGAAAAGAAAATTGGCACCTCCTCCATCGAGGCTGGAACGTGGTTAAAAATAATCGATAGATTACTTTAAATTTCCCGCTCAAACAAAATTTCCCAAAGCAAATATTTCCATTACGCATACCGATTCCATCATCCCCCTTCCCTCCTTCCTCCCGGCTCTTCAATTTCTCTCGAAGCGGCGAAATATGCTCGTCGAACAACAGCGAGAGAGAGGGAGAGAGGGAGAGAGTTATCGTCACGCGTACGGCAGCAACGCGAAATTAATAATCCGTCGTTTCTTATGCCTCGTTATCGCGCATCGTCACGTCTTTATAACGCGGCCGGGGCCCCGTACGTCAGATGGTATCGTCGTATCTCGTACGGGCTAGCAGCTAGTAAAGTAAGTGCGAGTAAGTATAAACTACCGCGGTGAGCCACCACCCTCGATGTTCCGCCCCAGCGGAGAGATAACATCTTCGTGCACATTGCTCGTCTCCTCTTCCCCCCCCTCTCTCTCATTCTCTCTCTCTCTCTCTCTCTCTCTTCCTTTCCACAACCCTTTTGCCCTGGCTCCCGTCCCCGTCGATCGGCCGCAGGCTTCCCTACGATCGGGCTACCTCAGTAGCCGCCACCATCTGCCCTCCATAAATCCTCGCGGCCGTCTATGCCGCATCGATATCCCACCGCTTCCTCTCCATTTTTCTCCCCACCCTCTCCTTTACTCTCGACCGAGTTCACGGATCGAATTCGCGATTGCCTTCATCCAAACTCGTTATTACGCTCGTTATTCCACTTTTATTCCGATTAATAATATTGGAATAAATGTAAATGTGCAGATTTAAGGGAAATAATTATCCTATGCGAGATATATATATATATATGTAGAACCTCGTCACCTCGCGCAAGCATTAATTCTCTTCGAACGAACGCGTTGATCCGCTAGAGAAGAAGCTCCCATAGCGGAACGGGGATTACGAGCCACCGGCGTGGGAGAGTGGAGGCCGGTTCATCGTTTGCCTGTGTCTCTTCCCCCCTCCATTTCTTCTTCTTCTTCTTCTTCTCCTTCTCCTTCTCCTATGTCCTATGGGAACGAACCTACCGAAGGGATCCCTGTGCTCGCGCGAACCATGCAATATATTGCCATTTGTTCCGGCCGCTATAAGGCAATATGTTTGTCAGTATCGCGGAATCGAACGCGAACCCTCGAACCTCTCGACGAGAGAGGAGAGTCTGGTAGAGAGGAGAGTTGATCTTGACCGTTATTTCTCGGGTGCATATGGCCTCCTCGGCTCCCGATACCACCTCCCGATATCTTGCCAAACGGCGATCCGCAAGCCTCTCTCGATCGCTCCTCTCTCGCAATCGATAAGTCTTACACGGGCAACCTTCCACTCCTTCTTCCTCCCCTCAGACTTAGACTTGTTATTCATTTGTTGCCCGTACATCTTCCGCCAATCGCCGCGCCGAGCTACACCGAGTTAAGGCTAACGATCCGATCCGGCCTTTCCTCTCTCTCTCTCTCTTTCTCTATCCCTCTTCTCCGTCTATCTATGCATCGTTATTCGATCGTCTCGATTAAATTTCGCGTATCCCTCGCTTTGGAAATTCTTCTAAATCCGAATTCGAGATCGCGAAGGAAAAGAAGCGAACGAAAAGCTCCTTTCTCGAGTTTAAATTTATCGACTACCCTGTCTTTCAGATTTTTAATAGTCGAAGTTAGGAAATGAAGTTACTTCGAAATATATATATAGTGATATATCGTGAATAATTTCATTGATCGAGGTTAATAAGTTAAATAAACGTTATTTATAATATATGGGAGCATTTGAACGAGTGATCGCTTAAAGTTCGAAACGGGTTAATCCCGATGGAATTAAACGATCGGTAAACGATTGCGAGATCGCGAACGATTGATTCCCCGTCGAACAATTACCCGTCCGGAGAGCTCGGCCACCACTGGTTTTCAGCCAGGCCGCTTTCCATCATCCGGCCAATTTGTATTTCAAGATGATTTTATCCTCGCCCCGAGAAAAAGCGTATTCTCGACGGAGAATAAGAATATTCGTTTGTTCGGAAAAAGGGGGAGATGTTTATCGGAACATTTTTCCTCCGAGCCGATTTCTCCTCCTCCTGTTTTAAAATGTATAGGGCGAAACTTTTCTACGTATATAAATGTACACCATCTCGTGACACACGTCGACGAGATGGATACGTGTTCCCCATGAGGAGCGCGCATTTTCCGATCCGGAGAACCGGCAAAGAAGGATAGAGATATTAATCGTGGCGGCACGCCACTGTCCACTATAAATAGCGAAATTATATCGCGAACAGGTTGCGAACGATCCTTCCAGATAGATGAGAGATAGCAGACCCTTCCTCCTTCCTCCTCCCTCCCCGGATCGGCGACAGCGGAAATCTCGCGTCGATCGAGCCGAGGAATTCCTCGAGTTTCTTCTCTCCGTACATCGGCAAAAATCTGTTCCTCCTCTCGATCGCGATTGAATTATTATGACGTTAAAACGGGAAACGGGGGCCGTTTCTTCTCCAAGCCGCGCTTCTCGACGTTGTCGTTGATAGATAATCATCGACACGATTGTTGTTCGAGGATATTTTTGATCGAAAGTTGTCCTTCTCCTCGTATCTTCTCATCTGCATTCGAGTTCCTTGGTTTCGCGGAAGAAAAATAAATAATATTCGCGGGGGATATTTAGGAGAACGCGTTTCACTGGATAGTAAAAAGCGGTCGATAGGACACGATATTACATACGTTAGGCTGGGTTCCAGTTGTATATGCCTGGCGCGTATGGTGAATGGAATTTTCTGTTAAATCGATGGAAACGGGAACTCTGGATTCTATTACGTTGTTGCGAGAGAGGTTAATGGAAATTGCGTGGTGATTATCATTTGTAATTGTGTGTGTGGCGAGTGGAGCAGGAGGGGGAAGAGCAATGGTGGTAATCTCGAAGGATCGATGGTAAATATTAGCACGGGAAATTATCTTTCTCTATGCTTTCTTATATAAATATTCCATCGGAGGAAAGTTCGATGCATTATTTATTTTTTCTTTTTCATGACCGTGTGAAATGTTACATTGTATTTTCCACCGCATCTCTGCTTAATTAATTAACGCGAAAACTTTCCTCGTCGAGGTACAATAAAATTAGGGGCAATTGCGACGAGATTGACACATCGACCCATTTACCAGTAGGCAAAAGGCAAGTACGTGCTTAACGCTGTTGTTCGTTTCAGACGTCTTGTCCAAATTGTCAAGAAGAATTCCAAGTGGAACGAGATTCAAATGCCATTGATTACGAACGATTGCGTTTCATTGACATGTGGAACACATACGAAATCATGAGAAATGGCACATCATTATCTCTAGAAAAGATTATAATTATCTGCGAAGGAAGAGAAAAATTTGCTTAAATTTTTAAGCCTCTTTTCCACGATTTTTCACTCGATAATGTTTAAAAAAAAAAAATATGGATATCGATGCATAAAATTTATCCAGTGGCTCATCATCTTCGACACAACGAAACGATATTTACGTTACGTCCACAGATCAATCGTTTCCGGTGCATCGAAATCGCGAGGAATAAGCGAGGAGTCAGGCATCAGATTGGATCCCTCGTGAGAGTGGCTGGAATATATAGCGTACGTATAGCGGGACGAGGGATCGGTTCGCTAATCCGCGGGGGCGAGCAGAGATGCGAAGATTGGCGCATAGCGAGACGCCTGCAGGTGAAGCCGATCCGACCAGGTGGAAAGAAGAAGGAGATGGAGAGGCGATAGGGGCGACGAGGTCGCGCGGCAAACCTTAACAAGGACTCAAATGTCACTTGTAGCAGGTCCGACCCTGGAAAACTGCTCTAACGATCGGATTTTTTACGGTATTTCGATCGAAACCGAAAGGGGGAATCACGTTTTCTCAGCCAATTTCGCGTTTTACAATCCTCGACCGACCTATAATTTTCAACACTCTTTCAACGCCCCGTTTCTTTCTCCGTTACATTTCTTTTTTCTTCTTCTTTTTCTTTCTTTCTTTTTTTTTGGAGGAGAATGAGATTAAAGCGCGAAGAGAGACACTTTCTTGGATAAAAATACGGATATTTTGTTGTATTCTCTCTCTCTCTTTACAAGGAGATAAACTTGTCTCGCCGCGAAGATAGTAAAGAGACGAGACAAATTGAGATACCTGTTCCCGCCAGGTTCCGTAGGCAGAAAATGCAAGCGATGCACCTGCAAATCCTTACAGCATTTATACACGCGTTGGCTCGCGAGACGCGTTATCACGATCTAAGGAAGGGACGTAGCCTTAAATTTTTCGGGGACATTGCTCGTTTACGTTACAGGTACGTGACCAACATCGGATTTTTTTCTGATATCAGAGAGATCGAGCAGCAACTTTCTTACGATTTTAATCGAATACGTACGTATATTTATCTTTAAAATTTTATCTTCTTTTCGTGATTTTCCTTTTTTTTTTTTTTTAAATATAATTTTCGTAAAACATTTATTCCTTAATGGGTATGAATACAAACTTTCATCCGAAAGTTATATTCGAAAACACTTACCACTTCCTGCGAGATTAAATTCGAGAATTAACGTGTTGCTGAGAGACACTCACCTGGAACAGAGAGGAGAAACATTTTCGTTAAAATAAATGTCATACGTGTACATATATATATATATATATATATATATATATATATATATATATATAAAAGTTTAAGGTAAAATCATACGCAGTCATATTTTCTTAAACATTTCACTTCGAGTTCCCTTAACCTATAACTCATAGAAAATTGATACCTGGTTCGAAAATACAATTCCTCTGTATTCGAGAACTTTATGCTTAAATTACCGGCTAGAACCTACAGTTCCCACGTTTACGCTCCATGCATGCATGATAACTGCACTTTAGGATTCATGCAAATAGTCGCGCATAAGAGCGTACTTACTATAAGAGATATGGTAACGAATTTATCAGAGATCATGGGAAACCGACTGCCACGGATAATAAAAGCCTTAAATATTCCACGTTAACCTGTCTAACTCTATCCCTTAACTACAAATCGTCCGCCAAACTTACGAATCTTAAAAAAAAAAAAAAAAAGAAAGAAAGAAACCATTAAATCTCTCGAGCAAAACGATTCTCTTCCGAGAAGCAGCCGATTGAAGAAGCTGAGGTAAGCGCGTTCGAGGGGGTTGAACCGCAACGTGTCATCCCATCCGATCGTTATATGGGCAAGAAGAAGCGGCGAGCTACCATCTCTCGTCGCCTCTCTCGTCGTCCTTTCTCACCCGGAGGATGCGCCGTAGCCTCGTCCCCGGCCTCACCAATTCCGGTTCCCACGTTTACATTTCGTGCATGCGCAATGGGTATATACCGTGCGGCCGGTGTAGCACGGCGTAGCGGTGGTAGCTCGTTAACCGGATAACGGTCAGGTCGGGCAGGCAGCACGTTGCAGGCGCGCAACCACCGCGGGCGGAGAGGGAGGGGGGCGCGAGCGTGGCTTTACAGGGCAACTACTACACAACAAGGCAAGCGGGAACGTCGGCCGCATATAGCGATCCCCTTGGAAGCCCTTAGGCCTCGTACCACACGTAGGCCTACGTTAACGTGTCTATTTGAGATATCAGCGATCGCGGTGCACAACGGTTGCTCCGCACGACCGGCAACCCGGCAGCGCCTTCCGAGTAACGCGTCCACGCGCCTTGGACGCGACAATCTTTTCTTCTTTTTCGCCCGAGGACAGGGTGGAGGATTTATTTACGACAAGGAAAAATTTCCTCGATCCTCTCTCGCCGTTGGATCCAGGTCTCGAGGACGGATCGCGTTTCCGATCCGTGTGGGGATAAATACGGGGAGTAGGGGAAGGGGGGTAATTTTTATCTTTCTTCTCCCCGTCCAACTGGCGAAATTACATCGGCGTGGCGCGATTAATCCGGCGCAAGGACTCTCTCTCGTTTAACGGATGTCATAATAAAGTTAAATGGACGGGTCGACCGTTTCGAGGGAGGGGAGGGGGAGGGGAATTATATGGCTGTAGGTGCAATTTGATCAGATACGAGGCCGCGCTCGCCTAGAACAATTTACCACCGTGCACAAGCGGACAGCCTCGAATTAAACGTATTATAAATCGAAACGGAGAATTACGACCCTCCCGAGTATTTTCTTAAGGATACTAATTAACGCCACTGTATTACGCGCGGCGAGCCACGTAATAATTAAGAGACTCGCTTCGTTCCAATTCTTTTTTTTTCCCTTTTTTTCTTTTATTTCCCTTCGAGCACGTTGAAACGTGTAATCGTTCGAGATAAAGGCAGAAACGAGTCAACTTATAAATAATTCCATCAAGTTTTTTTTTTTTTTGTTTTCTTCGCTCGAGAAGAAAAGAAGGAGGAGAAGTATCTCCTCTTCGAATCGTTCTCCATTTTCGAAGATGGATTTAAATTCGGATAGGATTTTCGATTGATAGAGTTGATCAGAGGAAGAAAAAAGCAGAAACGCGTTTAGAAATTAATCGCGTTTGTATACGCGTCAAGCCGCGTTTTCGAACGGAATTTTTTCCACGGTTAATTCCGATGTACTCGCATCGATCCTAGACGACGATAATCCTATTCACTCGCGCGACTCCATTTGCGCGATTGTGCGCGCATGCAGTTAAGATCTGCTTGGTTGTTAGCTCGTGGCCATTGTCCGAGGAATTTTTTTACTCGGTCGGGTAAGCGGTATCGCAATTACCGGTTCACGCCCCGCAAAACTCGCTTCTGTAATCGGTGGCTTTAATTACCGGGTAATTGCCAGAGGAGTCCCTCGATGGAACCCGTTGCGTTTTCCGCCCTATTATTATTACGACCACTCGTTTCCCCTCCTTGTGCAGCAGATACAAACTTCTTGCGAGCTTCTTCTCGGGGAGAACGATTCGAACTCGTTCCTTTTTCTCTCTCTCCCTTCCCTTTCTCTTTTATCGTTGAAAAATTAATTTCCACCGCGTGTATTTTTGTCATTTGGGGCCGAGACGGAGATCTCGGAGTATCTGAAAAGATACTTTGTTGTACGCCACGATATATCGCTTATTTCCCTAAAGCTACGCCCGGAGAGAACGGAACGCTGTCGTAACCCGCTCCTCGATCCGGGAATCGTTGCGCAAAACTCGACGCAGTTCTCGATGAAACCACATCAATATTCGTCATCCCTCGCCTTCTCGCTTGACGTGTAATCGCGCGTGTTCATCGAGAATGAAGTTATCGGAACCATCGATTGCAATCTCCGCGCTCCTCGTATCTCTCTCTCTCTCTTTCCCTCTCTTTCGTTCGTTGGCGTGACGAGCATGCAAAGAAAATTTTAATTAACCGCGGCTAATTCCTTCCCTTCCCCTCCTCCTCCCTCGTCGAATAAATCAATAACGCGAACGTGCAACGAAACGGCGATGACTTCAACCGGAGGAGAGGGAATCAGGATTTATGAATAGCGTCAATTGAAATGTTCCAGCGCGTTAGCGACGAGTATTCTCCAACGATCGAATAATATATTGCGACAGTCGTAATTAAAACCGCGCTTGCGTTATTGCGTAATTGCGCCTCTTACTCGACCCTTTCCTCCCCCTCTCTCTCTTTCTCTCCGAATCGAACGAACGGTTCGAGAAGGAAAAAAACGAGAGGAAGGGTAAAGAAAGGGGGGAAAAAAAAGAGCGGAACAAAGGAAGAATACGTATTGAAATACGTGCACGTGGAAAGAGAAGAATAAAGAATGGATATCGTAACGAAGCTAAGTGTCACTCGCAACAGTTTTATTAATAATCCGATAGGATCCACGAGTATATATTATATATACATATAGGGTCGTATATCACGTCAATTAAGATAGAAAATACATATTGTCATAAGCAAAGCTTCGGGCCGGGTTTAATTATCGGAGCAGCGTTGCGCTCCAACAATTATCCGCTACGCACGGAAGCGGATATTCCTCCTCGGTAATAACCAGACTCGCGTTTACAATAATAACCGTTATAAATAATTATTCGCCGGGGAGCCTCGTCGTAAATCTAATGGCCAATTGCACTCGTCGTCGCTATACGAGGATGAGGTATCCAAATACAGGCTTCCTCGCTTCGTTGTAATTGTGACCGTGGGAGTGAAACGTTAATCCTTCGACGATGTCGAATCAAAGCGGGCGATTTATTTTCGTTCGTATCGATGGAAATTGTGTTATCTCGTGGACGAAGCGGTCTTCTTGGGATTCTTTCGGGGCCAAATACGCTTTTCCCTTCGTAATTGATCGAGGTCGATGAAGCTTTAAACTGTAACCTGTTCGTTCAGAGGATTTTAAAACAGCCGATTTATTCTCGTCGATATCGTTTTTTTTTTCGACGAAGAGAAGTTGCGCGATCTCGTGGACGACACAACTTTTCATCTCGTCGTATAATTGAACGAAGCTATAAAGCGTTAATCCTTGGAATTAAAACGGGCGATTTATCTTCGATCGATGGAGAAACTTAGGTAGTATTCTTGGGTTTCGCGGGCCAACGCGCTTTCCTCCGTAATTGATCGTGGAAGCGAAGCTTCAAAGGGTTTAACGTTAACCCTCGGTCGAATCTTGATTCGAGAATCGAGGGAGAGATTTAAAACGGGCGATTTATTCTCCACGATTATCGCTCGTATCGTTTGACCGATCGATGGAGAGAGAGAGAGGCCGTGGACGGTTGATGCCCGTTTAACGCTGTTGACATTAATTAAGCGCGGCGTGAACGCAGCGTGGATTACCATTTTAATGGATAGTCTCAATTAACGGAGCAGCGCAGCGATTCAACGCCGGACGATTAAGCGAGCCACTGGTGTTCAGCCTCGCGATACGCTGGCACGCGATCCTTCGATCGTCCACGAAGCCTCCGGTCACGCCTCTGTCCGGATCGATTTCCGACCCAGTGTGTTGTCGAGCCGGGGATCGTTAGAGGGAACCGAAAGTGATTTACGTAGAATTTACGAAGAACTAAGGAATTTCCACGCCAAAAAAAAAAAAAAAATAATAAACCACGTGGAAAAGAAAAGACCGAAAATAAATGTATACGACCCGACTTTCTTTCGATTCGAGGAAACCAGGCCCTCCTACGACGGATTAAGAGTAATTTACGGTCCCGTATTGGAAATAACGGCTGCGTAACGTTAACGACTGAGGTGAAATACCGGCCGATGCCTATACAGCGAATCGTATATCAACGCAATTAAGACCGATTTCTCGTGCACGAACGGGCAAAATAAAACCAAGCGTATTCTCACCGCTTTCGTCCAATAAATACGTTCGAATCGTAAAGCACGATTGCCCTTTCGATCGCTCGAAATTAGGCGCGTGAAATTTAAACGACGTCTCAACTCTCCTCCTTCCTTTTATCCCTCCAATTTATCCCTAACCTCTCTCTCTCTCTCTCTTCTTCAATTTCGCGGTTCGGTTTCAACGTCGACGACTCAATCGGCCCATTATCTTCTTCGACCCGTCCATTTATCCGTCTTCCACCCCTTTTCCATCCCTAACGATCGTCACTCGTTACGTCCGCACCATCCGTATACGCGACGTGTGTACAACGCGCGGTGGTGGCGATAAAAGGTGGACACGCACGTGCTTCGCTTGCCCGCTTCGCAACCTGCCTTACCATCGGTAATCACCTGCCACTCCGCTCTTCCTAAGCCAGCCGGAAAAATTCCCCCCCAATCGCCATCAATCATGGAGAATTAGAGAAAACGGCCGGGTCTACACCACGGGCCAGCACGTAACGTTCCACGCCAACGTTTCTCTCTCCTCCCCCTCCTCCCCCTCCCCTTTTTCCACGCGCCGTTACAAGTTAATGTACGCTTTCGTCGTCGTCGCCGTTCGTTCGTTCGTTCCCTCTTCGATTCGCCGTCGTTATTTATTTTTATCCTTTTCCTTCTTTTCCTTTCCTTTCCTTTTTTTTCTTTGCTTTTCCCCATGGCGCGTTTCGTGACCGGTTTCAACGCCGCGATTTCCTCGTTATTGCCGTTAAACGCGATACCCTACGATAGGATACAACAGGCACCGGAATCTCGTTTGATAAATCGTTACGCGAGAGAGGCGTCGAGAGATAAGGCGAAGACGTCGTCGCGGAGACGGACGTCGAAAGTGACGAGGCTTTTTTTCTTCGTTTCTTTCTTAAAAGGAAAAGAAAGGGAATTATTATAGATAAAACGGTTTAATTGTAGAAGGCTCTTAGATATCGTTGGAAAGATATTGGGTGAAATACAAATACGTTCTGTAATTATTCGTATTCTTCGTTATTCTTTTTTCCCTCCTTTCTTTTCAAATTGCCCCCTCGAAGGGTAATTCGAATTCAATTACGATGATAAATTCATTTGTTAATCCAGCTGCGAGCGTATCAAAAGAATAATTTATATTCGACGAGTTATTAAGTCCATTAGCGCGAGGAGAGATAGCGTTAGGTCATTTCTATGTTACAACTAACTAATCGACTAATTTCGAAGAAACGAAGGAACTTCCAGGGGAATATTTCTACCTATATTCGTTGTCCACGGGAATAAAGAATACTAGAGTTCTATTTTTTCTTCTCCCTCTTTACCTTTCGAGGCTTAATATTCATCCGTCAGATTTCCAAAGCGACGCGGGCATGTTAACGTCAACCGGTTTGAGGGACACTTTTAACTCGGCTCTTGAATGATATATGCATTTCCTGGTGTCAATCCACCCTAAAGATGTCTCTGGTAAGTCGCAGTCAATCATCGAATACGAGCAAAAAACAAAAAAAACTCGGAACTTCTCATCTTCTCGTGTAAGTAAATTTATTTATTCGCGCGTCTCTGTAATCGCGAAAATGATACCGCGATGGTTAATCGAGTTTCGTCAAATCCTGTTACCGACCGAGTTACTATCGAATCGCGGAACGCTTGGAGGAAGATAGTCACAGTTGAAAGTTAATCTCCACGCAGGTGACGTGTTATTTATCGATATTTAACAAAAACTCGGCCGCGTTAAACCGGTAGCCATCTTTACCCAGAGAGCACGACGATCGCCTCTCTTCGATCTTTTTTCTCTCTTTCGATTCCACTGCGGTGGAAAAGCAACGGAGATCTTTAACTGGATTTTTCAACGATTTTGCATCGATCGAAGTTTTCGAAAAAGCTTTATTCTAAATCTGAGTGCAAGTTATTTTCCACCGATCGAATTTCGCAACAACTTAAAGCGACCTTAAAGCTGTCGAGGTTGGATCGACAAGAGAGGCTCAACAACAATGGATTTCTCTGTTCGTTTACGGTAACGAATTAAGGACGATAAATTATTAATTGCAGGAAAGGAATCGGTTCACCTGCAGAACGTGGGAAAACGTTCCGCCAGCCTTGAAAAACCTTCTCGAGTTGCGGCCAGTAAAAAAAAAAAAAAAAAAAAAGAAAGAAACGCTAATGATATCTGATTGCTCACTCCTATTCACGATGATACCTGATCGTGCGCGCTCCTCTTATCTTCGTGTTATCATCTTCTGCCACCTCTCGAAGGTTGTAATAATACCAGCCTCGTTAGAATCGTGGCGGAGGAACATCACAGGGCACCGCTGACAGTGATCAAAGCAAGATTACGGTTTGCTAATTTTCCGTACGACAGTAATTCTCGAGAGTAATCGAGGCGATTCTCTTTTTCTTTCAAGGATCATCGTGAGCTTTTTTCCTTCCCTTGGTAGATTAACGAAGTCGGTAGCTGTAAAATGCTCGTTTTCCAAATAATCCAATTCCTCTCTTCTGATTAATCAAAACGAGGAAGAAGAAGAAGAAGAAGTTTGCTCGGTAAATAATTATCGTCGCGGTATCAAAAACTTGCACTTCAACTCGTTGTGTATACCTCGATCTCCACGCCCAAATCGTGTCACGATACGACGATCGCCATTCACCGACCGCGCAGAGAAAAATCAAACGCGTTGGTCAATTTCTCTTCGACTCTCTTATCGAGTCGACACCTACGCCTGCCTCGACGTCACATATTTCAACAAACTCGGAAATCATATAAACATCGATTATCTGAACGCTGTGGAAAGAAGAGAAAGAAACCTTTGTTAACTTGTTCTGGAAAAATCGAGCATCCTGGGAGAGAAACTTCGATTGAACCCGTTCATAGGAAGACTCGTTCATAATCGATCGAAGTGGGAACGTGTAAGATCGGCCGCGTAATTACGGACAGGCGACGATACTTCTCAGCTTCGATCGTGTTACAAAGTCTCCATCTGGTTGATTGCGTAGCCGCGGCGAGTAAACGCAATAATAATTTAACTGACAACTGCTCGCGCAATCGGTTGGTCGGTGTATCATTTGTCGAACCGCGCGGGAAGGAAGGATGGAGGGAGGGAGAGAATAAAGGAAACGAGGGCGGGACGAGGATACTCGACAAAGAGATGGAGAGAGAGAGAGAGGGACAGACTCGCGAGGCATTAATCTTCCCTCTCTTTCTCGCGATCGAAATGTTTCGGACGAATAGACAGGGGTACACCATGACGGGAAATGTCGAGGTCCTCGACGGCTGGGAATGAGTTTGCCGGTTTCCTCCCACAACCGGTCGGCCAGTCTGTGCTCCCCTTCCTCCTTCACCTTCGTCCTTCTCCTCCTCCCTCTTCCCTTTGGCCGGACTGACAGGAGCTTACAACTATTGTTTTACCCGCGACGGACCACGTTGCCGCAATTCTCCGTTCTCTCTCTCTCTGACGATGTCTTTCCTTCCTCGTCTCTCCTTCCCGGCATCGCGATCCTCCGAACGGAATTCCGAAGAGAGAAGAAAAGGTGGAAGCTTCTTGCTTCCTGGACTTTTTGGAAGGATTCCGGTTTCCTCGTCACTTTCGCGATGGATTTATCGGTCTGCTCTACGAATGGGAGAAATATTCTACGGGAAATGAAGAAATCCAAGATGAAATTTGATCGCTATTGATCATCCAAGCAGAGAGGAGGAATGACTCGATCGTCGGACGAAGAAGAGTGTCGAGTCGTCGTCCTCGTTCGTTTGACAGGAACGACAATGGTCGCTCGATCCGACCGACCCCGATGGAATGCTCCAACCTTCGTAATCCGTCAAATCTTGATTATCTTCGTGACGAATCATTTCTTTACCTCGAAATCTCTCTCTTTCCTTCGCGTCAACAACACGTTCGCTCGTCGAGCTAAATAGGGAACTGAATAGGAGAGAGAGAGAGAAAAAAGTATCGAGTTGGATCCTGAATATATCCGGTGTTCTCGAGGAGTCAAACGGCACGGACCCCTCCCTCCCCCCGTTAATTCGTTATTCGCTTGAAATGTATGGATTCACCGCACGGCCGCTTGGGGCGCAACGGTGCAAACGATGGACATCGGCCGGCCGGCTGTTCTCCAGAGCGTTTAACCTTAATGACGCGTCTTTAACGACGTACAACGGTCCGGGCACCGCTTGCACCGTTTCCCACGAGCCTATCTAGGAGATCTAGCCGGACCGGGCGATCTCTTAATTGTTACCCCGGCGTACATGCTTCTTTCAAAGAAAGAATGGAATCACGGACACGGTTAATTCGTCGCGATTGAATCGTCCGACGCTTTTATCGTATTTATCTCGTCTTTTTTGCTCCATCTGTTAGGAGAGGAAAGAAAAGAAAAGAAAAGAACAGGAGAAAACAAGTTCTTGAAATTAAACGCGAGCGAAGTAATCGAGTAATAATAATAATCCACGAGCAATAATCACAGAATTATTACACTGGGGCAGCACCCGGATCAAGGTTCTTTCTCTCGAGGAGAGAAGGGCGATCATCTTCGATAAATAATCGAATCTCGCCACGGGTAATTAGATTTCAATTACGTAATTAGAAACGAATCCATCCCGCGCGAAATCGAATTTTCGAGCGAACGAGAAAGGACGAAAGAAGAAGAAGAAGAAGAAGAAACGAAGCAAGTCGCCGAGCCGACGCGATTGCAAATCCTCGAGGACGATCGGCCGGCGTCGTTGGACGTCGTGCGAGGCGGATAAGAGGCGCGTATGCAAATGCCGCGGAAGCGGGCATCGGGCGAAACCATCGTATCCCATCCCATTGGTCGGCGATCCTTTTTTTCTCTCGGTCCCCGCGGACACCGGCGATGCAAGAGGAGCGCGGGCCCGGCCGCGGATTGGCCGGCCGTCCGCCGCGGTTCGCCGCGACTTTTCCGATTAGAAATCAACGGTGCACTGGATGCCCCCCTACTTAGGAGGAGCCTGGCGAAGTAGGTCATCCTATCTTGCCTTGGACTAGCGGTAAAATAGCCTCTCTCTCGTCTCGAGTGGGGGTGGCGTGGAGGGGTCTCCTCCTCGACTTCCAAGGAATCCTACTCTCTCTCTCTTTCCCTCGCCCTCTCTCCTTACCCGCATCGCTTCTCTCTGTTTCGTCTCGTCTCGTCTCGTCTCGCGTCACCTCGCCTCGTCCCGTATTTTTCCTTGCGGTGTTTTGGGCGGGGGAGGGGGGGAGGGAAGAGGCTACTCGAAAGAGGCGATGGTTACACGGGTGGGTAAGTAAGTGGAGGGGTCGTCGGATACTCCGCCGCTCCACCACCTGCCAGGTAAATCCAAGGATCGGAAAGACCTCTCCACGTGCCACGATTCGCCGATTGGATCCCCGCCAATCCCGTATCGCCCGATACCGGCGTGCCAAGTAATCAAGCGGTGGCTACATGGAAATAATCCCGAGGCTAAGCTCCTCGCCGCGCTCGTTAACGTTTCCACTTCTTGCCAACGTTTTCTATACGAGGATCACGCGGTTTTGCCGTGGATGCCGCAGACCGGCAGACCACCGGCAGCCTCTCTCTCTCTCTCTCTCTTTTCCTTTTCTTCGCTCTCTCGGTGGTTTTAGGTGGTTGTTCCATTCCGACGCGGTGGACGATAACGACGACGACGACGAAGACGACTCCTCTCTCTCTCGCGGGGAGTCAGCTCACGATCCGAGTTTTTAGGAGGGGGAGGCGTATAAGTAAGGCGAGCGAGACGGGATTTTTAATTCGAAGCACCGTCGTTCCCTTAGCGCTCGTGGATAAAACGGATTTGGTAAAACGCTTCTTTCCGTTGGAACGAACAGATGAAACGCGCTGCGAAAGAAACATGTACGATGATAATGAGTTACACTGTTTTACCGTGGATCACCGTGGCGACCGCCACGAAGAAAACGTCTAATAATGGGGATGCGTCGCTTCGTTAAGAATATATCGAGAGAGGGAGAGATACACTTATTTCTCCCTCTTTCTTTTCCTTTCGACCGAATCAATCTTCCAAAAGAAAAAACAATCGCATCTCGGTAGAGATTATTTATCCTCCGGATTCGTCTAAATAAATTTGCCGGGAGATACACGAGAGATGAAATTCTCTCGCTTTTGAAATGATATTAATAATATCGGGCCAATTAATAACGCGGGTAAACCGAATCGTACTCTCTCGCGCACGCGTCAGATTCATCCCGCTTCTGAATAATAACCCTTCTTGCCGGGTAGAGGATATATTTTATCGGGGGGTCGGCAGGCTGAATGAAAGTCGGTCGGTTATCGTTAACGCTTTTAAAGAAGGCTCGGTGCCCCGAGTTAATCACGAGTTCCAATATTTCTCAATGTCTTAATGAGAAGAGGCATTATCGTCCTGAAATCGCCGCGTGAAATCGGGCGTATACAGATCGCGTGCTCGCGTGTTGTATCGCGGCAACAGTTGTCTAAATACTCTCCCCTCCGAAACGATGACACGGATGCTTCGTCCACGATCCCTTTGACCCCTCTCTCTCTCTCTCTCTCTCTTTTTCTCTCTCTTTCTCGCGCAACGATAACGCGAGATGCCCACGTCGTCCTTTGATTTACGACCCTTGTATATCTCTCCGCGATGCTAACGACCGATTAATCGACAACTCGGTAAACGTGCGCCGACAGACGTGCTCGGTAATCTCTCTTTGTCTCTGATTGATTTCACGTTGACTCGAGATCATTTTTTCTCTTTTTTCTTTTCTTTTTTTCTTTTTTTTTCACATAGATTCTAAATTTCCCAACTCGTCGCCGCTTCATCGATCTAACAAGTGTCGACAGATGCTCGTAAATCCTCTCGTCTCGTTCGATTCTCTGAGATAAATTCTGAAATTTTAACCGGCGCTGATTCCCACGATTTTTCCGACACGCCGCTTCACCGACATCTAACGAGTGACGACGGATAATCCTTTGGATCGATTCGAGATTAATTTTTAAATTTTAATTGGCGTTAATTCTCGTCGTGCGTTCATCGATCCACGACGCGAGAAACATTATACATACTCTCTGAAAGAAGAAGAAGAAAAATGCATCTCATCCCCTCGTCACGGCAGTCAATTACACGGCATATCGCATCGAACGTCGGGCAGACCACCGAGCACTTCCATTTCCCAACGTCGATGTAAATTTTCCATCCCCCTCGTCCGACTCGTTAATTAATGAACGGTTCTCTCCCAAGCCGAGCCGCGCGCAATCTCTCTTCGTCCATGCGAGCGCGTTCCACGGACTCGAAAGAGAAATTGGAAAGAAACGGGGGGAAAGAAAGAAAGAAAGAAGGAAGGAAGGAAAGGAGAAAAAAGTTTCTCGCGCGCTTAATAACTTTCATAGTGACAAGACGCACGCCCACCTAGGCTACGAGTCGACGTTGGCCAACGGGACGATTATAAAGTCTGCGCCGAGGATAAGGGCCCACTACTACCACCATCAACCACGATGCGCGGCAAGCACGTGAGCGAGCGCGATTGATGATTATAATTAAGAAGCAATTAAACGTGCTTATTTGCGCGTCCGCCGTACCGTTATGCAGAACAGAAAGTCCATCGTTGTAATTAAGGGTTAACGTTTCAATCGGAGAATAATCGCGCGATCGCTTTCTTCCACGGATCTCTCTTTCTCTGTTTTCTTCTTCCCTCTGTTTTTGAGCGAAATTTCTGAAAATAGGAGAAGACAGGTCCATCGTTGTAATTAAGGTTTAACTTTTCAATAAATTCGGAGAATAATTACTCGATCGCTTTCTTCCACGGATCTCTCTTTCTCTGTTTTCTTCTTCCCTCTGTTTTTGAGCGAAATTTCTGAAAATAGGAGAAGACAGGTCCATCGTTGTAATTAAGGTTTAACGTTTCAATAAATTCGGAGAATAATTACTCGATCGCTTTCTTCCACGGATCTCTCTTTCTCTGTTTTCTTCTTCCCTCTGTTTTTGAGCGAAATTTCTGAAAATAGGAGAAGACAGGTCCAGGAAAGTCCATCGTTGTAATTAAGGGTTAACGGAGAATAATCGCTCGATCGCTTTCTTCCACAAATCTCTCTGTTTCCCATGTTTTTGAGCGAAATTTCTGAGAATAGGAAAAGACAGATTCGAGGATTTTCAGTAATATTCCGACTGGATGACTCGAATAGAAAGAATCGTAGGATAAATTGTAATATGATAAACGAATTTCCCTCGCCGATTATTATTAAGAATCCTCTCCCCGTTTTCATATATTTAGCGCGATACGAAAGGAAAAAAGGAAAAAAGGAGAGGAAAGGAGGGAAGGAGGAAAAACGTAAAAAATCCCAGGTGTGTGTTCGATCCCTCTCCGCCGAGTTACACGCATTGGTGCGCGAGGCGAACCGGTTTTAATTGCGATAACGATCGAGGGGGATGACTATTGTAACCCCGGCGAGGCGGAGGGGGGCACGCGCGTTACGCGCCGAGTTACAGCACCGTTTCTGTGACGTCCCGTACGGTTCCAGTTTCCAGGATCAGATACCAAATGCGGTGTAACCGATCCACCGGCCGAGCCTCTTCTTCGATTTAGTCCCTCGCGGCTCATTTGAATTTCGCCGTCTAGGCGTATCTCTACGCGTAATCTCTACCCGTTCTCCCCTTTCACCGTCTCTCTCTCTCTCCAATCCTCCTCCTCCTCCTCCTCCTCCCGCTGTTTCCAGCTATAGGCTTAACCTCGACGACCGACGATCCTCGCCCGGATAAGGATTCACCTCGGCCGCGACATAATCGTAGGGACAGAACGCTGACATTCCACCTGGGCAACTTCCTGATCCAAGCCACGTCGTTTCCCGATAAATGTCGGGAACCGCGGAGCCAGTCACACTCCCCCGCGCGCGAGTGGTATACGTCGTCCCATTAACCCAACCTTGCTTCTTCTTCTTCTTCTTCTTTCTCCTTGTGAGGGAAGGGTTCCTCTTTTTTATTCCTTCTTTCCTTCACGACCTTCGCGTGGATTTCGATGCATGGATCGCGGCGCGAGAATACCGGTGTTCGATAAACCGGCCGCCATCTTCCTTTCGGTATAATATCCGCTGATGTCGCGGCCGATACCATCGCTCGCGGATTTACATATGTATGGCCGGAGTCTGTGTTCTGGGAGGGTGGTGGGAGGGGTTTTTGGGTGTTGGAGTTGCGTGGATATTTAGAATTCCGGGGGAAGAAAGGATATAGGGAGGTTTACTATAATTTTCTATTTTCTGGAACACGATTGTGATAGTAGTAAGGTAGAAGGTTTGGATGTTTGCTCGAAAAATGTGAGTGCGTTTCAATTTTCTCTCGATGTTGTGGAAATATTGATAGAGTGGATCTTTGAGTTTAGAATTCTGTGCGAAACGGAATAAATGTCCAATTTTCTCTGTCAGAATGAAAAGTGAATCGTCGAGGTTAGAATAGAATTTACTGTTCTATATATTCCAATTTTCTTTCCTTCTTATTTTGAATAGAGGAAGGATCGAGCGTAGAATTCGAATAGAATTTTTCCAATTTTCTTGCTACTTTCTTGTGAAATTTTAATCTTTCGTACATATATATAATCTTTGGACCGCAATGGCGGGTAAAACGGAGAAGATCGGTGATTACGAAAGAAGGGGAGAAGGAGAGGAGAAATATTCGGAGGCAAGAAATCGAGATGCGTAATTCTTCGAGTAAGAGCTCGTACAAATTGTGTTTGTAACAGCGTGAAGAAAACGCAGACGAGGATATGTCCACCTGGCTGATATCCAGCAGAAATTGTACACGCGTCTCTGCAACTCGATAACGTCTCTTTCCTCCGATTTGTATTTCCGTCGAATCCTTGATTCTTGATGCTTTATGTCGCTCGATACTTTACCGTGTTTACATAGAAAAAAGAAGAAGAGAGAGACAGAAACTCTCATCTTATTCTATAGTAAAAAAAAAAAAAAACTAAAAGGGATCGTTGGAGAAAATATAATTCATTTGAATGTCCGACGAAAGGGAATTATCCATCCGGAAATATTCCAAGTAAAGTCGGAGAAAATCGATTTATACGTTCAATCACCATCAACTCTACTATTTTCTCGAAGGAACGACTCTGCTGTATTGGCAATAAAATAATTCCCACTTAACCCCGGCCGACCCTGGTTAAAATAATAGTGCACACCGTCCATTGAAACCGGAGGTGTTTCGCCGAATAAAAATCTCAGCTGGCGCACACACCTGGTGAGAACCGGCCGGAGAGGAGGGATCAAACGCGCCACAGGCTGGAACTCGAGGTATTTCGACGATTTTACGATCGTACTCGAATTAAATGCATCGCTAATGAGCAAACCGAGCTCGTGAAATTGCGTTGCGGCACGGTGCTCGGCTCGAATGCGTCACGGATTTGCCATCTTTAACGAGCATGCTTAATACGGACACGGTTAGGGAATCGTTCCTCGGGGGAAAAACGCCGATAAATCAGTGGCGAGGGGACCAACACGCCGCTATCGTATAGTACAGAGAGAAAACTCTTGTTACCCGACCATTGTTTCTCGCCATTTAATTTCGCGTCCGGTATTTATGCGTCTTTGGTGGTAATTGCTTTTCCCTCTCTCTCTCTCTTTGCCACTTCCTGGGGATGATTGTAAATTCTCCGGATTTTTCTTTTTCCTCCTCTTTTTTTCCAATTTAACAAGAAACGAACTTTATTCGTTTAACTTATCTTCGCGAGTTGAAGGTCGAATCAATTATGCATTAAACACTTCGCTGAAAATATATCTTTATTTTTTTCCTCGACAAAGAGTATCGATCCTCATACTTTCTCTGTCGATAAACTCTCGATTGATTTCGATTCGAGGAAGGGGCGAACAACAATTAGCAACACCGAGCAAGATGATATCGTTTCGTGGAGCGAATTAGAGAGAGAGAAGAGTGGGGTGTTATTATTCCGTTATTAATCAAGTTTTCTTGCGGGGTAGGACGCCGGTAGCGAAATGCTGTTCTTGCGTGGCAGCGCGGTTGCGAGCACCGTGGCGAGTTATCGACGCAAGAATATGATGCATGGGGCGCCACGCGGCGTCAACCGTTTCTTCTTTCCAACACCGTGGCTAATGCGGTGGAAACCCTTGCGTTACGCGTGAACGTCACGCGTTCCAATTCCCGTTTTCTCGAACAAAACTTTGCCTCGCTCTGGCAAGTAGAAGAATACTTTGCTTTCGAACGATCGTGGTTCGAAGGGGAGGTTACGTTAAAGGGGACGATGTTATTACAGAAATACGGAAATGGATTATCGCCAACGTTATTATTACCCGTGGACTCGTAAGAAGAAGAGTAATCTTATTTAATTCTTATTCTTCTTCAACCTTCCTCCCTTCGTAAAACCTCGCTATACGTCGTTAAACGTACTTATACGTGACGCGTTTATTTGTGACATCGAGACCAAGAATCACGGATAATATTTTAATAAAATAACGTTAAATTATATATCTGTAGTACGCTACTACTTTTTCCAGGTTAATCAAACGGTACGAAAGAAAGTAGCAGCGTGGAGCACGAAAAGGGAATAATTGGTCGGTTGGATTCGTGACAAACGTCCATTCGTTTCCCTTCAACTCCACAAATGCTTCGCGAACTCGTGCGTGCATTAACGGTGTTGGTCGTAATTTAATTTTCTATATATTTATATACGGGAAGAAAATAATCTCGAAAAAGAAAAATATTCGAAAGAGGTGGTAGAAGTAGAAGTACAGGACGCTATTATATCAATTGTAATTGACGTTAAACCCGTTGGACTCGTCGACGACCTTTCACCACCGATATCTACGGTTATCGTCTTCCGTGTTTCTTCCTGCATTCGAGCTGCTTTTCCTCAAACCTATCTCGTCCAAAGGGGAGACGACGGCGACGACGTCCGCGTCTTGGACGCTCGAGGACGATGGATATCGATCCTTTCGTCGCTTACTTCTCGACACCTTGACCGCAGATTGGATCTCATTACGGGGAGGATTCGATAAAAATCGCCCCGAGATCTCTATCTCGCTCTCACGTCGCTCGGAGAGAAACGATGGATTAAATCGCGAGGGAGTTCGCGAGAAACTCGGTTTCGAAGCGAAGATTGAGAAGATTAAACGTGGAAACTGTTGATTGGACAGGTGAAGAGTGAAATTATTTAAATTTACGTTTTGTATTTTCGATCGATTAAAAAATATGTATATATATATTATACGCCAAGTCTTGTTCAATTTTATTGTTCGTTACATTTACAAGTATTTCGAAAACGCGTATCGCGTTTCAAACGAAGCCGATCTATTATCGGGCAATTCGCATTAAAATTACGGGCCGGACTAAGAAAATTTCATCAAACACGAGCCATAAAAGATCCCGCATGCTCCATATAAGTTACGCTCGTTATCGGTATAAGCCACGTAAAAGCAGCGCGTTTGAAAACCGACGCGGTCGAATTTTACGACCCTACACGTCCAACATATTTGACAGCCGGTTGTCGTTAGAGAGTTTCATTGCCGCGATTGTGAAATCAATCGGCTCGTATGCATAATTGGACCCTTGGCGAGGAAACGAAACAAAATTTTATAAACGAACCCGAGGGGGAACTCCGTTTCACCGTCTATGGGCAAGAGCGCGGTTTTCCTCCGTCCATCGATTCGCGCCATGCCCAGAACGCGATCCAACTTCTCGATAATCGAATGGTATTTCGGCCGCGTCCCTCTCTAACGATCGTCAATATGCAATTCAGAGCGATTCGCCAGAAATCCGATAAATCATTTACCGATTATATTCCATATTGTCGTACGATTTTTATTTATCCATGGTAAATTCGAAGGGAATGAATTAGTTTCGGATAAAAACGAGCGAGTGAAAAATATTCCAGAAAACTATTCACATTTGAATCCGTGAAATTTTCGACTCGAGTTAATTTTCGTTCGATAAAGAAAGTTGCAGAATTTTTCTCGAAACGCGGACGATATGGGACACAAAGCCGGAAGGCGAATCCCATCGCGACGCAGAGGCGACGCGACGCGGCGCGCCGGGATGCGCAACGTTTACTTTGTCGGCGCGATAACCATTGGCCATTGAATTTATTCCAGGAAGGATAACTCGAACTTAGAACGGAAGGAGCCCGCCGATAAGATCTGGCCGGCATCGGGCCAAAGTAGCCCTATCCGCGGCACCACGATAACAGATACGAGCCGCAGATAGGCAACGCCGGGTGACAAATAGCGCGTGCTGTTACGTGCAACCCGAGTTGCTGCCGCGCTTTTTTTTCCCCTATCTAGATAGCGATTCTCCACTGTCCTGTCTCGATGATAAACGTCGCACAACTCCGGCCGCGATTCTCCCCCCCTCCCTCCCCGCTTCTGCGTCCGCCGCGGTTTCGCGCGTTGGGAGGTTTCTGCTCGGGGATACGAGACGATAATTAGAAGAAGAGGAAACGTTTCTGATTCTTTCCTGCCATTGCTTAATCTTGGAACGATTATAGTATATGGTGTATCGTGAGAGTATTTTGATAATTTCACGTTACGCAGTTTTAATTTTATTTGTAATTTTTTCGTTATAACGTTAAATTGTTTAATCTTTAAGGATATATAACTGCTAACGTTTGTGAAAGTTTTGTACCTCTTTCAACGATCGTTTTTCGAACGAATTCTTCTCTTACACTTTTTCCAATACGTTTCAGAATATTTGTATATAGGTTCCTTGGCGTTACTTTTCAAACAAAAATTCGTCAAATTTGTTACTATAAAGATATTACTGTGTTACGTCTTTTCGATTTTATAAATCTTCAAATAAGCAAATTTAAAGTGCCGATAAAGTAGACGATGATTTTAAAAAATTTTGATCAACGCCACCTCGCGTTTGGATCGCCGAAGCACCGACTTATTAGCGTAGCAGAATATGCAAGGAGGTATGCGAAATCAAAGACAAGGAGCGCAACATTGCGCGAGAAGAATAGAGATTTTTCCGCCATTTTATGGAAAATTATACGCTTTCTATGGGAAATTATACGTTTTCCATGCAAAATTTCAGCATTTTCAAGATAATAACAATTTTAAAGTGTTAAAATTTTGCATAGAAAACGAATAATTAATAATTTTTCAATGGCGTTCTCAATGTAACCAGAGATGTTTTCTGTTTCTTTCGCACAATGTTATTTTCTTATCTTTGAATTCGCATACCTCTTTGCATATTCTGCTACGCTAGTAACAAATCGAAGCTTCGGTGATCCAAACGCGAGATGGCAAAATTTTATGATAGTCACTTAACTTATTAACAAAATTTATATTATTGTTTAAAAATTAACAGCAAAATACAATATACAGATTAGATTATAATATAAAAACTATTTGAATGGATATCGTAAAGAGGAATAATAAAAAAAAAAAATGAACATTTATATACGTGTCATGTATGTACTTTTATATAATAAATTAGCTTCATTATATATCCTATATACTCCTATATAATTTATTTTTGTATTTTTTTCAGTACATTGAAAATATGTGACTCAAAGGATTGAGTTTCCAAAAGGTAAGTATAAAACAGGTACGTATGTTACGTTCTATAATTAGTTTTAAGTAAAATGTTTAAAAAATATTATTCTGAACGTGAGACGTCTAAAAAAGGTAAGTATTAAAAAGGTAAGTATAAAAGGTAAGTATAGAAGGTAAGTATATCAAATTCCAAAATTTTGCATAAAATTTCATATAAAATTAATATTTCATAAAAGAATTTTAACAATTCTTAGAAAAGACGTTAAATTCTTAGAATTTCGAAAATTCTTGGAAATGACGTCATATTCTTGGAATTATTGAAATTCAACAAAAAACATTTTTGGCCAATTTTTCGACTTTGTATTAGGAGAACATAAGTTGATAGGAGGTCGTTCGAGAAATTTTTCTCAGAACTTTGCCAAAATTTTGACTTTGTATTAGGAAAACATGAGTCGATAGGAGGTTGCTCGAGAAATTTTTCCATGAATTTTGCCAGTTCTTGGAAATGACGTCAAATTCTTAGAATTATCGAAATTCTTGAACGAAAAACATTTTTGGCCAATTTTTCGACTTTGTATTAGGAGAACATGAGTTGATAGGAGGTCGTTCAAGAAATTTTTCTCACAATTTTGCCAAAATTTTTGGCCGAAAATTCCACTTTGTATTAGGAGAACATAAATTAATAGGAGGTCGTTTCAGAAATTTTTCTCAGAAGTTTGCCGAAATTTTTGGCCGAAAATTCGACTTTGTATTAGGAGAATATAAGTTGATAGGAGGTCGTTCGAGGAATTTTTCTCAAAATTTTGCCAAAATGTTGGCCGAAAATTCGACTTTGTATTAGGAGAACATAAGTTGGTAGGAGGTCGTTCGAGGAATTTTTCTCAGAATTTTGCCAAAATTTTTGGCCGAAAATTCCACTTTGTATTAGGAAAACATAAGTTGGTAGGAGGTCGTTCGAGGAATTTTTCTCAGAATTTTGCCAAAATTTTTGGTCGAAAATTCCACTTTGTATTAGGAGAACATAAGTTGGTAGGAGGTTGTTCGAAGAATTTTTCTCAGAACTTTGTCGAAATTTTGGCTAAAATTTCGACTTTGTATTAGGAGAACATAGGTTGGTAGGAGGTTGTTCGAAAAATTTTTCTCAGAACTTTGTCAAAATTTTGGTCGAAAATACCACTTTGTATTAGGAGAACATAGGTTGGTAGGAGGTTGTTCGAAAAATTTTTCTCAGAACTTTGTCAAAATTTTGGTCGAAAATACCACTTTGTATTAGGAGAACATAAGTTGATAGGAGGTCGTTCGAGAAATTTTTCTCAGAACTTTGTCAAAATTTTGGCCAAAATTTCGACTTTGTATTAGGAGAACATGAGTCGATAGGAGGTCGCTCGAGAAATTTTTCCAAGAATTTCAGCAGTTCTTGGAAATGACGTCAAATTCTTAGAATTTCAGAAATTCTTGGAAATGACGTCAAATTCCTAGAATTTTCCAAATTCCTGAACGTCCGAAATTTTTGGCTAAATTTTCGACTTTGTATTAGGAGAACATGAGTTGATAGGAGGTTGCTCGAGAAATTTTTCCAGGAATTTTGCCAGTTCTTGGAAATGACGTCAAATTCTTGGAATTATAAAAATTCTTGAACGAAAAACGCTTTTGGCCAATTTTGCGATTTTGTATTAGGAGAACATGAATGGATAGGAGGTCGCTCGAGAAATTTTTCCCGGAATTCGGAAATGGATCAAGGAAACGAAATTTTGGTCGGAAATTCCACTTTGTATTAGGAGAATATGAGTCGATAGGAGGTCGCTTGAGAAATTTTTTCCGGAATTTGGGAATGGATCAAAGAAACGAAATTTCGGTCGAAAATTCCACTTTGTATTAAGAGAACATAAGTTGGTAGGAGGTTGTTCGAAAAATTTTTCTCAGAACTTTGTCGAAAATTTGGCCAAAATTTCGACTTTGTATTAGGAGAACATGAGTCGATAGGAGGTCGCTTGAGAAATTTTTTCCGGAATTTGGGAATGGATCAAGGAAACAAAATTTTGGTCGAAAATTCCACTTTGTATTAGGAGAACATAAGTTGGTAGGAGGTCGTTCGAGAAATTTTTCCAAGAATTTCGAAATGGATCAAGGAAATAAAATTTTGGTCGAAAATTCCACTTTGTATTAGGAGAACATGAGTCGATAGGAGGTCGCTTGAGAAATTTTTTCCGGAATTTGGGAATGGATCAAGGAAACAAAATTTTGGTCGAAAATTCCACTTTGTATTAGGAGAACATAAGTTGGTAGGAGGTCGTTCGAGAAATTTTTCCAAGAATTTCGAAATGGATCAAGGAAATAAAATTTTGGTCGAAAATTCCACTTTGTATTAGGAGAACATGAGTCGATAGGAGGTCGCTCGAGAAATTTTTCCCGGAATTTGGGAATGAATCAAAGAAACGAAATTTTTGCCAAAATTTCGACTTTGTATTAGGAGAATAAGTTGGTAGGAGGTCGCTCTAGAAATTTTTCTTAGAACTTTGTCGAAAATGTGACTAAAATTTCGACTTTGTATTAGTAGAACATGAGTTGGTAGGAGGTTATTCGAAAAATTTTTCTCAGAACTTTGTCGAAAATATGGCTAAAATTTCGACTTTGTATTAGGAGAACATAAGTTGGTAGGAGGTCGCTCTAGAAATTTTTCTTAGAACTTTGTCGAAAATGTGGCTAAAATTTCGACTTTGTATTAGGAGAACATAAGTTGGTAGGAGGTTGTTCGAAAAATTTTTCTCAGAACTTTGTCGAAAATGTGGCTAAAATTTCGACTTTGTATTAGTAGAACATGAGTTGGTAGGAGGTTATTCGAAAAATTTTTCTCAGAACTTTGTCGAAAATATGGCTAAAATTTCGACTTTGTATTAGGAGAACATAAGTTGGTAGGAGGTCGCTCTAGAAATTTTTCTTAGAACTTTGTCGAAAATGTGGCTAAAATTTGGACTTTGTATTAGGAGAACATAAGTTGGTAGGAGGTTGTTCGAAAAATTTTTCTCAGAACTTTGTCGAAAATGTGGCTAAAATTTCGACTTTGTATTAGGAGAACATAAGTTGGTAAGAGGTCCCTCGAGAAATTTTTCCCGGAATTTGGGAATGGATCAAGGAAACGAAATTTTGATCGAAAATTCCACTTTGTATTAGGAGAATATAAGTTGGTAGGAGGTCGTTCGAGAAATTTTTCTAAGAATTTTGCCAATTCTTGGAAATGACGTCAAATTCCTGGAATTTCAAAAATTCTTGGAAATGACGTCACATTCTTGGAATTATAACATACTTACCTGTGATACTTACCTTTTCCATACTTACCTTGTAGTACAGCAATTTTTTTTTTATATATAACATTTTTTCAACAGTTTACTTATTTCTAATGAGAAATATACAGTGTGGAACATCTAACTTTATTACGGACAAATATCCCATTCTTTTTAGTAACATTAAAAAATGTTTTAAATAAATGTTGAATGATCTCGAGGGGGGCAGATTCTGATGCTATTAATTGTGCTTTATATGAACGCGTAAAGGATTTATGAAGATCGATTTAATTTTTTTATACAAAATTATATGTTTTTTAATGCATTATTCGATGCAGTTTTGCATTCTCTATAAAAACGTATTAATCACTTA
The DNA here is from genome assembly GCF_003254395.2 of Apis mellifera. Taxonomy (NCBI): domain Eukaryota; kingdom Metazoa; phylum Arthropoda; class Insecta; order Hymenoptera; family Apidae; genus Apis; species Apis mellifera. Next base: position 9,815,568 of record NC_037649.1, read on the forward strand.
TATCGAGAAATGATTAAATAGAAACATATTTAATCATTTTTTAAAGTAATGATTGTTTTTTATAAGTGATGTAATCGTTTTTATAGAGAATAATACCTTGCATCTAATTACGTAACAGAAAACATATAATTTCATTAAAAAAAAAAATTGGATCTCTCTGCGTCCTTTTAAGAAAGAAATAATAACACCATATTACGCCCTGCTCAAAATCATTCAACTTTTCTCTAAAACATTTTTTAATATCGCCAAAAACAAGCGTGATATTTCAAGCGACAAAGTTATGATCCAACTCGTATACATATATATATTTTTTTTTCAAAATGTACATATTTTATATATACACGTATCTTATATCTCCAAATTGCATATAAATTGAATATATAAAAAATATATATATATAAAATATATACATCGAATAAGTAACATATAGCATATACCCTTTTTCTGCTGTGTCTGGCTACTACACGCCTGGCTGCTCGTTACTACTTTCTCCAACCGGCAAGCAGCAGGAGTATTCGGTAAGTAGTAGAGGACCGTACGAATCAGCCATCCCCCCTTTCTTTCTTTCTTTTCACCTCGAACCGGGAATGAATCAAAACTGGGAAAAGGAAAAAGGGAGAAACTGCGAGGAATAATCTCGACGATTCTATGAAACGCCCAACTCTGCAAAAAAAAAAGACAAGACCTGAACGATAAGGAGAGCGGTCGGGAAGGGAAGCATGACGCGCGAGAAGCACGACGACTCCGATTATTATTACTTACCACGAGGCGAGACGAAGGCAGAGTTGGCGTTCCGCGACGCGTGTCTAAAAAGCGGCCGTCGTCTCGTCACCGCCGCTCGCGCGACCGACAGGTGACACTTGTTACACGACGTTAATACAAAGCGGCCGCCCCCCTTTGAATTTCATAGCAGCCGCCTCCCTCCGTCCTTCTCTCCGAGTCTCTCGCTCGTGCACGCTCATGTAAATCCCTGGACGGGGCGAGTTCGAGTTCGAGTTCGAGGATATCGCATCCCCTCCCATCTAACGATACTCGAGGGCCGACGATACTTACGATACGGTCCGTCCCTCGATTTCCATGATATCGGGGCGGAAAAGCTATGGAAACGGAGGAGGAGGAGGCAGCACGAGGCAGCGAATAAGAGAGTTCGCATAGTTAGCGGCACGAGTTAACATTTGACGCAGAAGGAATACTAAGGTTGTGCATATAAGCGTGCTCGCGAGAGTCGCATCCTTCTTCTCCTCCTTTCTCCTTCTGCCTCGGCCGTTTACAGTTTACGTTTGGCATTTCGCGTGGAATGGCAACGCGAGGAGGGAGAGGGAGAGAGAAGGACGGGCTCGTCCGAGGCTCGGTCCGTTGCTTGATTTACTTCGTTATGCGACCGATGTCGCAGGACGGAACGCGTGTCCCGACGATGGGGCCCCAACTACGGGGGACCCGCGAGATTGCGGATAACGAATAGGTAACGATCGGATTGTGTTTCCAGAGATGAGGGCCAATTACGGGTATAACGTCTACGGCCGCACGAGCTTCGGCTGATCTTTGCCCGTTAGCGGTACACCCACGCGTGCCGAGCGAAACCCCACGTATCTGGCAATCGTCGTTGATCGATCGATCAACGATCGACCGGGAATTAGCGCTAATCGCTAATCCATGCGCCGCTGCGCAGATTTCGGGATATCTTTCTCCCGAGATAAAAAAGGAAAGAAAAGAAATCGATATTCGTGACTCTTTTTCTTTTCAACGAAAACGTAAAAATTACACGGTTCTCTTTTCTCGAACAATGGAACGCGTTAAAAAAAGAACGTATCTCTTCTGGAACAACCAATGCTCGAAAATCTCCCATTCGTTCTTTTTCTGGCAACTCTCCATTCCCCCCCTCCGGAATATAGCCTCGTTACTCCGGCTAAAAGCTCGGCTCGACGACGATACGAAAACGAAAAGGGATATGGATCGAAAAGGCTTCTTCGTCCTCGAAGAAGAAACGCGTATTGTGCCGGCAAATGGAATGGAGCATCTGGGTGCAGCCTCTCTCTCTCTCTCTCCCTCCTCGCGCGCGAGAAACGTTGCGCAAGCGTAGAGAGACAGAGAGAGAGAAAGAGGAGAGAGAAGATGCGCGGAGCCGAGAGGAGCGGCCTGAACCGTGGCTGGATCCGTGGCAACGGCGTGCTCGCGTGCCGTAAATTTCGAGCTCGTGCGCGATGCTACGGCGTACGTGTGCCCCGAGTGTGGCACGAAGTGTGCCAGATCGCGTATAAGAGAGCCGATCCTCTTCTTCGCCCGCGCGCGTACCGTATCGGGCATTCGAGAGTATATACCGCCAACACGATAGGCAGGCACCGCTCTCCTCTATGCTGCGCGGAGAAACGGAGAGACAGAGAGAGAGAGAGAGAGAGAGAGTGAGGAATGATCGGCCACGCTTGTCCCGCGCTCGACATTTAATCCTCGGCAAAGGCGAGACGCGTCTAAGGGCGAGCGCGAGACAGACTCCTATATACTTGCGTCGACATGTGTGGGTGAACGGTTTCTGCCGGTAACGGGAGCTACGACATCGAGATTGTCACGCCACGGGTAGAGATCTCGTCACGATCGACCCGAGCACATCCTCTTCCTACATTATTTTCCCTTTTTTCTTTCTTTTTTCCACTTTTATATCGCCCTCCCTTTCGCTCCCACCGCGCATACACGTAAGCATCTTCTTCCTCTCGATCCCTCTCGATCGTTCGAAATTTCGTACGTGAATATGTGTACATAAGAGAGAGAGAGAGAGAGAGATATTCGATATTTTTAACGCGCGAAATGGAAAATGGCAATTTTATATTTTTTTACGGGGGGAGGGAGGAAAAAACGGTACATCGCACGCGCGAGCGTTTCGCCGTGACAAATGGGCTTGGTTGCCGCGCGTGTACCGTTTCTATGGGACGATTCGAAGCGTTTATGGAGGCAAATAGCGGCAAGGGTCTGGGTTCGTAGGCAGTCGATTATTTTCTCGTGTGTACGCGGGGCATTGAAATCCTAGTATGCAGATGTTCCGCGGGCTCTGTCTTCGGACGGCACGCGTTCGATTCGCTCCATTGTGAAACGGCCGACAAGCCCCGCTTCCAATCCACCTCTCGGCGACGACCCCTCGGCCGACACGGTCGTTCGACGAATCGATTTCTCCCGACATCCGGCACACAGCACCGACTCGGATGTACAGGTTGCGCGCCGATACCTGTCGGGGCGTAATCTTCCTTCCCCTTCCGGACGCTTTTTCCAACTTTATGCAGGGATCGAGGACAACGAAACTTTTTCCTTTTCTTTCCTAATTATGAAAACTGGTACGAATTCCAACGTTTATACGTAATCGATCAACAACAATCTCGAAATTGCGTGAAATTCCAAGCGACCGTTGATTAAATCTACTCTCTTCCACGACTGCTCCGTCGAGTCTCGATTAAAATTCCTTCCATCCCCTTCCATCCTCCTTTTCTTCGCGGAAGAAGAAGAAGGAGAAGAGGAAAGAGAAGAAGAAGAAGAAGACATGGATTCTTTTCTCGAAGATTTTCTTCCGCGAGGCGGAGGAGAGTGGGAACCTCCTCCCACGAAAGGCAGCCGGAGGGCAACGCCGACACGAGGCATCCGAGATATCGACGACGCGCGTCGTCCTATCTCGAGTCGGAGGCGGCGAGCAACGCGGAGGAGGTGTGCTCCGAGTTCCTGGTTCACCTGTAATGCCTCGTCCAAGACGAGGCTCAACCCGAGGCTCACCTGGCCGTGTTGCCACTCCCGCGGCTGCGCCACCACCTCCGCGACATGCCGCCTTTTCACTCGCGGCGGCGTTATTATCAAAGGTCAGCCTCGGAGGTCGTCTCGGCCCGAATTACCATAGTATAGGTCACGGAAGATGCGCCTAAGGACCAGGAATGGGAACACGACCTGCTGGATGCGTGTGAGTATGTGTGTGTAATGGAAAGGTGCGTAATTTATCCGTTTAATCGAGATGTATCGAAATTTTAAAAGTAAAGGAGAAAGATCGAAGAGAGTTCCTTCGTCTCGAGATCGAATTGGAATTTCGTTTGGAAATGGAGTATCCGAGAAGGACGGATGGATTATTCCGAATACGATATCCGGTTGTCGTCGCGTTTAATACGACGCAACGCTTCCCCCTTTCCACCTAAATAGTTACCGCAATGCGGGCAACAGGCACAAGTTTCCGGCTGTGCTCGGCGAGGGCACATCAACCCTTGAGTCGCCGGCTTGCCACGCCAAATATATACGACCGTTCCGCATTGCAGTCACTACTCGTGGCGAATCATCCGGATGGAACTCGACCCGATAATTCTATCGAGCGGGACAGAGGGGACGGTCGAGAGAAGAAAACGGAAACACGGGATTAACGGATAATCCACTGGGCGAACGAAAGACGTCGCCGCTGTCTTAACGGGAATGATAACGGGAATATCGAGTTTTCCGAACAGCCGAAAAATCATTGGTCGAAGCGGAGAAGATGCACGGGTCGATCGAGGCGGTCGACGAGAGCGCGATCTTACGTGTGCGTGGCGGATCTTACGGGCAGCAATTACGGTTCAGAATCCGGCAACCGCGGGTCTAGAAGTTCAGAGTTCACCCGCGGCACAATGAACCGTTCATCGATGCCCCGAGGCGGCTCGTCTCGCGTTCCCCTCTCGAGGAACGGCTTCGAAATAACGGCGCGTCAATGGAACTGTTGTAACCTCGTGGGACCCTTTCGATGGATGGATTCCTCCATCGAGGGAAGGCAAGGAAAGGAGAGAGGAGAGAAGAAGAAGAAGAAGAAGAAGAAGATGGAAAAAGATTTTCTAGGGACTCTTGGCATGCGGCCTCTCGTTTCGTCGACAGACGTTCGATGGAAACGCGCCGTTTCCCCATCCCACCCCGCTCGCCCCGTCCGATCGAAACCGCGCGTTACGCGCCTCTGTCATCGCGTCGCATCGTCATTGTGAACCAATGACCGAGCACGCCCCTCGAACGATCCCCTCCCTCGCTCGCTGAATTATTTCTAACGTCGCTCCGTTCGGATCGAGGGATTTGACGAGTGTCGCAATGATGAAAATTTCGAAATTAAATTAAATTCGATGGAAAAACTTTTAACGATCTCTCGCCTTCGCGATCCGCGCGAGAGTGATGGCGATTCACTCGCGATGTTAGAAGATTACGAACGCGAACGATCCACGACGATGAATCACGAGTTATTTTTTTTCTTTCTTTTTTTTCCTTACACGCCGTAAATATTGAGGATAGGATCGAGGATGCTCGCCTCGATCGGCGAACAATTATCTCTTTCCCTCTCCCGGGGAAGAGTGAAACGAGAGAGGGGAGAAGAGAGAGAGAGAAAGAGAGAGAGAGGAAAAATTGCGATGCGTGCTCGCGAGGACGACAAGGCGGAGAGGAGATTGCGGAATCGGCTAGAATGCAGATCCGCGCCGCCGTCACCGGCGCGGCGTTTTCTTCTATGTTGCCGGCAACCTGCAACGTTCAGCCCGAGAGCCTCGCATTTCTGGTTTTACCTGCCTGCCTTTACACCCATGCATCGTCCTGCATTATGCGCCACAGTCATCGTTCCAACTCTTCCCCGACTCCCTCGCCCTCCCTTCTTCGCCCTCCCTTTCTCCGCCATACGTTACCTTCCCTCCTCCTCCGCCGCCTACTTTTACCCCCTTTAGCGTCTCCTCCTCGCTCTCTCGGCCTCTCCCTTCTTCCACGAGACGGCCTGTCGTTTCGCAAGGATGCACGTATCGCTTTATCTCGAGCTGCATTTAATTCACGTAGGTAGGGACTAGGAAGAAGAGCACGTGCATAACCCAGTCACTTTCAAAGGTTGGGCGTTCGAACGCGCGGTTTGCGAAACGCAGGAGCATGCTTCTCTCCCCCTTTTTTTCCCCCCTTTTCCCTTTACACCCCTCTCTCCCTTTGCTCTTCCCGTTCCCTCTCGATCGCGTTTACGCGGCGACAGGACGGATCGCTATTAGTGAATCGCGATCGAGCAATTCTCCAAGGTTCTACGAAATTTCTGATGGAAAGCAACTCCGTATCTTGAATAGATATGTACAATTGGGGATAACGATCCTCGATTCGATCAAGATCGAGGAACGAAATTCTACCATCTGACCTTGGAACGATACCTCGGAAATTCCTCGCCTCCTATGATGCGCGCTCTCGATGACGCAAAGTCGAACTCGAGCGAGTTACGAAGCGGGATAGAAACGCAACCTCCTCGAAGGAGGATGGGGACGAGATAGCATTGTGGCGCGGAAGACGCCGTAGGAGGTGTAGGAGGATGAGTTGTGCCTCATTGTCGGGGCGGCATACGATTAGAATACATTAGACGGATCTTCCCTCCCTCCCTCTCCCCCGTATAGTCCCGCTATTCCCTTCTCCAGAGAGGGATCGCCGTTTAGAAGAACGGGGACGTGCGGTTGATTTTTATCGAAGGAAGAAGGGAGGAAGGGAAAGGGGAGGGAAAGGGGTCGTTCGCGATGATTAAACGTTGATCGTCGTGAATTATGTTGTGAACTCTGGTTGCGGAGGGGCGTGGATGGCAATCGTTGGACCCGTGGCTGGTGTGCTTTATTGAATAACACAGGCGAGCGAGATGTCGTTTCCGCGTACCACCGATTCAATAGCGTGGTTTGCGTGGTCGTTGCCGGATCATTGTGTTCCGTGTGCGTGTTTTCGGTTTACATGGCGCGCCGCGATGATCGCGGCCGATAGATACGAGGAAATGGCCGGGACGGTGATTAAGAAGAATCGGCGAAGAACAATAGGAAGAGGTGGATTTCTACGAGGAATTCGAGTTTCTTGTGGGAAACGATGGGTATTCGATTGCGTCGCGTCTCCTCCTCCTCCTCCTCCTCAATCGAGGAGTGCGAAGATCCACGCTTTGTGGGAAAGTCGTACGCGTTTCGTACGCTACGATCTCGGCTCTCCAACACGTTTTACCCGCCGTTACGAAATCTCTTATCGCACCCGTGCGCGTAAACCGTGTCGTGCGAGCAATTACTCCCGTTTCCAATTATCTCGCCTCGCGAAAGAGTACACAAGGACTCGATAATTTACTCGTCTCTCAAAAGTACCTCGTCCGATCATCGATTAAATCGGATTAATCGAGAGTGGAAAGTAAAAGGGAGCAAAGTTCCTCCTCCTCGAACCTCACCTCTTCCGAGAAATACACCGTCACGATCCGCGTATGATCCGCCACGATCAGATCTCTCCATCGGATCCTCCTTCATCTCTCGCACCATTATGCTGTGCCGCTATTTAATTCGATTCAATTAAATCGAACGAGAGACTAGGTTCCCCCGATCGATCGACCTCGCCTTTTATTCACCGATAATTCCTCCCCTCTCCCTCCCCGGGCTGAATATCTTAATTAACGTCTCCACTTGGTCAACCGTGAAAGATCGGGCAACAGATCTCGGTGTGTTCGCTCTCGTGAGAGAAATCGGCGTTACATTGACGCGGCGGCGCAATTTGTAAGAAAGCGAGGCGAGAAAGAGCAACCACGCGTCGGAGAGAGTACTCTTTCTCCCCCCTTTCTGCCTTCGCGCGAAATACCGTTCTGCTCTCGAACCGATTGAAATCGTCTCCCCCATCCGCAAAAGTGAAATTCCTCCGCTTCTTCCCCCCTCCCTGATTTTATTATTCTTCGGGAATATCTTCGAAGATCGTTCGCCTTCGTTCGCTCATATTGTCGTCAGTCAGATTCCTCAAGAATCGTTCGTTTCGGGTTCGATTCGATCCCGAGGAGGAGATAAAATTTTGTCATCATAGGCGTTTCTTTCGTTACGAAAGGAGAATACGGGGAAACGATGGCGCGTAGGACGGTGAATTTACCGACCGACCGCTTTCTTACCTTCTCCGCGCCGGCTCCCCCCCTCTCTCCGATTTACGATTATAGTGCAACGAATTAATGGGAATTAAGACTCGCTGGACTCGTGCACCTCTGCTGGATTCTACCGCTTTTCGAGAAACCGGAGACGCTTCGCGGAGGATGGAAATGGTTCGAATTCCTCCGCTTTATAACTTACAATTTATATATATTCGTGTGTAACTTTTCGAAATGAAACTTCGTCGAAATCCCTGTTCGAGAAAAAAAAGAAAAAAGAAAATATCCCTCTTCGTACAAGATTCGTAGAAAAAAGTGAATTTGAAAAGTGAACTGGTGTCATCGCCCGGACATCTCCATCCGAAGTGGAGAGGGGCGGGTGCAAAACCGATAAAGATTATCCAATTTCGATACCATCCCCCGCATCGACCGACATCACGGTTGAATTGAATCGGTGGCCGCCGCTGCAGGACGCCGTTCAGGATCCCGGGCATCGATTAAATAATTCATACCCGTGGCCAAACAATAACCGACGCGAGACCGTTCCCCCTACCTCCACTCCCCCTTTGTTCGAGCGCAGTTGTGCGCGAGTTTGCGAGAGGGATTCGAATTAACTCGACAAAGTATCGGCAGGTAGTCTTTAATTAGCACAACTAATTGCGCCCCGGCTCGGTTGCATGCAGAAAAGGTTACGCGTCGTGATTTATTGACCCTTCCCCCCTCCCCCCTCCCGTCCTAATTAAGTGCAAGAGAGCGCCTATTGTACCGCCGCCAGAAACAATTACCGATCCGCGGACACGCCACGAAAAGAACACGGGGAAGGAAACAACACTCGACGACAGGAATCCAACCGAAGAGGTTTCCTTGGATTCGTTAACGCGCGCCTCGTTTCAGGGACGAATCGAATTACGAATCTTAATCTTTTTGATCGTTAAACGCAAGCGTAACGCTCGAAGTCGAGAAGGGAACGCCTCTCTTTCGATCCGATTAATTAAACGCCAAGGATACATTCGTGGTACCATTGTTTCAAATAATAATAATAAGAAGAAAATTCTTTTCATTCAATTTTTGAGAACGATTTTCCCTTCCAAGCGAATTCCGGGCGACTTTCTTAAAAAAATCACGAATCGATTATCGATCGATCGAGTTTCTTTTTTCCACGGGAACACGATCGAGATCGAGACCCGGAATATGTTCGATTATGATCATGGCCGGAAGCTTGGATATATACACAATTAAACGTTCCACAGCGCGGCAAAACCGGGGCGGATTTCGACGCGATCGAAAGTACCGCGGCGAGGTTTATTACGATTCTACATGAGCGGTGCCTGGTAACCCATTATGTAACGGGCCGGTGATCGATCTTAACAGCGGAGATAATGGATCGCGGCGAGGTTCCGCGTATTTCGCAGAACCGATTCTTCTCGAATCGAAAGATAGGAGAGCTTTCGATCCCTCCTTCTCTTTCCATCCGAGTGTGTTAATTTGGAGAAACGTGATATACGTTTCTATACAATGCGATTCGATTAATTAATTAATTTCTTTCGACACTCGAAGAGCGAGAGTTAATCCGTTATCGAATACACATCGAGGCTTCGTTCGTTGAATTGAGAATGCGTTGTTTTCGTGGATGAAACGAGGTCTAATCTGTAGTGAAAAAGTTATAACTGGAATATTCAAAATCGTAGAAATTATTTCCATTTCTACAAAGTTATGATAATCATCCAATATAATATGTCTATAATTATTATCTTAATTACTTATCGGATACAAAATTACAATTTATAAACGATTGTTACGAATCATAATTGGAGAGAGTAGTGGCGCATATTTTGCCGTGGCGAGGGGATTTACAAGCTAAATCGCTCGAGAATTATCGCCGGCTCCGGACCATTCGGGCGCGAAATGTTAACGTTACCGTTCCTTCGCCTTGAAATGCTAATGCGGCTGTTCCCATGTATCGAACCGAGTAATCTTTATTGCCGTCACGGTTGAATATTGAAATATCCGCGGCGTGTGTCTCGCGCATCACGTGTCCACGCGAGAATAATGCCATCCGTGCGTGCAATTAAATACCGATTAAGTAATTAAGATAGAATCGGTTAATTGGACACGGTTGATCAAACCGTGGAGACCTATTTGCGAGCGGACAAAGGGAAACGTTTCCTTTATCGAATCCCGATAAGCGAAACCCGTGTGGATAACACGACGCCGTGTACTCGAAGCTCAACCGAGAATCGAATTTTCAAAATTCGAAACATCAAAGCGAAGAACACGTAATCGATTAATCATTAACTTCGAGGAAGGAAACCTTTCGAACCAAGCAAAAATTTCCCATTTCCAATTTCCACCGCTTAGCTAAATTCGAAACATCAAAATGAAGAACACGTAATCAATTAATCATAAATTTCGAGAAACCTTTCGAACCGAGCAAAAATTTCCCATTTGGAAATTTGACATTGTGGCAATTCCAATTTCCATCGCTTAGCTAATGCAATTATAGGAGGAGAAGCGGTAACAAAAGATTCGAAACAAAAAAAAGAATACCTAGGTGTTAATCATTAAATTCAAGAAGTTTTCTTAACGAAATCGAGCTTTTGTCAAAAATTTCCCATTTGAACGGCAATTCCAATTTCCACCGTTTAGTTAAATTCGAAACATCAAAAAGAATACGTAATCGATTAATCATCAACTTCGAGAAAGAAAACCTTTCGAACTGAGCAAAAATTTCCCATTTGGACGGCAATACCAATTTCCAGCATTTAGCTAATGCGACTGCGGAGATTCAACGCGCGGCGTTCGACGATTCCTCGGCTTTTCTCCTTGGCAAAGAACGGAGAGGGAGGGCGAAGGAAAATTTAGCGGAGCTCGTAATGGCTCCCCTGTCGGTCGTGACTGTGTAAACAATACGAATCCTAGAGCGTTGGCAAACGTTGGTTGTTGCGTTGCCCAACCGGCGCCGGGTCCCCCATGAGACTCGTCCTCCTCGTTCCATCCGCGTCCCATAAAGCGGCGCGCGATTTCGCAAGCTTTCGAGAAACCCTCCTCCTCCTCCTCCTCCTCCTCCTCCACTCCCCCCTCTCGCCGGCCTCGTAAAAGCGGCGGCGACGAGATAGGATCGCGTCAGGTGCAGCCCACGAGAGCGTATCCCCGCGATACACATATAGACGCGCACGATCCCGCTGGATCCGATTTATATTTGCATGAAATTTATCGTAGCCGTGGCGGACATGTGTTCGCCGAGGATTATCGCGTTTTCATCGATCCCAGAGGGGAACGAACGAAGTTGGAGATGTATCGTTCCCGCGATACGGTGCACAGTTTTTCATCTCGACCAACGATCCCGACGAATATAAATAATCGGCGACACTCGAGGGTCGAGTCGAGTCGGTGAGAGATCCGACGAGAGACAGCTGTTGAAACCTTCCCTCGTTCCTTCGAGCTTCGACGGTGGCAGTTGAGGGTTTCGACGAGAGATCGAAACGATTCGACAATCGACTCGATATCGACTAGGAAGGAGGGAGGGGGTTGCACGCGTGTTTTTATCGAGCAATTAAGTCGGCCATTTCCGAGCGATTGTGATAACCGGTTCGGGGATTCGGGCACGTTTTCGCGATTACGCGGTTGCAATTATCGAAAACGAGGTTACGAAACCCCCCGCTCGTTCCCTTCTAACAGCAACATTACATAAAGACACGTCTATTAACCTCGCGTTACACACTCGATATATCCCCGTGTTGGCGAATGCGCGCGATGTAGAATGTACTGGTAAGAACGTTGAGCCACAGCCGATCTCGTTCGGATCCGATTACACGATCCATCAATTTCGATTCCAGTATCACTCCGAATCGACGATTATTCGTCTCTGGCCGCTATCTCCGCGGAAACGCAGCCTCACCCAGACCCGGTAATTGACTTTTACTTCTGGCTACGGCCGCGCTTTTATCCACCGGAAACACCTGTGTCCATTCCAGTCTCGACTCGATTGCGCAATCGTCGATCGCGATTTCTTTATTTCTTCGCTTCTTTCTTTTTTTCCCCCTTCTTTCCTTTTCTCCCTTTCCTCTCATTTTTTTGCTCCCTCTCGAGCAGATATGCAGATCGACCGGTTAACGAGGAGTCGAATTTGGCAATAAGTGACGAAAAAAGCGAAACTAGAAAAACGGTGGTTGCGCAACGCGTCTGTCCTTCGAATTTAGGCTGTCCAAACGCGAGTAGAGTAGCAATGTAGCAGCGTAGTGAACGTGGACGCAGGTGTGCCTTGGCTACTCGATCGAGCCGCTGCCGAGAGAACAGTTGGCGCATACTAACGATCATTTTCCACCCAGATCCAGATCCGATCCCCTTTGATTTTTCCCGTCGAAACGATTTACGCCCGTATCGGGCGCGCGTACCCTTGCGAATGCCAATCGACCGAGACCGTCCCGACACTTATGACGCTTATTCCGCGTATGATCTTTACGGATCTAACGTAATTTCCTTGGAAATTGGCCGGCCAATACGGCAGCTTTGGAATTGGTCGTTTGCGAGAACGATTATCGCGTGCCGTGACTCGCATCTTTTCCGATCGAATGCGTTCTATTTTTAGCCGTTTCTAGCGCTTCCACTGTATCGGCACGAGTCGTAATGTCGGCTCGAGCGTGGAAGCACAAGGCGTGTAAAACGTAGTAGAACTAATAATTTGAATTTTTTCCCCTCGTTGCCCGTGACCGTCTCGCGCAAAGAAGACGAAACTCCCCGTGTACTCCATTCCAATGGGTAAAAGAAGCACCGACCGAGCAAGAACGAGTCGAGAAGATACCGCGGGGGAATTGGAAGCCGCGCGGAGCGACGATTCCCCCGACAACTCGGCGGGAGTTGATTTATAAAGAGCACACCCAGAGCGTTGGCAGGCTCCGCGGCTGGTACACCTCGGCTGATGCAGCGTTAATTTCAAAGACATCGCGGGTAGCGGGCAAAGGCATTAGAAGGATCATCCAGTAGCGGCGGCCGACGTGGACGTACCTTCCTTCCCGGCGTCGCTAATAATATTTGCCGGCGAGCCAGGCGACCGGCGAAATGGTAGGCAGCCGCCAGACGCAGCACACACACCTCGGCCGGTAATGACGCGGCTACCGACCGCTAACCTTATAATTACGTTTCTATTCTATTATGCGTCCGCGATTGCGCGCCACCAAACTCCTCCTTTTTCGTTTCGTTTTATCCTCGTCCCTCTCCCTCCCCTCCCCCTTCCGTTTTTTGCCCCAGCCCATCCCCACTTTGCCGCGGCGGTCAGGTTTGTCTCCCGGCGGAGGCCGTTTTTCTCTCCTCGGCGCGAGCGAGGGACGCTTGGAGCGCGATCGAAAGTTGATTACGGCCAACATCGATTACCGTCGGAGTGCGTACGCCGGGAGAAACGACGTTCGCGCGCGATTTCTCGCCAGAGGATTGACGAAATACGTTTTAGAAACGCGGGATCCGAGATCCGCGTCTCCGTTTCATTTCACGTGTTCCCGTTCAAATTTTTATCCAATGAATTTATTCACAAGCGTTGAAACGCATTCGTATTCGTTCTAAATATTCATAATACGTTACTATTCTCGTTCTATATACGCGCTCTCCCGTACGTAAACCCGGGTTCCTCGTGTACTCGGTGTTTAATACAACGCTACGCGTGTAACTCTACGTGTATATAAAACAGCGCGATACACGCGTTGCGCTATGCGCCGTGTATCCTCGCGTCTTGCATAATGCGGCATTTTTCCCAAACGCGCCTACCCGGTGTATTCTTCAAATTGCGATATTCAACGTTACACCTGCGCAATCCGCAATTTACCTCGCGCCTTACCGTGTGCCAAACACCTCGCCACCATGCATAACGCGCTATCTCCGTGTACGCTATCTCCGGAACGATTACCATCTACACGCGTTGCATCTGTCGCTGGCTAGCTGTGAAACGGCCATCTAAATCACGAGCCGCGTACGCGTCAACGGCGCACGTATCCCGAAAGAGAGGCGAGCGACCACCTAGCGCCAGGTATGGCCGCGTGAACGCGGCTTCGTTAGGAGAGAGTGCCTCGACCCCGCGCCTCTAATCAGCGAGAGGTGCGGGCGAAGTCGCCGCGCTCGAATACGCGCGGAGGTATACCGCGGCCTCGGCCGCTCATTAACATGCATTCACGCCGCAATATTTATCGTTGCCTGCCTTCCGTTGCGCGTCCACGGGGACGCGGCATTCAGATCCTAGATAAAAGGATCTGCCTGCGTTCGGACACGCACCGTGGAAACCGGTGTGCCAAGAAAAAAATACTCGAATGTTTTTTCATTGTTCCTTCTTTTCCCTCCTCCATATATTTTTATCGCGTGTATTTCGACTCGAACGAGGGATGATCCTCTCGAGGAAAGACGGAAAAAGCGATGGATCCCTTTCACACGCGTCGGAAACGAGGCTTCGGGTAAACGCGCGCATTAATCAAAGGGATATTAAGGTCATCGCCTAAGCCAGATAACCGGTCCACGAGGCTTGGCGCCAACTACGGTTACACGAGAGGAAGGAGGAGGAGGAGGAATACGATGCCTGCGTCCTGAAAGTGGGCACGTCGGCGGGATCACGACCTCTATATTGAGACGAAAGATCGACTTAAAGGTTTCGAAATCCCGTGTGCATATCTGCCACGCACAATCCGCCTCTGACACGCTTTCAGTTAACGAGTTATATAGGATGTATAGGGTGTGCCCCGAACAGAAGCGCTCGCTTCGTGGTTGACCAGAACTCTCGCGTGGAAAAACCGCGTTTCTCAATTTGCCGATTACGAGACTCCCTCTAAGGCTGTGTTCATATCGACGGTTCACCAACTGTTTGCTCCCCATCTCGAAAGAGATTTATAGATTCGCGAATCCGTCGTGTTAATATCATTGATAACTTCGAATTACGAAATTTATTTATTATTCGAATCGATCTCGAAGATTAGAATAAATCGTATAATATCGATGCAAGGATGAACGATAGCGATCCCTCATCGTGGCCGTCGGGAGAGATTGAATTGTAGCACCTTATATAGGGACAGCCGTGATTCCCGAGGGAGGGCAAGCGCAAGAACGAGGGAAGACGTATATGCTAATCCCGCTCGACACTCTTTCCGGTACGGTGAACCAGTCTACCCCGCTTTGGGGTGAACGACAGCGCGCAACAGGGAAACGCGTCCCTTTATAAGGCGCCACGTACGTTTCCTGTTTTCCTACGTTTTCTTTTCTTTCTTTCCTTCTTCTCTTTTTCCTTTCCTTTTCTTTTCTCTGCGGATTCGCTTTATCTCAGGGGGGCGAACTTTGACGCCGAAACCTGTATACACTTGTCTACAAATTAACCGTGCGAAAAACGGTCCTTGAACGGATCCTCGATATCTATTTATCGATCTGGACGTCCATCGACGACATTTCCTTCTCGATTTTTCCAATTTCGGATTTCGTCGTTGCGATTTCGATACGTTAACGACGTTTTGCGCAATCGAATAAATTAACGCGATTAACCGGGGCAGCGGATTAAAGATCGGGTGGAAATAAACACACGTTATCAAATACGAAATCGGATCCTTTCCACGGTGATTACGAACAAATTATGGGTAATCATGGAGGGAATGAGGGTTCGCCTATCTCCCATGAATACATTAATAACATCATTTCTTGTCCCCGCCCCACCCCTTGCTTAGATCCCACATCCAAGTTTCTGCCGATTATCGTACGTGTCAAAATGCGGCTTTACGCTTCTCCCGTGAAACGAGAATAATAATCCTTCCTCGATTTTCCCGCCTTCATTACCTTACCGATTGCCCACCCGATTCCTTCCCTCCTCTCGAAGCATATCGTCGTTACGTCCTTCGCTCTTTAAAAATTCGCACACGCCTCGAAACGTGTTGAAGAAAGGAAAGGAACAGAACTATCCGTTGTATAAATTCGAAACGACCAAAGGATCCAGATATCGTTGTTGCGCAACGGAAACGTCGCGCCCGTAATAATAATAAAGAGTTGGCAAAACGCTTGCGTGTGGCGCGGCCCGTCGAACGGATGGATCTGGCGTTTCGACGAGCGTCCCATGCAAATCGTAGCTCGTGAAAGGAAAAGTTCAGCAACGGGAGCTACTTAACACGCTTTGACCGTCCGTTGCGTATATATATATATATATATATATCCACGCGACGGTATTTCCGATCGGGCCAGATTATCCTGGAAATTTATGTTACGTTACAACGAATCGCGAAGACGTGGTCGGGAAACGTCTTCATGCGCGGGCAGGTTCGCGTAATTATTAGCAAGCCAAGCCGGGTAGCCGAGCGGAGATGGGACGGTACGTCGTGCGGATGCAAATAAAGGTGATCTACAACGGTGTAATCTCGGTGCACAGCTCACGATCGGGTTCCGTGGACCTCGCGACGCCACGGAACAACGGGGGGAGGGGAAGAGGAGGAGATCCTATCTATCGTGCGGCCCAAGATCGCGCAGGCCTTCGAGAGTATCCTGTTTTCATACGTTCTGTATCGACGAGGCCGGTCCCCTGGAACCTGTGCGCGGTAAGAATCGGTCGGGCGCGTCCTTCAACCTAAGAATCGAAACTCGTAAACATCGACACCGCGTCGATGAATTTGCGGTATATTATCCACCTTAAATTGGAAAATTCCGCGGCGATCGAGAATCGAGAAGAGAGTTAGAGAGGCCTCTCTCTCTCTCTCTCTCTCTGCTCGATGGGATAAAGCGATCCCCGCGACGGCGCACGGAGCACATCCCATCCAATAATTCGATAAGCCCGTTGAAAAATGGCCAGTGACACCGGTACTTCGTTACACGATCGACCAGTCATACCAGTCTTGACCTCTGGAGGAACCGCTTCGGAACCTTTCCCAGCACACCTGGGGAAACGTTACCTTCCTCAACCGTCCGTGCATCGACGAAACGATTTACAGTCCTCCCATCGCCGTTGCCTTTCCCCCTCCCTCCTCTCCCCGATTCTTCCCCTCGTTATCGATCTCGTACGCGTCCCACCGACAGTTCCGAACACACCGTACAAACCGTACAACAGACCTCTCACCGCTTCGTGCCACCAACGCGCACCACGCACGCGCCGTAATGCAGCGTGACGGGGGACACGCTTTCGTCAATTTCGACACCGGAACGCATCCGGTGTACGTTCGTTCCACTGGAATACTGGAAAACATCTCTTCGATTATTTGGATGGAGTTAAATCGACTCTTCTTTCGCTCTTCCTTTTTCTTCCTTTTTTCTTTTTTCTTTTTCTCTTTTTTTTTTTTGCATAGGATTAGGAGTTGTAGCAGGCTCGGCGGACCACGTGATTTTACGAACGCAAAGCGACGGCGGTCGAGGAGGACGTGTAGCTGAAAACGGGTACGTAATCAGGCGTAATTAGCCTGTTGTGCCGTGGTAAAAGGCCGCGTCGGAAGGAAAGAGGGGGAGAAAGAGAGAGAGAGAGAGAGAGAGAGAGGGAGAGGAATAGGTGAGTGACCCTTCGCCTCGGGCGGGGTTCACCGTGGGGTCTTGGGCAGGGGTCGAAAGGGGTCTCCGTCTTTTTCCGTCCGCCTTCTTCTTCCTCAGGTGCGTGTAAAGCAAGCCTTTCTAGCTTCGGGATTCTATCCCCCTTTTACCGCCGCGTGTGTCTCTTTGTCCCCCTCCCCCTCCTCCTTCCCTCCTCGCTATCGCCGCCCGATACATACATCTTTTTGCGTTTTCTCTCGCCGGGGGCAACGGCCTCGGCCTCAAAGCAGCACCGCCCGATCTTTCCTTCTCCCCTCCCCTCCTCGCGTCCCAATCGTTTTTCAATTTTCCATCCATTTTTCCCTCTTTCTTTCTCCACCGATCGATCGGAAAATCGAAGAAGAGCAAACGAATGAGCAGGGGGAGAAAGGGGAATTTTTCCTTTCGACGGACATTTCAACTTGTCAACATCGGTCATAAATTGATAGTGGAAACGGAGGCTTGTGCGATTGCTGGAAGAAACAAAAGGGGCAAAAATTCATTCGCTTTCCGACGCGCGGATAGTTTTTCCCCCCTTTGAACGCGCGTCTGACCTTTCCTCCTTTTCATCGACTGGAGGGCAACGGCCCTATACTACCTACCCGCGTAGTACGACGGTAAGGAAAGGCCACCGTTAAAGTGCTGCAAAATTTTTCGACGATCGATCCTCTGGAAACTTCTTCTTCTTCACAGGTGGTCGATGGGAATTATCACGCGACCGATGACCGGATCTCGCCCGCGTCCATCGCCGCACGCGATCCTCTACGCGATTAATCCCGCACCACGGCGGACGCGCCCGCCGTCCACCGACACAACGCGTTTCGTTCCCGCGTCGTAAAATTCGAATTTATCGGATAAATCTATAAGCGGAGGAATGAGATATCAATTCGAAGATAAGTGGATTATTCGCGTAGTAACGTAACTTCGGGTTACGTTTCGAGAAATAAGAGGGGGAGGGGGAAAAAAAAGGTCTTGTTCAACACGGTCGACGAGAGCGTAAAGGTGGGAAGAAAAGGAAAACGACATCGACAGTTTTGCCAGTGGCCGAGCCGCGACAAGTGTAAATTAATTTTACAACATTCTAGAATGGCGAATAACGTCGGTTGAATTATCCTCACCGAGAAGGGAACTCTTCGGGTATTATATCTTAAAAGTGTGTAATTTATAATAGAAACTTTCCGTCCCTCTCTCTCTCTCGATAAATCTTCCTCCACTAAACAGGATGTTAATCCTACCAACGCATTAACATTATCGATAAAATATCAAGAATTATCATATTGAATTCGAATTATTTCTTAATCCCCTTAATATCCCCGTAATTTAAAACTTACATACCTGCATACCTGCGAGCTTAAATTTTATTTTATCTACTCATTATCGCGTTACTGCATTCTATGCAGCGGAGAGAACGTACCGTTCCTCCGCGTGTAACCGATTCTTTTATAGCACCTAATAATTTTCGCTAGAAATCCGAGAAACTCTTTCTCTCTCTCTCTCTCTCTCTCTCTCTTTCTCAATCTAAATAAAATTCTCATTTATATATAAATAGCTGTCGAATCGCATTTTCAGACAGATCGAACCACCAGTTACTTCGTCCCACGCGTTAAATCACCTGCACAACTTTAAATACCTTTCAGATATACGCAAGCCACGTAGCAACGCGACAACGACGACGACACCGCCACCTTTTCTCCTTCTTCTTTCCCCCGCCGCCATAACTGATTCTCCACGTTTCAACTTTTACGCTCCTTACAATAAATTATCCCGCGTCCGAAGAACACAGTTCGGCCCTCGCGACTTTTTTCTTTTTCCGCAATCATCCCCGGGATGATTTTTCCTCCGTTCGAGGAAATTAGAGTCTGCCTCGACGTGTGCCGGTCGGTAAATCTGTCTGTTCTTACCACCATCTCGCAACGGCGAGATGGGAACCGTACGTTTCAACGAACCAATTGGCCAACTGATTCTCTCCCGTCCACCTGTGGATACGCGCGAATGAGCGGAGAATATTTTTCCTTCTTTCTTTTTTTTTCTTTTTTAATAATAATCCAAAAGAAAAAAAACACACGGAGGAAGTTTGATCGCCGTAATAAAATTGCGTTTGCGCGGTGTTAAGATTACCATCCGTGGGATACCATCGCATACCATCGCGTGAAATGAATATTGATTAATTTTATTAAAAAGAAGGAGAGAGAGAGGGAAAAAAAAAAGGAGAGAAAAATTTCGCCCATAACTCGGGAAATTACCATTATTGATATTCCCTATCTACGCGGCGAAATTAGTCGTCAATCCGAATGCTGCGCGTACGCGTAGAAGAAACCTAATCTTCCTCACCAACTTTGATTACTACCGTGCATAATATTCTCGTAAAACTGATCGATCCGAGAGAATCTGGGAAATAAATCTATCTACGGGTAAACAGCAAAAGCGGAAAAATCGGATAATCAAATAGGACGTCGTTACGAGAAATCCCGTAACGACAGATTCTTGCAAAAGTACGCGCAACGTACGTCTCGACGAATCAACCGTCGATTATCAACCGCGGATAAATCGAGGAGGATCGAGAGATATCTTTTTTTTCTTCTTCTTCTTTTTCCACGTTTCGACGAAGGCGCGCTTCGATACTTAACGGACGGCCGCATCCGTGCTACTACTTTGATCGTCGCATCCTGACCGGTTCATTAGTCACGATTGCTCAATAACAACGGGAGCGGAATTGTTACACACCGGCTGTGAACTTATAAATCACATGATCCACGACGTGATAAAGCGTAATGATCCCCGAGAGAGGGGGATAGCTCGCGCTAATTCCGAGGGACTCGCCTCGCGGGTCGGAGCAATCGCCTCTGTAACCGTGAGCTCGGCAAACGGGGATGCGTATCGCGTGTGTTTCCTCCTCCGCTGTGTTAATATCGAACATTCCCCGTCGAATGTGCTTTTGCGCATGCGTTTCGCCGGCGCATGCGCGATACGCTCGTACGGAGAAGAGTCGAGAAAGTTGAAAGTTGGTAAATTTCGTTCGGAAAAATCCTTCTCTCGAAATAAAGAATTGGAATTTGCACGCGTGCAGAGGGTCGTGGGAAATACTCGCGACTGTTGCTCCGTGTAATGAGAGTAACGTCGGCCCCGGTAATAATAAACTATCCGCGCGAATTCGTCACGTGGACGATAAAGGTTAATCGCGAGTCATTATTATTCCGATCTGCCATTATCGAAGTGGCAAGTATCGACGCGTTTCCAACGCGCTTTGTGTCGCGAGAGGAGCAGCTGCGCGGCGCCTGACGGAAGAGGAAACGATTAATTTGCAAGAATTAGTCGGCCGTTTCGTGCCTACCTCGACGACACTAATCGCGCTTCGAGTTCGAGCATACATCTCGACACGCCGCGATTATCGATTTCGCCTCGCCTTCTCTACCCCTTCTTCACGCTTATCCGCGCGTCTTCGATCTCGATCGGCGCGGGATTAAAATTCCATCGAAACCTGAATATCCAATTATCCGAACTTATTCCTTTTTAATAACAGACGCGTGTATATGATACAACGTATTACGAGATACGAATAAAATACGAAAGGAGGGACGAAAGGATTTCGAATTCCAAGCCGAGGCTTTTCCTCCTTGGCTTTTCTTTTCTCCTCTTCTTCCCCTCTTCCTCTTCCTTTCTTCCTTTTTCTCCCTCTCGAGGGAGGTAATGTCGGCTCGTTGTTCGACACGGGGGAGCGGCGCACGCCCGGTAAGGTACTACTAAAACGAAACGCTTGTATTCGGGTGAGAATGGGACACGGACTTCCTGTTACGTCTCGTATCTTATCGGCGGGTGATCGCAGATATGGTGCGCCTCCTCGGGACTGGCCGGGAAGGTTACAGAACTAATAGACCACCTTCTTCGTGCGCGACCCTCGTGGCGTGGCCACGTAACCACGGCCTCTTAACGCCTCCTGTGCCCATCTACATACGGCCACGATCCTCCGTTTCCCATAGATGTTCCCTCCTACCACCTATCCTCTTCGCCCAGGATCACGGACCCCTCGTTACCAGCCGGTTGTGTATCCTTCCTATTCCGCCTTATCGCCTCTCGCCTGCCCGACGATTAACACTACACACCGTGCCCTCTCTGTTATGGCAATACTGTTCCACCCTTGACGCACACCCATGGTACGATGGAATCGACGAATCGTCCACGCGGAGAATATTTCGGCTCGAATATGGATCGACGAATTAATCGAACGATCGAACCCGAAGATAATATTTCTACTATCGAGCTTGGCTCAGGATAAGATCGGATAAGACTGACTTTATAAGATGTTCGATTTGTAAACACGGGATAAAGGGGAAGAGAGAAAAGGAGAGGGAGAAGACGTGGCATTAACTTTGATGCGATTGAATGGAACGGCGATTCGCGAGGCGAGTTCCGGTTGGAGAGCTCCGGCTTTATGCCGCGCGCAGATTCAACCAGATATATATATATATATATATACCCTCCACGTCGCGACGCGGGAATCCTCGAGTCTGAATAATGCCAATATCGTCGAGCAAGATGTCCGTCTCGAGACTTTGAGAAAATTCTAGATAAAATAATTAAAATTAATTAAAACCCCTGCTTTTCATCTTTCTCCCTTCCAGAGAAAAGTTTGTTGTTAACAATCAAGATTCGACGGAGAGACGAAATATCTAATTTCTCCCTCCCTTTTATTCTCCCTTATGGAGAATAGAATCGTGTCCACCGATCGCTACCTGGATATACCCCCTCTTACGCTCCTCGCAAGCCTCGTGTACGATTCGTACGTCGATTCCACGTTGGAAAAGGGGGTTGGCACGAGCTAGGTCGAGGGGGAGAGAGGCCCACGCCACGGATTCCACGGATGCAAATTCGCTCGAGCTATCTCGCCGGATCGTGAGCGTGTTTCGATGGAAAAGGCAAGGAGAAACGGTGTGTATATATATATATATAAGAAACGAGGGGTCCTGCGCATACGTGCACCACCAGCCACCCACACGAGCCACCGGATCGGCCGTGAGTCCCTGCCCCCCTCGCCAAGGGGGATATATTCCCGTTGCACTTGCGCCACGACCCATCGCAGCGCGGATGCATGATGTATATCCGCCACCGGGTTAGGCGCAGTGGCGAATATGCAAAACCGGTGGCGCGGGGGAGACTTGACCCCGAGAGGCTGGGCCTCCTCCTCCTCCTCTTCTCCTTCCGTCGCCGCGTGGCGATCGTGTTCCAGGGCCCACCGAGCAACGATTTACGCGGCCGTAAATCATATCTCGCTACCAACCCCCTTAACCGGTCCCCCCTCCCTCCCTCGTTAAACGAAGAGATCGAAATCGACGACTCGAAAACGGTGCGAGTTCGAACGAATTTTTCCAAGGATTCGAGGAGGGAAAAGAAAGGGGAAACTCGAGTGTAATCGAGATAATCAGAGCGGAGCGGTATCGATTGTTTTAAAGAGAATTCGTAATCGTAGGAGAGGGTCCATTAGGCGAGATCGATCTACCGTTGCACCGTGTTAAATGATGCATGGGAAAATGATTAGGCCGTCGACATCGATTGGGAATAATGGCCTCCCCGGGGAGAAAAGTGGCTGGAAACGCGCCAGAAAGTGTGGTCGCGTCGTCCACAACTATATAGATGGAAAGGAAGGAGAAATTATTGGCGAAACGGGAGTATTTCGTGAATTTTTTAAATTTTTCTCCTTATATATCCCGATATTCTTGGAGAGAATGGCAATCTTCCGTTCCATTCTATTTCCCTCCCGATATTCAAATTTATTAGTTGTATTTATACACATTCGCTAAGTGCGAGTTATTCGCATTCTCGAGTTATATAATTAAACAGTGTATATTTTCTGTCGAGAATATTTCCATCACGATTCAATCGTAAAATATATATTACGATTGATCGAGAAGAAATATCGTGTCTTTTCTTCTTCTACATCTTTACCCCGCCAATTTATAGATTTATCGATTACTCGATTCCTTCCCCTTCTTTTCCTTCTATATAGGCGAGAAGAGGCGTCCCTTGCGATCGATCAAACGAGAATTCATCGTTTCCCCTCTCCATCGACCGAATCGAGTTTCTTAATCTTGCGGGCCATCGTGAAAAATATATCGCGATATTGCGAAACGATATTTATAAAAACGTCACTCTATATGCAAATAAACGGTGGACACGCGGAGTTGCTAATAATTATGAACGATCGTCGGCGATCGAAAATAAGGTGCAGGGAAGGTGGTCCTCTCGGTTCATATTTCATCCCGATCTCTTCACCCGTTCCTCGTTTAATCGACATTTTTTTTCACACGCGTCTTTCATTAAATTCCTCATCGGTTGATTTACGGGCCGGTGCCCCTTTTACGCTCTCCATCTCCCTTCACTCCCTTCCAACCACTCCGCTCCCCTTCTCTCTCTTTCATTTCGTTTTTATAAAGTGTATCGTCCGCATTTCTATATATTTATTCCCGCGTAATAACGCGCCGACTGCCACCGGTGGAATTATAGACGCGCGCCCGCGGGGACGCGGGATAAGATCTTCGCGGAGAAAGAAACCGCGTGCGCTGTTTCTTACTTTCTCTCTCTCTCTGTCTTTCTCTTTTTCTTTCTCGAGGTATCGAGGTTGCAATATAAATTAACGATCGACCGATTAACATTTCGCGACGCGATCAGCATACGATGCCTCTCTCTCCATGCTGGATCGACCCTCCTCACTTGTTTATCGCAAATCATCAAGAGGCAAGCGTCAAAGTGTCCGATGCAAGTGTCGAAATGAGTCAACCGTGCAGCCTCGAGTGAAAAGGAGGATACGATCGTGGAGAGATATCCGAGCGATAAGACGATTAATAAAGGAAAGAAAGATTGCTCTCTCTTTTTCTCTCTCCCTCATCGTATCGTGGAGGGAAAATATATACAAGGAAATAATAGAGAGAAAGAAAAAGGAAAGGTTGGTTTTCGTATCGCCGGGAGCGTTTTGCAGAATTCAACTCGGGATGGGATGAATTTGCGCTCGATCGAGCCGGAATCGACGACTAATCTCGTCCGCGGCACAGGTGCAACGCGTCGATACATTCCTACACGAGGCCGATCCTTGCCGACCTCGTAATCGTACCGATGTGGAAGAGGTCGAAACCGAGGGGTCGAGCACCGTTCCACTCTCCTGGACACGCAGGGGGCGAAAGGGAGAGGGAGAAGAGGAGGAGGAGGAGGGCTGGATAGTCGCTCGACTATCCGAGGGTTCGAAGGAACAACGAACGATCTTCGTGGCGGGATCCACTCCGCTTCGACTGCGGCTACTGGGTCAAGCGTCGCTGCCTCCGGGGCCACGGGAATCTCGGTGGTGCATCGAGAGGAGGATGCACCAGTTTCGCGGCGGGGAAAATAATCGATGCGTGAGCTCGATCCGTGAACGCGCTCCGGCAACAAACAACACGATCGAGTTGATTTCACGGTGATCGAGAAGAGAAAGAGATGAAGGAGGAGAGAGAAAAAAAGAAGTGATTAATGCTCGATCGGAAAGAAGTTTGCTCGGGTGCGGTGTGACAAATGGCCGAAGTTCGATACGGATCGGGTTTACGAGAAGTATGCGAGCAGAGATCTGGAATGCCGTTCGATCGAGGTTGCAGAATGCAACTTCGATCCTTTCTTTTTTTTTTTTATACCTTTTTTCTTTCCATTTGAATTCGTGTCTCATCGAAGATGTATATATATATGTACACGCAATCTTAAATATCGATAAATATAATTTTTCTCGTGTCTCCGCCCATTCTGACGCGCAACCACGAAAAAGAAGAAAAGAAAGCTTGTTTTCGACGCAGGTGCAGGAAAGAGAGTCCCTAAAGCGAGACGCTTATATCACGCTTTAACGAGCACCGTTAACGTCAAAAATGCAAAGGAGCTTATTACCTTACAAATGAATAACCAAAATTGAAAGCTGACGTATATATATATTTGGTGTGTACATATATATATATAATTCGCCACCACTGAAACATCGCACACCGACACTGTAATTACCCCCTCCAGCTACCACCGCCCCCTAAGGCCGCACGCTCTTTAGCCGCAATTACCGCAAAAAACTCGAAACTTACCGTCGCTCTCCTTATCATTACGCGGCGCATTCTTCCACCCCGAGTGAAACGTAAACGCGTTCAAATAACCACCGCGACGCGACGTACGCGCGAAACGTGACAGGGGAGCATCATTACCATCCCCGGCTGAGTTATAAATACTTTCGGAAAAACGGCTCTTTCTCGCTTCGCGCGCACGCTTTTCAACTCGTCGTCGTCAATTTTCCGCGGATTTATCCCGCTCGAGATAGAAAACGGACCTGGACGATAATACACGATAAGTAATTTAGAAGAAGAAGAAGATACGAAGAAGCGCGAATTCAACGTCGGGAATCGTATCGAGAAATACACCTCGATGTCGATCATCCTCGAGGCGGCGATCCTCTTCCTCGACACGCTTTTGAAACGATCGACGCGGTATCATTACACGCCGGTTTAACGGGTGGTACGTCGCGTTACGTCGTCGTCACGCCGCGCCATTACCATCTCACGCTGCAAGCCGTCTTTCTTCAACCCGGACAGGGATCGGCTAATCGGAAACCATCCACCGAACCGATTGAATTAGAATACCGCCGTTTCATCAGCGACGCTTCACGGTTAAGTTGGAGAATTTAGCAAGGAGGGAAGGAACGCGTGAAGAAATCCACAAGCAGGGATGTAAAATGGGAGAAAAATCGGAATTACGAGAGATGATCGCGATTGAACGAATCGTGGAAAAAAGTCGATCGATCCTCGAATCTTGGCTCCTCATCTCCGTGACCCACCCACCGCAACTACCAGACCTACCAATCGAGCGTAAACTCACGGAAATTCCTGACCTCCCTTCAGGTCGAAGATGGAGCAGAGAAAGAGAGAGAGAGAGAACAACTGAAAGTAAGGCGGCCGCTCGCGATACAAATTGACAAGGATCTGGCGCGGCTAACCTTGAGCCGGGAGCATTATTTATCGAATTAAGCGGCGGCAACGGAGCGAGCGAGTAGGTAGACGGCCGGGACGTGGAGCGTCCAGACGAGAAAACGGTCCGAGGCCGAGGCTGGAAGGTGGATGCTGGTGCTAGTGGGGGCGTGCGATAGTTCAAGTCGTGAGCGGACAGCCCCGCCCGACACGACCGCGGAGCATCTCCGTTCTGACCCCCGCTGACTTAGTCGGGGGGTGGGGAGGGAGAGATCCTCCACCAACCCCCCACGCCACCCTACATCCGCGGTCCCACGACCACCGCGGACCACTCTCTCTCCCCTTCCATCCCAGCAGTTCTGTCTCCGTCCGCCTCGAGCCTCTTCGCTCCCTCCTCCTCCTCCTCCTCCGCCCGGCGACCCACCCCACCCTCGGGCCTAGCGCAACGCCAAGGGCACCGTCCGTGGGCCCTGCTCGCCGAGGCCAGGATGGGGGATTCATCGCCCGACACCACGCTACTTTCCACCTATCTCTCTCTCTCTCTCTCCCTCTTCCTCTCTTTCCTCCTCTCATTCTGGCCTGTCTAGCCAGCCTCGCCTCGAGAAGAAACGCTGGAGGGTATGGGAGAAGGAAGAGAGGAAGGTCGAAGAGGAAGGAGTGATAAGTGTGGGAAGGGCAGGTTGCATAAGATCTAATATTATGCAAGCGCACACAGGCCTGGATGCGTTAGATCCCTTCGATCCTCTTCCTCCACCTCTTCTGCACGACGCACACGCGCAACGCAACGCGTATATACGTGTATGTGTGTGTGTGTGTATATATACACGGAATCGAGCGTGTCGAGAGCCGTTTCTTTATCCCTCTCCTTTTCTCTTTCACTCTCTCTCTCTCTCCCCCCCCCTGTGTATTTGCCATTCGTGTGTATATACCTTTATCCTAGCTGCATAGAAATCGCACGAGCGTTGAACCCAGGAAGTGGCCATGAAATAGTCATTCCTGAAAGGTTAACTCTCCTACCGCATCTCGCGGGGGCCCCGAGGTCGAGCCTCAAAGTCCGGAAAGTCCGCGGCCGGACCGAACGGCAGAGACGGATGAAAGATGCCAGGACCCAGGCTCCGACTCCGGATCGGGGAAAGGTCTCCGCGATCGGCTCCGTGCCCGGTTTCGACTTCCTCCTATCGATCCCCCTCGCGACCCGGCCAACATTCTATCAGAAGCGTAATTAACGAGTGCTACACTTGCACGACTTACCACCGCCCTCCGCCTCCTTTCCTTCGAATGGAACCGTAAAATTTCTCCCCCCTTCGTTTTTCGCCGAGCTCGAATCGAGCGCGACCCGTTCCCACGAATCGACCATTTACCGGTCGAGCAAGCGAGGTCGAGGATCGAAGCGAAACGTCGAACGTGTCAAAATTTGATCGGGACCGTACGTAGTAGTAGTAATAATAGTAGTAGTAGTAGGCCGGGAGGATGGATAGAGGCGCGTAGAGTTTGACCGGTCGCCTCTCCCGCTCCACCACCGGCCCCCTCTCCTCGTTCACGACGTGGCTACGCCGTGAGGAGCAGTACCTACGGGAGGAGTAGTACCATCGGGGCCACGAGGGTCACAGGGCTAAGGCACTTCTCACGCCCCCGCCATGTCGGAGAAGAACACCCCCACTTGGACGGATCTTACGTACGTGGCACGTCTTAAAGCGGCCGATTAGTATACGTGCTTAATTACCGGTAACGCGCGCCCATCACGCCGGGGGTATCGATCATCATCGCGCCACTCCACGAGCCTCTGATGAATTCGAGAGAGAGAGAGAGAGAAAAAGAATACTTCCTGGATAAAATAAGAACGTTTTTCGAACGTTCTCAAATTCGAGAGAGAGAGAGAGAGAGAGAGAGAAAGATTGAAGACGATAGTCAGTATAATAATAAATTCCTATGAGAAAGATGAGCGATGAAGATGCAAGGCCGACGATCGTCGAGATTGAAGCGGCGCGCACGACGCAGTCGTCGAAGATCGACGATCTCGGTGTTCGATCTTGGAAACGTCAGCGGATATCTTCGGTGGAGGCGAGTAAACCCGATTCGGGTAACGCGAACGAACGACCTGTCGTCGTATCGCCATTGTATCGAAAACTGAAGCGAGAAAAAAAAGAAAGAAAGGAAAGGGGAGGAGGATGGCGACGAATGGTTCCGGGTTTGATGGCCATCATCTCTCCTCCTTTTCGGCTCATCGCGTCAACCTTTCGATTCGGATCGAGGCACCTTTCTAGACCCGGAGGCGCGTCAAGGATTTCCTCGTCGTCCCTCGTTACATCCTCCGGCCGCCCGTTAACCTCTCTATTCGACTGGCCAATTTAACCCACCAACTTCCGACCGTTTGCTCGATTATCACCGGTCGATCCGTTTGAAAGTGTGCCCCGCTACCGTTTCCTCCTCTTAACGCTGTTTCCACGGCATCGAGAGGGAGAGAGAGAGTGATGGAAGGTGAACGGTCCATCGTCGAAAGCCATTCAATTCGTACTCTCCTATTCCTTGCGCGGGTCTGACGCGTAAATTCTCGCCCGATGGATTTCTTTTTTTCCCCCTTTTCTTTTTCCTTTTTTCGATGAACGTCGGTAAATCTTAGCCTTTTCACGCTCCGTAATTGCCGGTATAATATAATTGCTTTTTTTTTTTCTTTCTTTTTTCCTTAAGCGAGAAAGTCGTATTTTTAAAAAGACCTCGAAAATTATGAAAATTATGCTCGACGCTTTCCCTTTCGAATTTTCATTTCATTCGTGGAGAGTTTCGCGAATATTATAAATCAACTACCGACGATTGTCCGTCACGCGGGAAAATACGCGGGAGAATTCGAGGTGTGTTCCGGTGTGTATATATGCGTGCGTGCGTGTGTATGTGTACATTGCTCTTCTCCACCTTTCAACCGGCCAGGATAATAACTCAGCGAGGAATAAAAAGGTGAAGGGAAGGGAAGGAACAAGTACGAACGAAGGAGAAATGGACTTCACGAAGTAGAAAGTCGTGAAGGAGGCGACGCGTTTCCATCGGCATAGCTTACACAAGCCGGCTGGTTTAGGCTCTCGAAAAGAGTTGGAGAAGGAAGGGAGGGAGGGAGGAGAAAGAGGAGGAGGAGGAGGTCGGACACGAAGGAGGAACGGTACCGACCGTTTACACCGTGACGAGGACGAAAACGTGGCGCAACGGAACGTTGGCGTTATGTAAAAGCGTAAAACGACTTAAAGATTCGCCTCACGCTTTGCCCTCGCCAAGAAGCTTCTCCTTTTTTTCCACGAAAATCCATCTTCCCCGGCTCGCTCTTGCGATTCTCTCTCTATTCTCCACGCCTCTCTCTCTCTCTCTCTTCCTTCCCTTCTCCTTCTTCCTCGATCCAATCTATCCACCCATCCATCTATCCGGAGAAAATAGTTTTCATCAATTGAGAAAGAATTCTCCCGACGATTTGACGAATCGCGAGGGGGTATTATATACACTCGCAGCTATTGTATATAATATCGGCCTCATAAAATATTTATCGCGCACCGTTATTGAATAGGAAGGGGCATAAATGTAATTAATTGTCCCGGTATCTTGCGCTCGATCGCGGGGAGGAGGGAAGCGCAGGCTTCGTACGTACGTACGTACGTAAGGTAAGTCAAGGCGAACTTGATGTTATCGGCGAAAAGGAAAAATAAAAAAAGAAGACAACAGGTGTCTTGTTCGGTAACGGCCATTACACGCTGAATAATTTTCGATAACCGATATTATAACGTTATAAATAACCACCGACAGGTTCTCGCGAAAAAAAAAAAAAAAACATTCGTCCCCATCTCGAAACGCGTAAATTATACGTTCGTTCGTTCCGTTTAATCGTCCAAAGGGATAAACGCGAGTAGACTTATCAGAGGAGGGTCTCTTATTAATTAAAAAAAAAAAAAAAAGAATCCGGCATTACGTAGCTAATTAACAGGGAATCGGAGAGGAGTTGATCGAAGAAGGCACGACTCGAGCATCCCTTCTTCCCATCCCATGTGAACAAGAGGCGAGTCGACGACGAAAGAGGTGGAGGAGGAGGAGGAGGAAAGCTTTATCCGACTTTATCTGCTGACAGTGTCGAAGCGCGAGGGACTCCGATCGATTCTGTACAATCGCTTACGGATCCGATTCTAACTATCGGTTAAAGATGGAAAAAGAAGGGAGGAAGAAGGAGGAATAAAGGAGAGAGAGAGAGAGAGAGTACGCGTCTCTACCCCCATGAAGAATCTAAGATCGTATCGTGAAATGGTCGGAGCGCGATATGACCACCGTCTATTGCTACTCGTCTTACCTGAGAGCTGTTCTCTCTCTCTCCTTCTTTCACTCTCTTCCTCGTTCGATGATCGCCTCGCCATTCAGCACGAGGACTTATCTCGATCGACGGAACATGGCCACGGTGTGCTCCGTGCCTCTGATAAAGGCCCATTCCCTTAATTGCGGCCTAATAAAATCGCCACACTATCGAAAATTGCCCGCTCCCCTTTTATTGGAAAAATCATTATTTCGAATTTTGATAGATCGATGACAAAAAGCGATGAACATTCGC
Source organism: Apis mellifera (assembly GCF_003254395.2). NCBI lineage: Eukaryota > Metazoa > Arthropoda > Insecta > Hymenoptera > Apidae > Apis > Apis mellifera. Next base: position 9,846,439 of record NC_037649.1, read on the forward strand.
GAGAGGAAGAGAGAAAATTTTGAAATTTATCCATCCACACAAATCGATCGAGCGCCGCTTTAAAAGTCCGACAAAGGCACAGTTGGAACGGAACTGATTACCCAACAACGGTGTCTACAAATCCGAACCGAGCAACACGCTTTTTATCATCGAATCGGTTATACCCGGTCACCGATTATCAGTCCCGCCATTCGCCAAGGATTTATCTCGATGCTCGAAACATGCCACCGGCGGGCGCAACCGTTCGAGATAAGGAAGAGCTATGATAACAAGCCGCTATTTGCCGGCTTGCAACACACCGTGTCACGCCGCTACTGTGCACCCTGCACGTGCTCTCTCTCTCTCTCTCTTTTTGTTTAACTTCCGATCAACGTTGTCGCGATTCCGTTATCAGCTTTTAAACCGCTCTGTGGGCGAACACGTGGGACGAGGTGGCACGGCCACGATTCCGTTCGTCGATCGAATAGTAGACATCCGTGTAAGGTGGAGTTTAACAGGTGTCGTTGCAACGAGTGAAATAAAGAAACTCTCCAATTTTCAAGGGAAATTATAATCATATATATAATTTAATTATATATATATTTCGTTCGAAATTTCTTTCGACGACACGGAAAGAAGAAATTTCGACGGGAGCTGGTGTTTCCACTTCTTTAAACGTACAAGAAGATCCCGGTGAAACCGTTAATACAGTTACGCATTATCTAGATTGCTACCCGTCGGCTTCCGCCGGCCGAGAAACAGCATGAGTAATTAATCAAAGACAATCAAACTCTGGGAGCGTGGACTCGAACCGACTCCCAACAAAACGGTACGTCTATCCGTCATCCTCCTCTCCGTTTCTGAAACCGCGGGGTGGGGAAAAAAAATGGCAAGAGGATTCGCCGGAAAGATTGTTCTTCTTGAGCGAACGAAAAAGCTCGCGCGTCACTTTCTCCTATACGAATGTATTGTGTATTTTCTGCTTTCGAAATGTATCGAATCGAACGAAAACTCGACGTGTCTCTTCTCCGTAGAACTTTCTTTAATTATAGACGGATAACAAAGGTGTCTGTCTGTCTGTCTGTCTCGTGCGGTTAGCAATTACGCTAATAATGATATTAATTTACCGCGGAATAGCAGGAGACTCCTCCGTCAATTTTGTACATGGAGTTGATTTAACGCGTGACTCCAGGGTTTTACGAATGCAAACGTCCGGGGGGGGAGGAACAAAACAAATTTCGTGAGATAAAATCGAAAATGAGTTAATTGAATAATAAGGTGTTATATATTTAAATAAGAAACCTTTGTCTCGCGTTTCACATCGAGATTTTGTTTTACGGTATTATTTTTGTATAATTAATTCGCCTGCTTCTTTTTTTCCTTTTTTTTTTTATTCATTAATTTCGAGGATAACGGACACGGAGGAGGATCTCACGGCATTGTCTGATCCCGTGCGCCTTCGATACGAATTTTCATCTTCTTGATTAATCGTTCAGACTTGATCTATAACTCGTTCGAACTTTTTCTTTTTTTCTTTCTTCGAGTTCCAATTCCGCGAAGAAGGAAAATATTTATATATATATAAATAGCGAAATTTAATTTAATTCCAAGTTACGTCGAAACGCGCGAATTATTAACGCAAGCTATAATAATATTATCTGGATACAAGCGCGATTACATAAGGCGAATTACAGCGAATAATTAACATTCACTTAAGCGGTCGAAGAAAATTTTAACACGAGTTTCTAAACTCGAGACTTTCCGATTATTAATAGAAGTGATACATAATTCAATTAAATATCTACAAATTATATATTTTCTGTATTACCTAACACGGTTACAACAACCACCATTCACTTAAGCAGCTATTAAAGGCTTACTTTTTAGCTTCGCTTTCAAACCAACACTTCTTCTCGTAATACGTTAATACGAATTACGCGTATCGAGCATAAATTGCGTATTTCCCTCTCCCTTTATCATAATGTACAAGCATCAGAGCAAGCCAATATTTGCTTAATCAGAATTGCACGAATTAAAATTTCCCTGGATTAAAATAAGCCAAGTGGCACGCTTGGTAAATTTCCATCGAGAAGCATAGACCTCCATATTACATGAAAAGACAAATTTGACCAAATTTCACTCGATGTGTATACGTATATACGCGATCCTTTTATCGAATCGTTCCACGTCATGTCACTTCTGTACACCTCGTCGACGCTTTCTTTGTAACCGTTTTTCGAAGGGAAGAAAAGAAAGACCGAGCAAGAGCTTAATGCGCTCATCCATTCTTGCGAGATAAACTCGTAACGGCGGAGTAAACGGTACCGAAACACGTAGAGAAAAGAAACCTTAATTGCTCGTTTCTTCGCGATTTAGGCGATCGGCAGCAGGTAAGGTTTCTAGATATATCCAAGGAGGTTTCGAGCGTAGCAAATTTGGAGGTCTCGATTGTCGTGAAGCGTGATTTATCATGGTGCATAGTCGGAGAAGGAGGTTTAATTGCTATTTTGAGACGATGATGGAGTTAAGTTAGCTCGAAACGCGCGTGGCGTAACGCGGCTTCTCGATAGGATTCGTTCCGGTGTTGCGAGATTCGCTGGTACGGAACGTTATTACACGCCGAAACACTTTGCTCGAGATCCTTTAAGAGGAAGGATGATTTTTCGACCAAGATTTCTCCTTCGAAAAAATCATTTCATCGAAATGGTTGGTTCATCCATCCTTGGGTGAGAGACCTTGGTCCTTTCGATCGACATCGTGTAAAACGAGGCGTTTCATTTTGGACATCCCTAGAAATCGAGCGGTTGAAACATGTGCATCGAGTGGCACACAACAGGTCGGCCGGCTGTATATGGTATATCCACGCACGATCGGAATTTTCCGATAGCCACCAACCGGCGATTTATGGACGCGCGAGGAAACGGACGCGAGCCGTTATACGCAAGGCCTCCTACAGGCCTCCACGCTCCAACCTCGATATCCGTGCATTATCATAGCTACAACCGAACCTTGGACGAAGCTTCGAACGAGGACGGCAGCCTCTCTTTTCGAATCTTCCGTCTCTTACGAAATCAAGTCGAAAAGATTCGCATCTTTTTGTCGCGGCAGATAATTCAAAAAAAAAAAGAAGAAGAAATGAATCGAGCGGATTGGATCGAAGCAAGGGTTAAACACCGACCTCACCTTCCAACACTAACCTCTCCCCCCCCGTCGTATATCGTATATAGGAGAGTCACACCTCGTTCGAGCTTGGTTTACTATACATACATATACACGCGTTTATATACCGAGAATGGCGCTCGGACAAATTGGCAATCGGCGGACAGCGAACGGAAAAGTATATATTCTCCGAGAGACTGGTGACTATAGGACAACGATGGCCCGGGGCAAGGACTACGGGTTGCGACCCCAATCGCATTCGGACTCGGCTTTGCGCAGGTGTGCGTGGCCATTAATCCAGAAATGGAAGTGAATGCGGGTCCAAATGCTAGCCAGAAGCGGGCTCGAGAGCTCTACGTCGTTGCACGCTTGTCTCTTCTTCCCCTCCTCCCTTCCCTTACGTTCGTTTTTTCCTCCTTTCCCCCTCTCTCTCTCTCTCTCTTTATCTATCTCTTTCTCTCTCTCGCTCGCTCTCTCTCTTTCCTGTTTTTTGCGTAGCCGGCGATACAGGTAATAAAAAAGAGGCGTGTCCTCCCCCCTCTCCCCTCCACGAATGTTTAAACGCGGCCCACGTTCGCGCGCGAGAAACCAACTACTAGGCAACTAGACTTTTTATCGAGGACCACTGTGAAACTGCTCACGGTTCTCTCTCTCTCTCTCAAAGGCCATTAAGATCTCTTAGGATCGTTTCAGGAATCAGACGTTTTTTTCTCTCCTTCTTTTTTTTTTTTTGCATCGGAACACCCGGTAATTCGACGATAAACGTAAGAGAGCAAGGTGGTATCCCCGATTTAATCTCGTAAAAAAACGTGCCTAGCCGATTTCTCAATTTTTAACGGGAGGGAGGGAGGGAGAGGAGAGAGAGAAACAAATCCGTTCTCGGCGAAATAAAATTTTCATTACGTAGCCTGGAGAAACAACGGGAGTTCGAAGACCGGTATCACGTCTCTTGAAATATACTGCTTGGCAAGGACGCGGAGATATCGGTTAGGTACAGCCTGGTTAGGTAGCCTAGCCGGGTGTTCGCGAAACGGAAATCGGTTTTCCATAGAATGGTCGTGCGCGGGAAAAATCGGACATAATTAACCCATAAAGCAACAGGAATCGGCGGAGATCTCCAGGAGCAAGGTTTGTCCATAAGCGAGAGAAGTCGGGACCGGCGTCCGTTTCGAGCCACCGCTGTTAAGAAGATTACACGTGCACCTGCGCGCCGCCGGTTAGGGACAGCCGATAGCCGATAGAGCCGCTCCCCTTCGCCTCCCCTCGCAACGCACCGATTCCTCGTTGCAATTTTAAACGCTCCCATTGCACTCTAATATTAATATGAACTCGTAGAATCTTGAGATATTCTCAACATCGTCGTACAGGATTATTGTTAATATCATCAGGATAAAAAGAGGAGGATTTCCTTCGACGAAGATCGACGGCGGTGTCTCTTTCTCCATTTATTCGAATCAACGATAAAATTTAAATTTGATTGTCGTTAAATTTGATTCACTCACCGGTAGATGCGGAGAGCGGCGGTGGCGTAGGCGTCGTGGAAGGTGAAGGGATTCTTCTAGCCGTGGCGGTAATTATAGCCGCTGGACTGTACCGGGGCACCTGCAACACCACGGGAGTTTTCACGGACAGATCCACTGGTTCCAGCTGCACCGGCGGTCCCGCCGCCTGAAACAGAAACGAACGGTACTCGTTAACGCGCGTCCCCGCCATTAAACCATCAATTTTGCAGAGAACGAGCTCCCCCTTTGGCGCCATGTAACCGAACATTTATTCGCCCGATACGGAATTACTCCAATTACAGTGTAACGCTCTCTCGGTGTAGTAGCGTTTTAAATATTTCCCTCCGTTCTGTAACACGGCCTCTCGATTTCCAAATTCCATCCCCTCGTCGATGATCGAAATTCCTGTTATACTTTTGTTCGTCATATCAACTTCCTCTCTCTCTCTTTCTCTCTCTCTTTCTCTCGAAGTCGAAGCTCGAACGATCGAGAGCAACCGATCTCGAACTCCCTCCGGAGCGAGGGAGTGAGCTCTCCGATAAATCGATAGCCAAAGGTACTACCTTCGTACCTAGCTTATCTGGCGGAGAGCTCGATGCTGGTAGCAGGCCCAAGTGCTTTCGCGCAATTAGCATAACTAGCATTGCTATTGACGTGGACTAATCACGACCAGTTCCCACGAGATCCGAATGACCCGAGAGCTGCCCACCGTCCCTCTCTCTCTTTCTTTACCGCTCTCTGTCCAACTTGCTAGATCGCGATCCTATCTCGAAAGCGACGAAAATCAAACTTTCGTCGAATGAGATAGTATCAGAAGTAGCAAGTGTAGAGAGGAGATACGAAATCATCCATCACGACGATGGATGGAATTCAAAAATTATGATATAATTTCGCTCGGGAATCGAACGGGAATCGATTTGTCTTCGTTACGTTTTTTTTTTCCCCTCCTCCCCTTCTTTTTTCCCCCGAGGATAATTACGAGATCATCATCGTTGGTGTTCGCCTGTCGCGCTTAATTACTTGTTTATTTCCATCCGTATTTCCCAAGATTTATGGCCTTGCCACACGCGACGATCAACACAACAAACAAAGCAACGAGCGGTTACGTAGGCTGCGCATAGAATTTTTAGGCCGAGAATCCTATGAATCCTTATCAACCGCGACTGTTTCGTATTCACGGCGCGACGATTCGGGGAACGAAGATTGGATTCGCAAAAGCGTTTCGACCACCGGCAAAGAGAAAGAAAAAGAGACAGAGCGAGAGAGAGAGAGAGCGATTGTTTCCAGGTAACGTCTGGTGACGAGAATACGTGGGAATACGCTGGAGCGATATATCGACGATGAAAACCGACCGCCCCTTTTCCTCGCAGCAGGCAACGGTATCGCGTCGTGCGACACGATACACGGCTAATAACGTAACCCGCTCGACAATTGGACCAAGTGGTGTAACAAGCGCTTCTACAAATCCGTAGGGAGCAAGAGAGAGAGAGAGATATTATATTTCGAAACATAATATTCGATGTACTTTTACGTATGGAAAATTAAAAACTCGATCGAAAATGTTTAAATAACGTTCGTTTGAATAAATCGAATATATCTTCGAAGAGAATGAATAACAATCGAAGCAAGATCGAAATAAGAGAATCGTTGAAAAATTAATATTATTGATCGAAATCGAACATGTTAAACTATCAACACTCGTCGATATAAAGATTCTCTCCTCGCGATATCTTATGATGCCAGAGAGACGGATCGGTTCGCCTGTGACGATAATTCCATGCTCGCAATCGCGGATCGTGTCTGGAATAGGAGGAACTTGCGAAACGAGACGGCAAATCGATCCAAAAAAAAAAAGGAAAAAGAAAGAAAAAAGAGATACTCGTCACGCGAGACACGCCCATGGCAGCGTTCCCGTTTTCAGGAAACTCGTCGTTACGTGCATTTGTTATTCATGACCAAGGGGGTGGGGCGAGGAGGGTCTAGTCCCCCGGATCCCTCGTAGTTTCGGCCACGAGAATGAAATCGTAATGGCATTCGCGTCACGGCGCATTCAAATGTCCCTACTACCTTCGCAATAATCCGCTTCTCTAATTAAAGGACGTCGTATAGTTACATATTTCAAGGGATACCAAGAGGGGTATTTCCATTATTCCGATTTCCAATTATTCTCCATAAGAGAGAGAATCGCAAGATATGAATAAAAACATCGAGAACTCTTTTAATCTCGAATTTGTCTCGCTACGAGATATTACGTTTCGTTTAAAAGGGAGAGGAGAGGGGGGGAATCGAAACGATACAAGATCTGGCGTTCCACGTGTACGACGTATGAAATCAAACGACGTACTAAATCCGCGATGACTAATGAAAGACCGGGTAAACTGTTCCTAATGATGCCGGTATACTCGAGATATATATAAGAAGTGTATATAAATATATATTTATATATATGTATATCGGTCTATATACCGCATATTATACATACACACGCGTTCCCACAGTAGCGAGACTGGTAATGAGAATATAACGTTCATCAATCATTCGTTGGGCAATCCGCGAGCGAACGACTCCCGGCGGAATTAATTTAATTACTACAAATGTTTCGCGATAAAAATGGCCGGCGATCAATACATTGTCAGGTCCGCGAGTTACGCGCCGCTCTCCGCGAGTGCCCCCGCGAAAATAATTTATGCAAAGGAGGTAGGACCGAGGCGGGCGCGTATTCGTTCCTCGTATTCGTATACGCGAGTTATCGGTAAGACGGGTTATTAGTTCGGTTAAAACGTAATTAAGAAAATTTAATATGGATAATGACCGCTAATAAATATAATAATACGTTGGCAACCGGTGATCGATAACTTTTAACGAGCCGTCGTCTTAGGAAATTGATACAGGGCTGTTTCATTTGTCAGCCTTTGCGCGGACGAAGCAACGAATCCCCTCCCCCTTTCTTTTCTCTTTCTCTGAACTACCAGGAGCTATTCGCCGATTAGCCTGATAATTAAATATTACGCAACACGTGGGAAAGGAACACTCACGTGCACAAAGTTAGGAAGAAATCCGTCGTTTGCGATTTTAACCCCTCGAAAAGTGTCGAACCCTCGATCCTTAACGTTTGAATTTCCCGCGCGCCGGTCTTTTTTATCGACCATCGGTAGATTAGAATCGTGACGCGGGAATATTACCATATCGTATATATATATATATATAGAAGACGGAGGAGTTTCGGGGTCGAGCACGAGGAATAAATTAGTCGTCGGATCCCTGCCCTTGCTGGTGGAGGGGATCACAGGTGAGCCGTGCTCCCAGCAACAGGCTCGGCTTATGCCTGTCTTTGGAATTATCGGCAAGATCTACCGTGGCCGAAGTAACTACGAGTTATTACGAAGATAGGCCCATTATATATTATACACGGTTTCTTTTTATTACGATCGCCTCTCCGTACACAGCCACGGCCTCGCGCCCGGGATTAGGTTAACAGCCAGATGTAGACATTACCGGAGATAGGGTGTTTATAGAGCAATTTTTGACACGGTGGATTAATCCGTCCGAGGCGACACGCGATCGATCTATCTACCTCCGACTCTCTCTCCAATTACTCTCTCTTTTCCTCCAAACACACAGAACTGAAACTTATCCCTCGGGGGGATATATATATATACGTTGATTCGGGGACAATTGAGCGTGGAAGAGAAAGAGAGAGAGACCGAATCCTGAAGCGAATGCATTCGCAAATTTCGAATTCACGGCAATTATTGATCGCTCGAGCGGATTATGCAAAACGCGGGGCAACTCTCGGCCTCTTTTTACCCCGTGGAGTTTAAAGGTGATCCAGCCAGGTACGTGTCTGAACGGCCCAACCGTCTTCATTAACGTTGCGCGCGTAGCTGCGGGATAAATCGGTTCGCTGCCCGCTGGAAGTCGTTCGGGACTAATCGAGGCTGACCAAATTAACCGGCACGGTGAATGGACCTTCGAGAGAAGAGAGAAAGAGAGTGTGTACCTTCTTCTCGATGCATCGGCCTTCCCCAGAAGGGGAACTCACGATTTATAGGATTCCATCGATCTTCGAAATTCGTATCCTCGCTCGTATCGAATAACTTCGAATCCGATCGCGAGGATCTCTCTCGGAAAGGATCCTTCGTTTCTCGATCCTTCGATTAATATGTTAAATTATGGAGAATTTTGTCTCTTACAAACCGTACATCAAGATAGCGGATAAGAAATTGGTTTATTAATAATTTATGATCTTGTCGTGAGCTTGTCATCTCGTCGCAAATATCGTAGCAAGAAACGACGGGGGACGTCTTATTTAATAATTGTACATGTCGCTCCGTCATAATTATACCGAGAATAAAAAAAAAGAAAGAAAGAAAGAAAAAGAAAAAAGGTTTCCCCCTCCTTCGCGCCGATACTTGAGAGATCCATCTCTCGAAATTCCGCTGCTCGAATTCTCGAAACGAAACCGCTCGAAACGATTCGGAACCACTGTTGGCCGCATTTCGACGACAGCGGAGCAAATTAGAGCCACGGTTCCGGGAACCGGAATCGTACGTCTTTCGAGGGGGTATCGTTACACGCTGCGTAGAACAGAGAGAGAAAGAGAGAAAGATTCTTTTTACCAAACTGTCAATCGAACGCGGAACCCAGGGGACGGCTCAATTCGAGCGGCGGGGAATCTTTATGACACCGGTGTCGACCCTCTCCTTATTCGGCCGATTCGATCCACGGATGGGATCTTAAAAGAGGGAGAAGGAAGCGTTAATTCGTGGACCAGTTTCCCTTCCATTTCCACCCAATCTCTTCCCCCTTTCGCTTTATTCTCCAGTCTTTTCCGCGCTTTTTACTCGCGACATCTGCGCGAGTATTCCATTCCTCGACCGCTTTTTCCGACCGGATCGAATTTAGTTTCAAGAGAGAGAGAGAAAGAGGAGCAACTCTGCTCAGCCACGTCTCAGGGGCCCACTTTTAGCCGAAAAATCGATCCCACGAAACGCGATCCAACTTTCATCCTTCGCGACCACGTTGCGCAAGAAATCGTAACGTGTTTTTTTTCCCCCCCTTCCTCCCTCTCCCCGTCTGTCCTAGGTACAGAGAGATGGACCGCGGCCGCTTTCTACCTTTCACCGCGGCCGATTCCTAATAAATAATTTATTCGAGATAGCGGCGATCGTTCTTTTCCCCGTCCTAATCCTGGATTCCGTGAAAAATACCAAGCTCTCGAACGGCCTTTCCTCCAAGGAACGAGACGTCTTCTCGTCATTCTCGTCGCCCGCATTCGTTTCGTCGAAAAGGGAGAAAAACGAGGGATCGAAAATCCTGGGCACGTTTCGCGACACGAGACACGCCTCGTCGCGGCTTCACTGGCCACGCTCCCACGGGAGCAGCAGAAACAAGGGAGCGAAACGTTGCTCGGATGTTGAACATCGAGGGGGAGGAAAAAAGAGGAAAACGTTCGAAACGTTTCATCTTCCCTTCCTTTTCTCGTAAACGCGTCATTGATTATACGAGATGTTAAATGAAAAGGGATGGAAATCAATAAATTAAATCCATTAAATTAATCGACGTCGATTGAAATAGAAAGAACGAACCTTCATTTTTTTTCTGAAGATTTAAAAAGAAACATCGTATTCACGCAACCACGTGTCACTTGCTAATTACTTCACGAAGCATCTCACCTCTCTCTCCCCCTCCACTTGTCGTTAATTACCATCGAGCTCTCGACCGGTCTCCTCCTCTCCTCGTCATCGTCCAAGATTCGCGGTTCGACTCGGGTCGACTTTCGAGGCGGAGGGAGGGCGCTCTCGAACATTTCTCCCGGGATGCATCTCCCGCCGCCTGTACACGAACAGGCGGTTTCGCCATCCCGGTTTTGCCATTCGTCTACCGGCTTAAAGATGTCATTGATTAAACGAGCAGGAAGCGGCGAGCGGAATACCTGCGCGCGCGTTTCTCACCCACACTCCAAGCCTCGTGTGGGCAACGCATTATGGCGCGGCCAACGTATGAATACCCCTGAATGGAAGAGAGAGAGAGAGAGAGAGAGAGACGGGCTGGGCGTGTACCCGGGCCCTTTTATGCGATACACCTCGTGCCACGCCACGGATTCATCCGTGGAAGGAAGAATACCGTCGTGGCTCGGCCTCGAAATCAGTCACGCTCGAGCCGCTCGTTCAGTGACGGCCGCTTTATCCCCCGTGAAATCCGCCTTTTAATTCCATCCCTTCGTATTTCTCCCTTCCGCGATCGAAGGAGGATTCAAAAAAAAAGAAGAAAGAGAGAGAAACTTGGTCGAGTTTGTATTTACGTATTTATTAATTATACTATCTACCTGTTGATGCAACAACTCGTGTTTGGAAAATAACGCGAATGTATTATTTACGAATGGAATACGACAAGCGGTGAACATGGACGAGCGATCAATTTCACTCGACTCGGTTGGTATTTAAGGTAAGTGGATGGATCGACTCCGTGTCTCGTGTAGTGGAAGCCTTTAAGAAAATAAGTCACGCACGAAGGCGCTTCATAAGCATAATGCACCTCTGAAGGGGAAGAAGGACGGGGTGAAAAGAGAGAGATAGCCATCGATATGCTCGAACGATCAGCTACCGCTAGCGTTTATGAAACTCTTCCCTGCGGTGGCATTAATTCAACCGAGAGTTTAATCTCTCTCCTCCCCCCCGCTTCCTAATATACCAACTTCATTATATCCCCCCGACTAATTATCCATTTATTATTAACAACGGAGTGGAAAGTTTAATTGATATTAATCGCGAAAACTCCGCTCCACCATTTCGATGCACGGACAATAGGAGGACGAATCCGATTACCAGATATTCGATCCCCAGCCGGTATCGAGCGGATAATCGATAACGGGGAGGCAACGGATCGTTAATGGGAAATCCTCCGTCAATTCGGGCGAACCAGTCTTCTTCTCTCTCTCTACAAATCGAAATCTCATCGTTCGAACGAAGCTTCGTATCTCGCCTCTTCTCCCAAACTCCTTAAATCTTCCATCGATATTAAACGGATTAACGTATTTAAATCTATTTTTCTTTCTCTTGGCCATAACATAGCGCGAATAAACGAGGAATATTCGTTCTCGAGGGCGCGTCGTGTACGTACATCGTGCGCATTCGCGAAAGAAATTACACCTGGATCCATTGGATCGAGGAGAGGAGGGACACGTATATATCGGGTTGATAAATCGACGCGGCCATCCGTCGATCCATCAGGCCGATCCCCCTCCACCGAGATGATTGAGCGATATCATCGCTGGATATCGCTTATGGAAATAGATTTCCGTTGCCGACCGAGTAGGAAAAAAGAGGGGGAGGAGGCGTAGAAATCGGCCAACGATGCGACATGATCAATGAACTTTCGGCCGTTCGTTTAATGGCGCCATTTCGAAGTGGCAGGATAAAAGAAACGTGCATTAACATTGTTCGCAATTAAAAGTAATATCGAGACGATTATCGTCAGGGATTGATATATAAAATGAAAGAAAGAAGGTAAGAAATTTATATACACACCTCGAGATGGAAAAATAAATGGAAATCCTCCGTTTTCAACCACGAGTTGATCGAGAGAGAGGGAACTGTTGAATAATAATCCGGTTGCAACCGACGTCACGCGACGATGGTCGATTAATTGCGCGCGACGAAAACGCGTCCTCGCGGGGATTAGGCGTTTCCGAATTATCCGTCCAATTATCGTGTCTACGGCCGTCACGAGACGTGGCGCAAGGCGGCGTGTAATCGGTAATTGGGCAGGGAACGCTAATCAAAAGTCCAACGAGGCAAGATTACTCTTCTAAAAGTAATGTAATTACACGTATCGTTCCAGGCCGAAGAGAGAGGAAGGGAGAAAGATAGGCTTCGAAAACTTCTCTCTCTCTCTCTCTCTCTTTCTCTCGAAGAGTATCGAAACACTTCGAGACGAGGAGATTGGAGAGAAAACTATGGAAAGCAAGCTCCCTCCTCCTGTTTCCATCTCTTCCGGAGAAGTCGGTCTTCGGTTGACATTCAAATGTACCGTACGATCCGATGGAAGAAGCGGTCTCCTCGAACCTGTTCGATCGAGACGAAAATCCGTTGGTTTAATCGTCGGCAGGATGAGATTACACGACGAGGAAGGGAAGAGGGTAAAGGTAAGCGGTATCCTCTGCACGCGTGCTCTCGGACGAGATGAAAGGGGATGAGAAGAAAGGAGGATGGAAGGTTTTTCGCATACGGCGGTAACTAATGGCGGAATATAGATATGGCGCCGGTGGTATCGTGCGGGTCGTCGGCAGGTTGGCGGCGATATCCCGAGAAAAGCCGATTAAAACGGCCACGCATCGCCGTTTTTCAGCCGGTCGGTGTCGGTGCCGGCGCAGAAAGAGTTGGGGATCCTGTATAAGGAAGCACTCCGAGCGGACAATGAGCGTGTGCCGCACTGGAAATGACATTTGAGAGGGAGAGAGAGAGAGAGAGGAGGGGAGGGACAGAGAGAAAGACAGCTCACGCGAATAAGAAGTATCGGCTCGTTATTGCTACCCGGTGTACGAGGATGTTTAAAGATCGTGACTTTTGTCGGCCGCCGACGTCGCATCGCGAACCAATCCTCCAATCTGCGAATTTCCGCGATCCTCCACCAACGTCCATTCGATACTCGCCTCGGTTCTGCTTCTGTCTCTCCACCCTGCCGATAATAAGTTCAAACTTGGCGGGCATCGAGAACGACACGCACACCAATTCAATTATATAATAATCCACATTGACTTTGTCCAAATGTTAATCAAGTCACGTGCACGAATCGAATAGAAAACGGATAGTTGTAGCACGATTTATCATCGATTAGTTTCTCGATTTTTAAAAACCGCGTCTATGAATTTGAATCGGATCAAAAATTCGAAGGGACATTTCTTTCGTCCACGATTAAATCGACATGTAACGGAGATTAATTCAATAATAAATCGGGATTACGCCGCATTATATTCCGTTTACATTGTTCCAGCACCGAGAATGATGCCATCGAGGCGCCTATTTATCCCAATGGATTCCACATCGCCTCGATATTTATTTTACGTCCGAGCCTCGATCGTCGCAGGGCTAATAATCGCCGCGAGTCGAGATGTCCGTCCCGTAATATTATTTTAAAAGGGGTTTAGAAGAGCGGCGCGGTTAAAGTACACGCGTAGCACGATGCTTAATAGCAGCGCGGCTGCCGAACGGCTGCGATCGTCGGGACGGGAACAGACGTCGATCGTGTTAACTCGTGGAGGAAAAACTTGTTGTCGAGCGAAGCGAGCGGGGAGAAAGAAAATCGGAGTAAGAAATCGAGTTTTCAAACGCGTTATTTCTCCTCCTCTACGCTCGTCCAACTCTTTGCAGCGGCGCGCTACTACAAAAATACTGTTTCCATCCAGATATCCCGTTAACGACGCAACTCGCTTCTTTTGCCAAACTCTTCCCGCCACGACTCGAGTATCTCGTAAAGCGGGAGAAATTTTCGCGTCGAAAAGTTTTTCAACTGTTTCCTCCTCGCTTAAAGGGAAAAAAAAACGAAATTTTCTATCATTTTCTTCTCTTCTCGGGAGGAAAATAAAGAAAAAAAAAAAAAAAAAAAGAAAGAGAAAAGTTGAGAGCAAGAATCGCCGTAATCCATCCGTCGTCTGCGTACGAGAATAAATTAGCCGTAATGATCGGCTTTTGTCGACGACGGGTCTCGAAAGAAAAAAAGAAAAAAGGAAAAGGAAAAAAAAATCGCCAATCAAGGAATATCCGTGTGCGGACGGATTGGCAAAGTACTTGGAAGAAACGACGAGTCGTGAAACAAGTGGAGAAGAGAGTTGCTATAATCATAGGAACAAGGGCGGGATATGTGCTCGACCTCCGGTTCCCCTTTTATTTACGAGGCACGCAGGCACCGGTTCGGGAACGTTTTAACGAACGAACGGTTCTCTTTTATAACACCGGCCCGTCCTACAAATTAAGTGCCTTTCTTTCGATAGTAAACGTCCATCTGTAATTTAGAGATTTAGAAATTGTTCCCATCTCGCTGCTACCGCGAACCGGATGGAACTTGGCCACCGATAATCAACTCTCTTCTTCCTCCTCCTCCTCCTCCTCCTCCTCCTCCTTCTCGATCGTGCTCGATCACGATTCGTCGTTTTTACGATTCTCCGTTCGTTCCATTATAGCGATAATGGAGATCCATCGAGATAAATAAATAAGCCCTCTCTACTTACATTAAGAAGAAGAAAAAAAGGATTAAAAGAAATCGATTATTAAAAAAAAATCGGAATAAGACAAAGTAAGTCAATTTCCCTCCGAAAACTGTACATCTGGATGAAGAGAACGAAATCGACGCAATTGGAAAGAAGAAGAAGAAGAAAAACTAAAAGAAATCGATTATTAAAAAAAAATCGGAATAAGATAAAGTAAGTCAATTTCCCTCCGAAAACTGCACATCCGGATGAAAAGAACGGGATCAACGCAATTGGAAAGAAGAAGAAAAAAAAACTAAAAGAAATCGATTATTAAAAAAAAATCAATACACGGAATAAGACAAAATACGATCAATTTCCCTCCGAAAACTGCATATCTGGATGAAGAGAACGGGATCAACGCAATTGAAAAGAAGAAGAAGAAAAATTAAAAGAAATCGATTATTAAAAAAAAATCGGAATAAGACAAAGTAAGTCAATTTCCCTCCGAAAACTGTACATCTGGATGAAGAGAACGGGATCGACGCAATTGGAAAAAAGAAGAAGAAGAAAAACTAAAAGAAATCGATTATTAAAAAAAATCGATACACGGAATAAGACAAAATACGATCACTCTTCCTCCGAAAACTGCATATCTGGATGAAGAGAACGGGATCGACGCAATTGGAAAATCCATCGTACATCCGATATATCGGAAATAATCGGCGAAACAATGACAAATAACCGTACCGATCCGATCGGCTCGGTTAATTAACGATTTCGAGGATCGTGGAGACCTCGATCGATTCTTTTACCCCACGTCGATCGATTTCGCGATACCCCTCTCCTCTGAGGGGAGAACGTTTCAGGGACAGAAGAAGAAGAAGAAGAAGAAGGAAGAGGAGATCGGATCGGAAGCTCTGGAGGAGATAGGATCTAGGTGGGAAACAGGTGACGGCAAGCGGATCCTTCTACGATTCTTCTCTCCCTCCTCTCTTCAGTAGGAATAGACTCGGGCCAAACTCGGATATCGCGCGGTTCGTTATCTCATCTAACGAGCGGTGGCCGGTCGTTACGTGATCATTACGTGGTCACCGTCGGGTCATTGCCATCGGATCGCTTAGATCCGAATGATAGCGTGCCGATCGGGGCTCAATTAAAAGCGTAGCAGAGGTGGAACGGCGGCCACGAACCCGGGTCGAGAAAGGAAGAAGGAAATTAGGTGGATGGACGGGTAGACTGCCGCCTACGTCGATCCTTCGCGCGGATCATCTCCTTCGAATCGATTCGATCGGAAGGGAAATAAAGTAAATGACAGTTTTTCGGGAAGAAATATATTCGGCTGGCTTGAAAGGAATTGGGGATTGTGAAAGATAGAAAGTTTTCTCGCGCGTTTTCTTCAAGTAGAAACGAGGAGGTTCCACTACGGCCTCCTTTCTTTTATCAGTAGAATTCGATCGATCGAAAAATATTCGAACGTTTATATCTGCTTCCCTTTCGAAATATTCCAGGGTATTCGGTTGTTGAGAAGAGGATTCTTCTGGAGGATTAAAAGGAGATCAGGGTAGGCAAACTAGGGTAGGGAATAGCACCGAGCGTGCGGAACTGTCGATCACCTAATTTGAGGATCGATCGTCGGAGAGAGGATTCGAGTAATTGCAGGTTTGTCGGGATCCCGTCGGCCGAGGTCGGATAAACGCACGGGAATCCACGGCTATCCACGTTTAATCGAACGATGATATTTAATTACAGAGGACGGTTAATCCCCCCCCTCCTGTTTAGGTGATTAATCGACGGAGAGGTGGCACAGGCTCGAGACTTCCAAGATTCGGGATCGATCGTTGCGACATCGGATTTATTGCAGGATGATCGGATCTTTGCCTTTGAAATTCTCCATTCTCTCGATTTTACTTTTAAAATTCGGAACTGCGTGAAATTAAGAGTAAAAGTGACTCGTATCCAATCCACGAGCATTCTTTCCCTATCTCGTCACTCGTCGTTTCCCAATTTTTCCGACTCACCGAGCGTAAAATATCCACCTCGCGGCAACACCTCGAACGGCCGACCATCTATCAAAATTTTGCAATAAGCTGGATCGAAAAACGAAAACGAAAAAGAAAGGGGGGAGGGGAGGGAGGGAAGAAAAAAGGAAAAAAGAAGAAGGAACGATTGCGCAATAAATTCGCAATAACAGCTCGCCGTACCAAACTCTCGACAACTCCGTCGTCGTTGGTCGTCGAGAGGGAGGTGTTACTCTACTCGAGATGTAACTGGAGAGGAGAGGTTGGCTCGTTCCGAGACTGAAAGTGCGGACACGATCGCGTATAAATAGAACCACCTGTGCGTAACCGTACCGATTTCTAAGCGGCTCCATGTAAATCGTGGAGAGCCGCCGGGAGCGACTCGTTTCTTCGAACGAGACGAGTGCAATGACGCGTGTTCGCCACGCGGGGGGTATCCGCCGTCCCCCGATGACGGATAATAAATCACGTTCGATTCGTCGTGGTACATCGATCGGTACAGTTTCGAGAGAGAGAGAGAAAAGAAAAGAAAACCGAAGGAGAGAAGCGATTACCGGTCGATGTGTAAGAAGGCGAATTCTTGGATTCCCTCGTTAAGACGATGATGTATATAAAGATCGGCCGATGGAAATTGTGAAACCGGTTACCACGTTCTCTTCTCTCCCTCCCTCCCCGTTTCTCTAATTGGAATGTTACGTTATTTACCCATCTCTCCACGAGATACACCAGATTACTCGAGGATAAATTATCGTATTTACGATCCTCCGTAACGCATTTTCTTTTTCCTCGTTATCAATAATCTCGTTAATAATCGAATATCGAATTTTCCATCATCTCGGTTTCGAATCCTCTTCCTCCTCCTCTTCCTCCTCTTCTTCCTCGAGAAGGAAAGATACAGATCGTTGAACCGTCGAGAGACAAGAGCTCGAAAGAGACTGGAGGCTTGCGCGCAAGGTGGCGCGTGATTTAGCGAGGAAACGCAATAAAAGCCGAGGCAATGAAAGAAGATGACACGCGGTCAACACTCGCGGCGCCTTCTATCCGTTCGCGGCTTAGCTCGTACGGTACTCTGGACAATCAGCGGCGGCAGATGTTACGACTGCGAGCGACTGCAACAGGCTGCAAGCGACTGACTCGACATATTTCGCGGGGCGTGAAAAAATCGCGGAGCCCGTTTTATGCCCGCCACCATCCTTCCTCTTCCTCGTGGTAACGAGCGCTAACCGGGACGAATCGACCTGGGGGATCTCGCCGATCGAATTTATTCCCGAGAAAAACGGGGGAGGAGGACAAATCCTCGAGAGAGAGAGAATAAGAGATGCTTCCTCGAGAGTTTCCAAAACGGACGACGGGACGATTGTCTTCGAATCGAGTATTATTATTCGTCGAGTGTCGAGATCGAAGAAGAAGGAATCGTACATAATCTTCCATCTCACGTTCGTCTCCTTTACGAAGATGGGAGAGATGAATATTTTATAGTCAAGTTCGTGAGATTTTATAGGCGGGAGAGTGAAAAATGTTTGATTAGAGGATAGAAAGTTGGGTGTGACTGAAGAGCACTTGAAATTAGCGTCTGAATGGAGAATGTGACCACGCAAGTTTTTGAGTGGACGTGACCATGAAGTTTTCTAGGAATCTCTCTCTCTCTCTCTCTATCCTCGCGTGACTTAAGCTTAAGAGAATCGAGACGAAACACAATTTGATCTTTGATTTTTCCTTTTCTTCTCAACAAACTGTTATATTCTTATTAACCATCTTCACGCGTTCGTTCCGCCTTTCGAAAAAGTATCCATCGATATTCTTTTAAACCGTAGAAAAAAGAAGAGGAAAAGGAAAAGGAGAAAAAGAGGAAGAAAAAGGCTGCGTACACGTGTCTCGCCGTACACGGACGCAGACAGAGAGGAGCGTGTAACAGCATCGGTGTGGCCACACCTCGCGACTCACGTTGCTGCAAACGATGGTCGACATGTAAATTCGTAAGACTCGTAAAAGACTCGCGGTGAAACGAGCCGAATGCGCGAGGAAGAATGCTCCGGCGAAGAGCATCGGGGGAGGTGGAGAGAACCGAGGGGAGCCCCCTCCTTCTCCCAGCTGTTCGGCATCGATTAAAATGCCATTGGCGAAAACGTGGAGGCCTCTAAAAAACGTATATAGACCTCCTTCGAATTCCAAAATATTCCCACTTTCGCGACTCTCCTTCTCCCCCAAGAGAGAATCGAAAGATTCTCTCGTTTCGAAATCTTCGAAAAGAAGAATCAAGTTTCGATCCGTCGAATCTGGCGGATCCTCGTCGAGGAGAGGATCGCAGAAGGGATTAGAATTGGAAACGGCCAGTTTACAGCCAGTTCCACGTTTCACACGTCCGTCCAACATATTACCCTTCCCGTTATCGAGGGGCCGGCGTGCTGGTCGGAGCTGGATGATGCATCGTGAGCATCGTGCAAACGCTTTCGAAGCGCGCCTCGCCGGGGAGCGCGCACAGCGGCCGCGCCGACAATAGATATTCCGCAACGCCCACGTTAGCGGGAGACAAAGGCCTGAACGGCCGGCAGATGCACGGCTCGCCTGCGACGCAAATGCACCGACGTCCGTCGATTTAGAGAACGCAACGAGATACGCCCGTTACGTACCTTCGTTTATACGTTATTCGTGACGAAGGTGCGGTACGTACGTACGTACGTACGTAAGCAACCGGCCGAGCCACGTACTTCCCTCTCTCCGTTTCCCAAACGAGAGCTTGTGAGAAAATCTTCTTCCCTTTCGATTCGTCTCGACAGAATGTCGACTCTGGTTGAATATCGGTGGATGATTTGCGGCGGATCGGTAGAGGGAAGGGAAAGGAGAAAAAATAGGCGGCTACGTGAAAAAACGAAATAGGCGAGAGAGTAAAAAGGAAAGGTATGGATTTTGAAGTGGGTACGGTTGTTGCGAGACTAGCTGCGAGGCCGAAGCAAACGCGCGCACGTACGTACGCTCGAAGGTTACGTAATTCGGAGAAGAGCACGCGGACGGAGAGGAGCGACCGGTGACGACACCTTCTTCGGAGAGAAGCCTCGAGATCCGGGAGTGTCCACTCGACTGGGAGGTAGCCCGGCCCAGCCCACGTTCCCAACCATCGACCACGTTCCATACCGGATCCGTGGAGATACGTTCGATCGATACGTACGCGCATCGCTTCGTTTTCCCTTCTAATTGGAAACGGAGTTATTCAACCGCGCCTCGGATGACGAATTGTCCGTCGATCGATAAACTTTCGAGGAATAAGAATTCTATATATATGTATATATACACGAGGATTCATAGGGATCGCGTGGGCGGTTTTACTCGCCCGTTTACCCAGATTCGATAGAAATTAGAAATCGAGGAGACGAGCGTATTGGAAGAGAATCGTGAAATCATCGAGCGATCGTGGACCATGAGCATTCATAAATCGTGTTCGCCAAGCCGTGAACGTCCTCCGTCTATCTCCCTACCTCTGCACCTGTCCCAGTTTCCATATTTCCGTTAAATTCCAACTTCGTCCCCGACGCTTACGATCGCGTGACCAGAATTACTTTTCCCTCCAGCTCGGGATCATCGACGAGAGGAACGCTCCCTTTCTCGTTCCCCCCTCCCCTCGTAATATCTCCATCTTAAGAACGAATCTTAATTAACACTCGGAGGATCTTCGCGGTTGGACCAAAAATCCCACGGCATCCTCCTAGCGCAGGCACTGGTGGGACAGGGTACGAACGTTGTTCGACGGGGTACCACCACCACCGCCACCACCACCACCACCATCACCACGTGTCGGTTTTATCGGACCTGTACCCGTGTACAGTCGTTAAATCACTCGAATCCGGCAATATATTCGAGCATCAACGTATCTCTAACGAGCGTATCCCCTATCGTCCGGCTGGGATCGGGCAAGGAAAATCCGACAAGCAATCAAACGACGAAAGATTCCACGGCTACCAGAGGGGCACGAGGCGACGACGAGGCGACCAACGTGGCCGTCCACCGTGCCAGCCATGTTGCGGAGGAATCCACGACTATCGGAAGCGATCGCGAAATCTCGGGGCAATAATTCACCCCCTTCCGCCCCTTCCACTCTCGTCCGTGGTTGGAGGGGGCCCCGTTCGACACCGATGTCCTCGTACAGACTTGGGCAGAAAAGACCACGGCATCGTTGAACGGTTAATGCTCGCATAATACGTGCACGGCGCGGCGGCCGCAAGGGGGGACGGGTATTGTTACTAGTTTTACGTACCGTTATTTTCTTCCCGTTGACAGAAATTCCTTGGAGCGCAAAGGTGAGCGCCGCTATCTGCGAATCTCCGAGCTTTCCGTGGAAAAATCCCCGATACTTGACCCCGCCGCGAAACCTCGCACCTTTATCGCGCGAAATTTCACCACGGAGAGATACAAGGTAGAATTAAAAACGTTCCAACTTCGTTCTTTCGTTCGTTGATTGAAATCTCGGACGAGGAAGGGAAAGGATCGCGATTACGAAAACGGGAGCGTGGAGAATCGTCGAATGTTTTACGGAGGGAGGACAGAGGATGGGATAGTTCCGCGGAGATTAGTTCCGTGCGCCGAGTTATATAGAAGGGTTGGCCGGCCTCGGCCCAGCCATCGATCCTCCGGCTACCGGCTTCTGCCCGTTAATGAGTCATGTTTAATTGGCGTGGGAAGCCCGCGGCTACGTCCACGTAACGGAATTGAACTGTACCCGATCCAACACCGCGCGGTTACGACAAGGTAAATACACCACGACCACCATTGACCCCTTACGCTCGGAAAATAACGAAACGGAACGAAAGAATCGTTAATGAGAGGCGAATCGAATTGATCGATCGACCGAAACGAGTTTTCTTCCTTTCCTTCTTTCTTTCCCTCTTCCCTATCCCTCCTCTCAAATCTCTAAACTCGAGATACCGGAATCTTGGCCGCTCGGTGTACACAGGTGTATCGGGCGCGAGCATATTCCACGCACGGCTGGCCTGGATGCCGCCTTTCACGAGAAGAAGAAGAGGAGGAGGAGGAGGAGGAGGAAGAAGAAGAAGCCACAGTTTTACTGCTACCTCGACGACAGGCCAGGCATTCACCATCAAATCGCGATTTCTCAGGCAACAAGGATTTAACGCGAGACATTCACGGGGCCTCCGCTACGTATGTACAACAAGCACGGGTTTAGAAACGTTGTCGCCGCGGCAGATGGTACGCGACAGCCCGTTTCAAACGATTACTGTTACCGAGTCCCCGACCACGACAACGACGACGACGACGACGCTTGCTCCCAACTTATGCCGGTATGCAAATAAATGGCATCGCGGTGAAAAAACGCACAATGCGATACGAAGGCGGGCAGGACGCGTGCTACGGGCCATTGTCTCCCGGTCTAATCACGACCGCGCGCGCAGGCATTTACGAGCCACCGGTTAGACGTAGCCCCCGGTCAAACGCTACCACCACCACCACCACTACTATCGCTATCTTTCGCGGGAAGGCGGTTCTCGTATTCTCCGCGCCACGTACCGATATATGCATCGCGAATACCAACACGAGTCACACCCATCACAGAGCCCCGACGACCCTGTGGGTGGCGCCACGTACGAATAAGTCGTAAGGCCATCATCCGACTATCGATATTCTATATATCTCTCTCTCTCTCTTCTCACGGCTTACATTACGTCCTCTCTTCCATCCCTCCCGTAATCTAACCCCCGAGGCGATCCTGCTCCGTAACGACGCTTTAGATCAACAGAAATAATTCCCTTTGATTCGAGGACTCGTTAAATTCCACCCTTACCTCGCCCCAGGGCCTCTCCTCTTCTGGAGGAGAGAGAGGTTAATACGTTCCACGCCGCGGGTCGTGGAGTTAAGAGGAGGAGTAGAAACTCGCGTAGAGAATCTAGCAATGATCGTATCGATAGAGCTCGAATCGATATGGAAAAATCTTTGACGCTCTTCAATTCCAGAGAGAGAGAGAGAGGGAGAGGAGAGAAAAAAGGGACGAACGAAATTGGCGCAAGAAAGCGTGGAGGTATCCCTGAGCGAGGTTCATTGGCGCGCTCCAAGTCCTTGTACGATCACCTTGTACCTAAATCGACACCTCGACTCGCGATTGCACGCCGCTAATCGTCCTTCCGGGAGTGACGTGCCGACATACCGCGGTTCTTGCTAACAACCCTGACGTAGCCCTATTAGTAGCCCACACACACACACACACACACATATATATATATACATAAGTATAGGATGTGTTGTTGCCGGAGGTCGACACACGAGGCCGGCATCACGATTCGGGTGCCATCACGTAGCAAGCGGAGCCGAGCGGGTTTCCATTCGCGGCCAATCGACACGCGCTTCCCGCGATTCGATACCGTCGATCGTGATCCAACGACCTCCTCCCTCTCCTCCTCCTTCTCCTTCGGCCGCGTAAACAAATGGAGATACCGGAAAGCGGAGAGTGGAGTGGAAAAAAATTGGACGGACGCATCGTGGCGTGGGAAGGTCGAGGAGGCTCTGTGCGACGACGAACTCGGCGTTAATGGCAACAACGCCGAGAGAAGGTCGCGTATATACGCGAGAGGGAATACGAGCGCGGGTAGGTAATTAGTTGCGCGATGAGTCGACGTATCAGAGATTCGAGTTTGAGAAAATTTCTGATCGAGGATGAAAAAAAGAGAAGCGAGACTCGCGAACCTTGTAACAGTTGATTCGAATTAAATTCGTCGCGATGAACGTTTCAACGTAAACGTTATTTCACGTTAATTATTTAGTTTAATCGTCTATTCATTTCGTTATCGATTTGTATCGTGTTATTGCTTGCTCGAGATTTGGGAATGGATGAAAATGATCGCAGAACGAGAGGAGGAATGTAAGAAAAGGCGACGTACCTCCCTAGACGTTGGTGCCCCCAGGACGCAGGGGCTGTCCGGGCGGCGGGGCGCGCTGGCCCACCGCTTGCTCGAGAGCTCGCTCTCATCCTGAAACAATAAACGTGACCTGTAATTAGACAAAACGAAGGTAAAGGTGATAGGCGGCCAGCCGCTTGATGAGACGCTATTATATACCAATCGTAATGGGCCCCCTTGGGAAACGGCCAAATTGCTCCTCGCAGAAAATTAGCCGGGGAGAACAATGGAAGGAAGGAGGTTACGATTTCGTCGTGTCCTACGAAAATCCGCGATTTCAATTTTACTATCACGTATCTATGCGTGTGAACGTATATATATATATATATATATATATATATATATATATATATATATATATATATATATATACATTGAAGCGTGTGCGTATTGCAATATCGCATTAAAATTCGATCAAAGTCCATCTTTTCACGCGGTCGAGGCAGAAACACACTTTTTATCGAGACAAAAGTTTTATTCCGATAAAACCGACCGATAAACAGATAAACTTCCGTTAGACATCCATATATCCCAACGCGGTATGAAATTTTTTATCGCTCCATCAGCGTAACGAGTATAAAAATTGCAACGGCGCGTTCCGTTTAGTTTTACGACTACGCGATATTTTCCCTCCCCTCCCCTCCGGAAAAACGTGGTCGTGGTCGAAGTCTCGACTCTCGTCGAGTGTGGCTTGCCGATGGAAACGCGACTGTCGTGCGTTTGTCGGGCGTTTGCAATTTTCCGGCGGCGCCGACGCGAATCGATGCGAACACCTCGCGGAATTGCATTCTGCGACACGATTAAGCGGCACGGCGGCGTAGCGGCGGCCAGGAAACAGCAGGGGCGCTCTAATGGATCAATTATACCGAGTCATTTCGAGTGGAAACGAAAGAAAGAAAAGGTCGGCGTGGAAATAGGCCCCTCGTGGAATAATTAAGATGGCATCTCGCCGGTGTCAACGGTTGAATCGCTTCTCCGAACCGAATTCCGAAACGAGAGAAATATGTATATATAGAGATTGCGTAAAATTTTCTGTCGAGTAGAAGATGAAACATTTGCGGAGACAAGGTTTCGCGCGTTTTAATCCGTTTTAAATCGAACATAGTCGTTCGAATTTTCTTTCTCGGCCCATCCTCCTCTCGCTTTCTCTTACGTTCACTTACGATCAGAAACACGGTGTACACATTTTACATTTATGACACCGCGGATCTCTTAGAAATCTTACGTAAACTCGGGATCTGAAAGCTTGTACGAGCGTCGATAGGCAAAGAAAATCGAGTGTTATCTTTTACGACGCGCAACATCTCGGGGCCGTCTACCTCGACTATTATTATCTCGATACGAGCAGGAATACGTCTCGTTGCGCAATCCTCTCCCCCTTCCTCCTCCTCCTATAAAATTAAATAAAAACATCAGAAATTAGGTAAACAACTTTCCTTACGTAACGAATGCAAGAATCAAATTGATCCATCTGGTCCCGTCGAGTTTACCTTCGCCCTGCGTTTTAAACTGAAAACGATCGTCCTTCCACGGCATGTGGACAAGGCGTCGGGGTTGAAAATACGCGCGCCATTGCGTATTCCTCGGCCCACCGATGCGTTATTATCCTCTTATTATTATTGTTATTGTTATTGTTATTATTATTATTATTATATTGCATTATTACGTGGCCAGTTGCAACAGTAACCTCGCTGCCTTGCGATGTTACGTTTACTTTCGCCGCTAGATTTCTCCCTATTTTCCGTAATGCGGCGAGATTGCGGCGGCTTGAAATTGAATCGGCTCCTTTGGACACGGATATTAACGATCCAAATATAGCGCGCGCCGCTCGTGCTCCACAACAAATCGATTATAACCACTCTCGATCCGCTGGATATCGGCTTTTATTCCTCGAGTTTGAAAATCGATAAAATTCAATTTCACGCGAGGGATCGCGTTTTATATACATATGATATTATTATATACCCTGTATATATCCTCCCCCGAAATACGATTAAATGCAAACGAGCTCTCCTCCTTTTCTATGAAAAAAAAACGAAACCCTTTAAAAAGAAAAATTCCTATTAATTAACAAGAGAGAGAGAGAGAGATATAGAGAGACAAGCTTCTCTTAATTACGAACTATACGCGTTTATGAACCGATAGCGCTCCATTTTCCCACGCGTTTAACGGCGATCGAGAAGAGAGAGAGAGAGAGAGAATGGAGATAAAAGTGAAGATACTCGGTCGTCTCCTCTCGTCAGCCCCTAGTGGGGGCGAGGCCAGGTGGGGCTGGTTCGAAGCGAGTAACGTATGAAATCATCGACGAATGAGAGTGGTGGCGAGAGTGGCCGTTCTCCATATGCAGCTCGTATAGCAATAAGGAGGTGAAACGGTTGCGTAACGGAACGGGCATTAGCGGAATATTTATAACATTAATCGTGGAACCGGGCTGATTACCGACAGAGCCCCACGGACACCGAAAGGGCAATCCCCGTTAATCCCATCTCGCCCCCAATCTTCTCGCCTCCTTCCATTCCCAAACATTCTCCGCGTTTTCGATTGTTGAAACCGATCGCGACCACACGTGTATGTATATATATATATATATATTTATATATACACGTCCTCCGTGAAATTCGTCTTGTCGTAAATCTCTCTCGAGCATCTTTGAAGAAAGAGAGAAAAGCTGGTTGATGAACTCGATTCTTTCCTCCAAACACTCGAGGAGACGCGTATACCCGATTCTTTCAATTCAACAAACCGTGAATCAACGATTAATCCACGCGTGGACGATCGATTCTCGCGTTCGAACGATCCCGTGAAATCGGCCGCGCTCCCTCCGGCAGCGATTCCCCTCGAACAGAAATATGGAATGCGAGGAGGAGACTACCGTGCGGCGGAGACTAGCCACGGCTCGTTGTTCAATGAGGGAAAACAATGGGGGGCTTGATTTACGAGGGCATTACCGACAACCCACGTACACGCTTAGATCTACATATTATACCAATATTCCCCGTGTTTATTCTCGGCCCCTGCACACCGCCGCTATCCGCCTCACGTGTACACACGCGCGCACACCACCATGATTCACGCGAGCTTGGCAGCATCATCTCTCGCCGCCGTGTCTCGCGCCAATCTCTACCCGCGGAGGGAGAGGACAGGGTCCGGGAGGAATTCGTTCGCGGAAGCGAATCGTTCCTCCTCCTCCTCCACCCTTCCCTATATATCCTTGCCCGCGTCACGTTTTCGAAATACCGTTTACGAACACGCCGTCTCCCTCCTCCTTCACGATCCTCTCTTCTTCTTTCCAGTTTCAGATCCACCCGCCCACGAGGGCATACCGTGATAAATCAGACGGTATTAAAAGATGGAAAGAAAAAGGGCACCGTTGCTTCGTCGTTTCTTGTCACAAACTGTTCGCTCGTAAAAGGAGAAGGATTCCCTTCCTCAAGTACGATTGTAAATCATAGGATGCGGTTGACGCGATAAGCGGGGAGTATAATCGCGTGTAATGGATAGGATCGCGATGGGAGCCGTTTCGCGTGTTCTAATAATTGGTCGATAATTATATATTCCTCGAAATTGATCTCCAAGACCATTCTCTCTCGGTTCACGCACGATAGGATCCTTCTCTTCTTTGTTTCTCCTTCCACTTTTCCTTGTTATTCGTTATATCGGCGATCCTTTCCCGAGCAATTGTTTCCAATTGTTGGATGGACAAAACTTCTCTGACGCACTTCTCAAATTTTAAGAAATTTCTTAAGAAAGATAGGAGTCGCGCTTGATCAAAGCGTATCGTTGCACGTCGTATCTGGAGGGAGTAAAGGAGAATTTAGCACAGGCTAGGAGGTACAATCGTTGGCGTACAATTGTTTAACCGCGGTTGCGTTACACATCGGCTTATTTCGAGCACGAAAGGAAGAAGAGGGACGACGGGCAATTAGACGACGACTCGAGCCGTCACTACGTACGCGTGCCGGCTTAATTGCAAATTTCGAAACGCGAAATGCAGTTGGATGGAGAGAAGATAATTAATTTGGGAGGGAGGGTGTGTTAAAATCGTAGCCACGAATAACGAATAACGAATAAAAAGATATTAGATCCGTTCTTCTTACAGCCCTTCCCTCTTCTCCTCCTTCGTCCATCGAGAAAGAAAGGGAGAGGGGAAAAGAAGATTTTTACGGGAATTCTCGCTCCCCACCGCCGCGGGGATTTTTTCTCCCCTGGCACGCCGGGTGAAAGTTTGAGGCGGCCTCCTATTTGCAGACACGAAAGCGAGGGAGAGCAACCACGGAGTTGGCCCGTATACACCTCTCCACTGTGTACGCGTACACACTGAAAAGGCAAATCTTTGCGCCTGCACGTAACGCAAATCATGCGGCGCAAGTGTGGCACGTGTTGTCAGCGTGGCGCGTGTTGTGTGTGTGTGTCTGCGTGTAAATGGAAGCTGGCTCGCGCGATTACATAACGAGGGAGGGAGAGGGGGGGAGGGATTTCAGTTTAAATATGGAACCTGTCAATCTTCCCCCGGCTGCACGCTGTAATTAATAATAATTGCCCGCTCTCTTTGCCGCTCCAGTTATTACCACCGTTTTGACGGCTGATTAGCGCCGCGTGCTTGCTCGAATTAAAAAAAAAAAAAAAGAAAAATTGACCCTCTCTCTTTCCTCCCGTCGATTAAATTTAACGAATTGAAACAGGCGGCGATATTTCGTCTCCTTTCGTTGGGATTCGCGATTCGATCGATTCGCGAGTGAGGAAAAGAAGGAAAAAAAGAGGCGGTAAAAGCTGACGTCGCGATTAAATGCAGATCTCGCGCGGGCGAGAGCGATCGCGACGGATCATGCAAGTAGAACACGGCACGTGTTGTCAGACTCGGTGTGTACGTGACCGTAGGTGTATTAAACTGCACGAGTTTCCTTCGATTACACCAGCGGAACGTGCTCGAAATAAATGTTAAAATCACGATCGGGCTCGTGTTAAATCGCGAGACGATCGAAACGATACTCCCCGCGGACGAGAGATTGCCCATCCTGGATGGAAATTGGGCGTCCCCTCGCGCCGCAAAAATTTCGATCCTCGCACGATCGATATTAGAATGGATCGAGAGAAAGATCGATGGAATATACTACGATACTTCGTGAAGAATAAAACGATTTAAGGATTAAAACTTGAGCTTTAATTTGGGCATTGGAATTTTTTCTCGCGTTCCACTGCGATATAAAGTCAAATATGTATACGAAGCGTGAACGAGACGACCGCTTATGACGAGAACCGCTTTGCGGCCAATCGTAAAAAATCCTGCTATAAATCATATAAACGACGTGGAACGTTGAAGAAACGTTGGAGAAGAGAATTGATCGCTTAAGAAATCAACGACGATATATATTTTCACCGATGTATACATAAAACGGGGGCCAAAATTCATTATTCGCGCGAAAGACTTTTACGATCGCGGTTGATCGGCCATCGGCCGAGGTAAAAAAAAAAAATAACCAGAATAACGTAATAATAATAATAATAATGGCCGTAAGAGAAGTTTAACGTTGAAACAAGACGATGATAAATATACTCTTAAACCCTTCGTTACAAGCGTGGAGAGTAGCGGCGATGCGATCCCATTTACAACATCATTTACATACGTTTTGACGTTTCTCGCGGCCTCCTTTTGACGTTTAAATATCATCGGGCGAAACCTGTCCTTCCACGCGATCGCGAAAGTGGAATATCGAGATAGAGAGAGAGAGAGAGGCTCGTCACGGTTCCTCTCGAACGACATCTTAACTCTCGTCCGAGGAAAAGACGAAAATAAAATAAAATAAAAAAAAAAAAAGAACGGTCGCCGTTCGTTTAATCGCGCATAAAGATCGGCGCCGTTCGAGCGTGCGAATCGAGCGCAAAATATTTTAACGAGACGTATCGCGCGCAATCGCACGGATACGTGTAATTTCGCGATGATTCGTCGAGGTCGGGGAGGAGAGAAAAGAGAGAAGGAGCGAGCTCGACAATTTGCCTTATTTATCACGCGCTCGATATTCACAACCCGATGTTTTTTCCCCCCTTTATCTTTTCACGCTCCACATCGTGATTAGACGGATCGTGGGAGAGAAAAAAAAAAAAAAGGCGGTTGGCGGGGTGTGGACGGATTCGGTCGGGGTGCAACTTTTTTTTCCTTTTTCCTTTCCCGCGTTTCCGCGAAACAATGCGAACAAACCCACCCCATCCAGCGGCGTCGCGTTGGTGTAACAATGCGTCTTGGCGCCGTACACAACGATATTATTATATATCCGGGCGAGCCGGGGTCGGTTACTTAAAACTTCATTGAAACCGCGAACAACAATGACTTTCTCCCGCGAGTCGAAAGGAGGAAGTCGAAGTCCGGGTTACGACCACTGTTCGCCGCCTGCTCGCGCTCGTGACGCTTCTGTTCCACGAGAGAAAAAAGAAAAGAAAGAAAGGGAAAAAAATCAATTATTCATTTCGCGCAGGCTAAACGAGAGAGGCGAGCATAGTGAAAGGATCAAAGCGAATCATCGAGAACGTTCCCCTCTTCCGTAAGGGATGCCTCTCGATCGATGAAAACTGCCAACAATCCCTCGTCGTACAGAGTCAACCGTAAAACGATACGCTTTTTCGATATCTCTCTTCTTTCCCCTTTTTTTTTATTATTAAGAACGTCACATTCGAGTAGTTTCGTGCACGTAAGCTTCGATTCACGAGGGATGAATTCTTATTGCTTAGAATCGCGACGATGAGGAATACACGCGATTTCATGGCGGAGGCACGCTTGCTCGTTCCGCTCGCACGATAGACGGAAGGGCTATCAAACGTCGATCGAGTTGTCGCACGGTTGGGTGGCGCGAGCCTACTCCAAGCCTTACGACACGGATAGGCTTGATAATTTATTATCGGCGAAGAAATGGAAGCCGCCGATCTATTAGCACCGCGTACGACAATAACAGCGCAGGCCGTAAGTAAGCTAAGTGGTTAAGTAACGCGGCTCGCCGACCGCCTACGCTTCTTACAGGTTCTTATATCGTGCCCCCTCCCCTATCGATCGCGACAAATCTATCGAGAACACGTTCGACAGAAAAAAGAAAACGCAGAATGAAATTTCGATGATCGACACTTTCGAGGATCGATTACTTTACAAATCACTTTGAACCGATCCTGTTCGAATTCAAAAGCGAGGATATTACTCGAAAATAACAGAACAAGTACAGCGTACGGCGCCTATCTATACGGTTATTTTCGAGTGGTTTACGAGCAGCATCCGGAGAATAGGAACGCGCGCACAGGTGTATCTTCGTTTTATGGAAACTGGCCTACCCGACTGGCTCGTTCTAAAATCCTCGCAACTCGGATAAATTGAATTCGAGGAGGGGAAATTGAAGGATCGAATCGCTCGCGCGTTTCCGTGCGTTACGTGATTGTCGTACCGCCTCTTCCCCTCTGAAAACGCAACACGACTCCGTACCTGGCTCCCGCTCGAAAGACAAAGAGAGAGGCGAAGTCGGAAGAAATTTTCTCAACCCGGCGTACGTTCTCGAAAATACATAAAATCGCTGGGCGGAAGCGAGAGTAACAGTTTTCGACTCGAAATCGAGACTCGACGGGATGGTTTATCGGCTTGTAAATCGTATTTTTAATCGTATTGGCGGGGGAGGTTGAGAAAAATTTCCCCGCCGAACGTGAAATTGGAAAAGGAAGTTGCGCGAGGACATTTCGCAACGGTGGATCGGATGTGTACAGAAGCGGTGGGATAAAGCGGGACGAGGGGAGGGAGACGGGGAGGAGGGAGATCGGGTTTAAGAGCGGCGCCGTCAGGCCGCAAACGCGATTCGCCTCGCCGCGACGAACGTTTTGTCGCCGGTGATTGGCGTTTGAAAGAACAACCGCGTACAATGCAATTACCTTGGCCTTAACCGCCTCGGACCCGACCGATAGCATTCGATCCCTAAGCCGGATAAATACGTGTATATCGCGGTCCACGCATGCGAGTCACAGACAGCCGGTGCAAGATCGAGTTTTTCTTCCACCTCCCTCCCCCCAAGCCTTCCCGATATGTACTTGCGCCTGTTCGCGCCACCTTCCTATCCCTATCCCATTATTCATATCTATTTATCCTTTTTCCTTTTTTTTCTTTTTTATTTATCCAATTCACAATTTTTCCTTCTCCTCGATCCGAGTAAAATAACAGCTCGAATCTAATCTTCGATATCGTGAAATATGACGTTTTCGCGTTTCCTTTTCGATCGATCTTTCTTTAGTTAGGGAAAAAAATTATTTTTAAAGCTAGTTTTAAATTTTCCGATAGACAGGGGGGAAAAGTTCCGTACACAAGCTTGCAAGAAACGATTGTAATTCTTCCCCTTTTCATTCTCACACTCGACACGTAACGAATCCACGGTTTTTGCCTATTCCCCGGCGAATCCTTAACGAGCCACGAGATCGCATCTCGTTAAAGGGTCGTAGGTCATCCTCGTCCTGCCTTTCGCGCCTTACAACCGAGCCTCGCGGGCAAAAATTCTTCTACACCGTATACAGATACGCGCTCTCGAATCCGCGAATTTTCTTTTTTCTCGCGCGAACCTTTCTCGAGTTCTTCGAAAAGAGAAAAAGCCATGGACATACGTTTTACCCCCTCGGCGGGGTAAAGTGTAAGGCAGGCTCCGCTCGCTTTCGCAATTTCTTCTTTCTTCGAGGCAAGAAACGGCGCGGATAAAGACACGGCTGGTTCCTTTTAAGGCGCAATCTTTCTCGAACGCCGGCGACCACCGCGGGCCGAGGCGGATACCGGGGAGCGTGGGCGTTATTGCCTTTAATGCCGAATCGAGCCTCGTAAACGAACATCCCCGAGTCACGAATCCATGTCGTTTATTGGCCCAAAGTGGCGGTTCGGCCCACGCGTAATCGCCCGATACATTCAATTTCTCGCAACGCCGATTATCGCCGATCTAATTAGCCCCGATCATCATCGGTCCCAGACCTTTCCTACCATAATCCTCGACGACGGAGAATTATAAAAGTCGGGAATATCGATTAAATCCATATCTCGATTGATAAAACGCGCGCCCCGAGACGCGAGGAATGGGAATAAATAACAACGTTTCGAAGGATGGAGGAAAAAATGTAAGATCGTGGCACGATTCCTCGAAGAGAACAGAGAGGAGAAGATTCGTTTCTCTCGTCGAAAGGGATAATTTGAACTCTGCGATATCGCTGCACTGATGACCGATAAAATATGCGCGGGTCGCGTCGTATTTTCACGTCATCGCGGATATTTTATTATCGCTGCTATCCGTTTCCCCGTTCCTCGATTAATTCGACCGCTCTGTCGACGATTTCAACGCGAGCGAGAAACGTTTCCGAGATGGAACAATAAGGCTCTCTGTGGCTTCGTCGAGGCGGGCACAAAGGATTCTCGAGGAGGAGAGAGTGCAGAGATTGCTCGAGATTTACGGGTTACCGCGTAACGAAGGGGACTCATCAGCATCGGTAATGGCGGCATTAAGCCCCTCGGCCCTTTTGTCTGTTGCCCGACCCACACTTCACGCAGGACAGTCCAAAGTGTACTGTCGCGGAACAGTCAATCAATTTAATTACTCGTTCCAACCAGTCGGATACCATACCAGAGTCGAACGTTTATCAGAATGCCCCTCCCCTGCCACGGAACAGCTATTTCTCGAGCTGTTGATGCATTCACTACTAAATCTCTTTCTTGGCTCAAAAATTGCACGTGAAAAAGTTTGATCGGATCGAAATCGGCAATTCATTTCGAAGAATCGAACGATGCATGGAAACCGATAATAATTCCCATTGGTTTTCCTTGTTTTATATAATACGAGTTAAGATAAGTTTTACTTTGGTCCGAGTTCGAGGAAACGAATCAATTTCGATTAATTGTATTTCAGACGATATCGAGACTGATAAAGCGATAATAATTCGAGGGGACGGTTACGTTTCGATCGTGCGTGGAATAACGAGGGAAACGACACGGAAAAGAACAGTTTTACGTAACGCTCGTAAAAGGATTAAAAACTTGGACAATACGAGTCGTTAAACAGGCTCGTGAAACGGTCGATTCCATTTTCCCCCAAATTAATAACGAAAAATAACGTTTCCAACGTTTTTACAACTCCCAAAGAAAAATTCTTAGATTTAACCGTTTTTAATTATCCGTTTACAAGCGTAAACGAGCCGAAACATTTAATATTTTTCCAAGCGAATTCCTCGACGATATCCTCGAGAGGATCGTCCGTGCATCAATTGCGAAAGAGAATTGGCAAACGGTATGGGAGCAGTGGCACACCAAGAAACGATGTTGTTTTACGATCCGAAGGCAACGAGAACATTACGACCGATGAGATCGGTGCTAGTCTTCCTTATAATTTTACGACCGTTGCACAATGATACGCGGTGAAAATTCGCGGCCTGTAGCGCGAATTAGCCTGTAATCACCTCATCAGTCGTATTCCCACAAGTCCCTGCTTACTTAAAACGCCAAGTACCATTGATTTAATACCGCGTAAAAAAGAGAAAAAGAAGAAGAGGGGAAAAAAAAAAAAAGAAAAAGGTGGAGAGATTACACGGATGCAATTTTCCCTGTGTTACGTGTGTAATCCCCTTAATCACCATCGGACTAATTATGTAACGAGAGGGTTTCTCAACGAGAGGCGAATATTATTTGAAAGTCAAGAACTTGGACGAGAGTTAGAGTAGACGAATGTCTTAAAGGATTAACAGTGAACGAATAAATACGTTGGAAAATAAATATATATACGTTTCGTAAAAAAAGGAAAAAGAAAAAAAGTTTAAGAAAAGAGAAGAATTTGTTATTGAAGCCGGTCTTCATCCGGCGATAACTTAACGAGCCGATCGTAAATCAAAATATTTCGCGAGACCTTTAATCCAGTTTAAACGTCGCGAAACGTCTATTACAAATGGCAGATTGTAAAAGAGGAAAAAATAAAATAAAACGTAAAAAAGAAAAGAAAAAAATAACGCTTTACGATCGGGAACATTTCCCCTCCGAGAGAGATCTCTGATACCGGCGTGCGTATGTACAATTATAAAGGAATTAAAGAAGGATTAGCGTTCCCGCGAGTATACATTTTGCTTGTCGTGCGAAAACGAGCGCGTAAACGAGCGAACTAGAGGAATTAGCGGTGGACATCCGCGTCACGATTCCGATCCGATAACAAACGAGCTTATTATACCGGTCAATCGTTGCATTGTTCGCGCGTTTCTAACGACCTCCGCGTTTACATAACGCGCCGACTCCTTTACGTAACATTTTTATATATATATGTGTGTGTGTATATATATATAATATTTCCTCTCCCCCTTCCTCCCTTCGCTCACAGCGGTACGCGTCAAATCCTGTGCTCGTAAAGTACGAAATAATCGCAAACATGGGACGAAAATTTTTTTTTCTCATTTCCCTCGCGAGCGTAGAACGCGAGAATCCTAAACGTTTACGCGTCGATTATCGATTTTTCGATCGTTTTGCGACGACGAGGCGAGTCCGTCCGGCCACGCCTTTAAAAAGAAAAAAAAAAGGGGGGGGGGAAAGAAAAAAAAAGGAAAATGATTAGCACGGTATGCGAAACGAGATACCGGAATCGTTGGAATCCACGGGTCGTTCGCTCATGTCTCCTCGCATAATCGTATAATTAACAGGCGTATGCCGTTTCATTCGCTTTTAAACACGCGTCCCGTTTAATGGTTCGCGCGCTAAGGCGAATCACGAGGCACAATAACGCGCACGGCTCGAAGAATGTAATTGCATCGTGATTTAATGAACGCCGTGTCGAGGTGGGGCGGCCGTAAAATACGTTTTAAGCGCGTTGAAGGATTATCGCGAAAGTGAGTCCGACCGATTACCTCCGGTATAAATTTGATCATCCGGTACACCACGGCACGGCTTTTAACGCGGCGATCCGAACCTCGAGAAAAAAGGAGGGGGGGAGGGGGGGGAAAAGAGCATTTTTTTAATTGCCCTCGACTCCGCGGGGATTTTCCATACGTCACATACTCCACTCGATTTCTCCTCCTTTCTCTCTTTCTCTCTCTCCCTCTCTCTCTCTCTCTCTGCCGTTTCGCGATAACCGGTTTTATAATAGACGGCACGCAAATCCCGACGATCACGACCGTCCGTGTCGCGACGCTACGACTTATCAACAACG
Source organism: Apis mellifera (assembly GCF_003254395.2). NCBI lineage: Eukaryota > Metazoa > Arthropoda > Insecta > Hymenoptera > Apidae > Apis > Apis mellifera. The sequence continues at coordinate 9,882,355 of NC_037649.1, forward strand.
ATAAACGCGTGGTAATTTAACGATCATCGAAAGTAACCGTTCCCACCTCGACTTTCTTGTACCAACGAAAGTTAAAAGATACGAGAAATGAACGAATGAAAGAAACTTGTCTCGATTCGACACGTATACACACGCATACACACATACACATATATATATATAACTCTATACTATAATGAGTTAAATATTGAAATTATCTATCCATCTTCAAAGATATCCAAGGTTGTAAGATTCTTCCGTATGTACGATTTAATTTTACCGTTAAAACGATCGATTACTCACCCTTCGAAATCCTGTCACGGCTCTCCTGCTGTAATTTCGGCAACTTTGAACAACTTTGATCCTTCGTTTCGCGATTTCAAAATCAAACGACACACCCGGATTGATACGCGAACCTGACGACGACTTCGTCACCGCCTCCCTTCCTCAACGTGGAGGAAGCCTCTCGACGAGGCGAGGCTTTGATGGGGCCGATATCGTCCTATTTCACGTTTCGAGCGAGGCCGCGTAATAAATATTCACGAGACGGTTCCGTCGCGAAATACACCGACCACGTCGCGGGATGCGACGTTGTAACCGCGGGTTTCATAAACAACGACTCGGTTATTACGATTCTCTAGCGGAGGATATTCCGGCCGGTGGCCAAGCCACGCCAAGCCACGCCAAGCCACGCCACGCCGCGAAGGCCGGAGAACGAAAGACGGATGGCGTACGGCACCGAGGAAGACGAGACGGAGAATAAAGGGGCGACGCGACCTTTAAAATTTTCTTTCTGCGGTCTCGACGCGACGAATGTCGTCGAGTGTGTTTACACGCTACCAGCCGGCCAACACCTGCGCGCGCCGCGATCACGTTACACACCGCTCTCGCTCCGAGCGGTTTAAGGTTTCTGTTTATATTTATTTTCCATTCCATCGCGAAAACTTTGTTTTTTCTCCGCCCTGCGCGTATACAATAACGAACGAACGACGACGATACGAAGCTGGAGCTCTACTCTCTTGCTCGCAATATTATTGTCGATACAGTTATGAAAAATTGATGAAGGAAAAGAATATATACAAGAGAGAATTGGTGTATTGCACGGACGCGCGAGGAAAAAGGGTCGACGAACACGAGGAGGAGGGGGAGGACGAACGTGGTATAATCAGGAGGTGTACGAGTTAACGACACTTGGTAACGTGGCGTTCGCCGCCCTCGAACAAATGCAACTCGACTTGCCGTGCAACAGGAACAAAAGCAGCAGCAACAGCAACAACAACAAGGGCGAGGGGCAGGGGGAGCGGGCAGCGGAGGCACACAGCAGCGCGTTAATTAAACGCGAGCGATTAGTTAGCCGCAGTTAATTATATAGATTAATATGCAAATGAATTCCCTCTCTCTCTGTCTTTCTTTCTTTCCCAGCGGACAGGATAGGTGAAGGTAGGCGCAATCCTGATTACATTACGCTTACGGACTCTCCATCGCCTACTCGGTTTCCCTCCGTTACGCTATCACGTGATTCTTACGTACGATCTAATGGAGCTCGCGAATAAGATACCGGTAATTAATCTCTCGAACTAGGTAATGGGTTACCATTTCGTTCGAAATTTCATCGATGCTCTTCAACTTGTTGGCTCTGTTTCTTTTATTGATTTTCGATCGAGAAAATTAAAAAATTGGATTCCAGAGGATGGGAAAAGCGTTCCCCCAATTTCTCCTTTCAAACGAATAGGTAGTTGGTTACACGGCCGGGTTACGCGATAAACTAGGCGCAGGCAAATTCCAGACACCACGTAGAGGATCGGGTAGGGGGAGGGGGAGGGGGGAAATCGGAGACCAGTCGCCTAATGCAGACCGATGTCGATGCGATTTGCGCGCGTTACATCGAGCAACGCACGAATTAGATTGGGAAAATTGACAAATCGGACCGGTGTTTACCGGTTGGAAATTGGACGAACGTGGCCGCGTCAACCTCGTTAATTATCGCTAATGAAAACCAATTAGAACTCTTCAATAGTCGGCAACGCGAGGGACACCATTAACTAACGCAAGAGATATCCACGATGGGTTGCAGGCCGAGCAAAAACGTGGCGCGGCATTAATCGAGACGGCAGAAAATCGCGGAAAACCACATTTCACGCGTCCACCCTTCCTTATAAGCCGCGCACTATGTTAATTAATCGTATCGAGAGATATCTTTAGAGAGTCGCGATTTTCCTAATAATTTAAACGGCTCGCGCTTTAACCTTGATCGAAAAATAATCGAGAGGAAAGGTTAAACGACGAGTGTTCGTCGGATATTCGAAATTCTGAGCTGGGTGAGGGAGGAGGGAAAGCCTTTGACGACAGGCAGGTGACGTCGGTGTCCGATCTTATAAACTGAGAGAGGCCTGGGAAGATGGGCGCCTAGCGCCTCCGTATATCCTCATGTAACTAACATTAGATGCATAATGCATGGATAGGCTAGGTGTCGCAGCGACAACGTTCTACGACTCTCGACGCCCCTCCGTGTTGCATCGTGTTGCCAACAACACCCGCGGTCTCGAGCTCTTCGAATACACGCCCGTTTTAAAATACAATCGCGCCTCTCGAACGGAACCGTAAACTTACAATTATAGGAAATCTCCTCGAGAAATTTATCCCCTTCGGACGATCCTCGAGGTCGAAGAATTCGCTCGAGATAAAGTTGGGAATATGACGGGACGAGAGAGATGTCGAAGCGATATGAAAATGCGCAACGACGCCGGAAAATTTGAATAAACTTCCCGATCAGATTGTCGAATAAATTGGACAACGCGGTTGCCGTACCACTTCTTCCATCCGATGAAGAAGAAGAGGAAGAAGGTAAGCCACGTTGAAACCACCGATGGCGGTTTACAACGGGCCCTCCCCTGTACCGATAAGGTTTTTCGCGGGGACACGAAACGGTGTGTAGCCGGGTCGTCCGCGCGAGATCTTGCCCGATACCGCGTTGTAAAGCATTGTAATGGTAATATGCGGCGCGCGCGGGGACCGATACACATCGACCGTGGTTTCGCCTCGCAGCGAAATCGTCGCGTGCAGGGGGACGAATCCTTTCCTCTCCCATCGATCGATCGATCGGCAAACCAACTCGCGGAGAGAACATGCCATTTATCGTTTTTTCAATCCTCGTCCTCTTATTTCTCTTTAATCTTCTTCTGGACGAGAGAAAAATTAAATATATCTAGATATAATATATATATATAGATCGCTTTTGTGGACGACGAAACGTGATTTTCCGTGTCAACCGTGCGGTATATAATACCGAAGCATAAAAGCACGGGAACACAAACGAGGTATAAATCACTACCTCGCTGCACAATCGTATTTCAAACGACGGTTGGCGCATCGCTAACAAGCCCGCTACTAACATTACCCGAGCAATTACAAGAGGAGGAGGGGAGAGAGAGGGAGAGAGAGGGAGGTAATCCCAAACCAAACGGAAGATGATCCCTTGCTCGACGAGGTTCCGCTCGTGTTCCGCCATCTCTCTCCCTCGCGAATCTAAATCGATTTGTCAGGGAACGCGAAGCGGACAAGGTTCGGGAGGGCCTGGACGACAATCGCGAACGGGGCGGAAGTGGAGACGCGGCGCGTTGTTACGCGGCGTACAAGTTGGCGAACAAGAAGAAGAAGGGAGGCGAGTTCGAGGGGGTAGGATTTCCACGGGTACGGACAGGTAACAACAACAAGCGCGGTTGCCCATTGTGGTAGGGACCGACCACTCTGTGACTTTTACAAAGTGGACGCATAACAAATGCCGACGCCGCCGCCGCCGCCGCGCATACATTAGCCCGCATTAATACCTGCTTGAATTTATTAATGCCCATATTATATTCATGCGTTGCTACGAGTTACGCCGCGATGCATTGCGCGAGGGGGCATGCGCCAACCCCGATGATATATCCACCGTCCCGCTCACTCCATTGTTCCGCGTTCAGACTTCTTTCCTTCTCTCGCGGGATATTTCCCCTCCTTCTCTTCCTGATCTCTCTCTCACTCTCTTTCTTCCAACTCGGTTCGGAACGTTAAGATAAGAATCGTTGTAACTGGCCATCGAGATAAGTCTGGCTTTTCGCCACGATCGTGAACGCGAAATTGTAAACCATATTGGATAGGTGTTGGTGGGATGGAAGTATCGGTGAGTATATTATTACTCACGGACGAGTTGGAGTAAGAATTTTCGGGGAAAAGAGGAGATTATTTTTCGAAAACTTTTAACGATCCAACTAAAACTTAAACGATCATTATCGACACGGGGATCTGATGTCGTAAAATGATGTGGTGTGGTCGAATCACTCGCAATCGCGAGAAATTATGATTGAGTTATTGTTAATGCGTATTCACAGAGTCCGAGAACCTGTTTTTATACCGGTTACCAGGGGACGATCTTTAAAATCGAATGGGCTTTTAAACAAGGCTAAACATTCTCGAAGAGTAAGCGTAAAAGGACAACTAGAAAAGTTCAATCGTAACTATAAAATGTCCGTGTTCACCTTGGGGTTGGAGAAAAGCGGACGCGTTAACATGCGCGTGTTTTCCCAACTATCCCCCTACTTTTCGAAATGACTTTTCGAAGCGCGGCGACCAACAGTCAGTTTCTCGAAGAATCTCTCGTTGAGGAAAAAAAAAAGGAAAGAAAAGAAAAGAAAAGAAAGAAGGAAAAGAGGAAGAAGAAAAAAGATAAAAAGAAAAAAAAACTCGTTGGAAGCACGGTTCGACAGAGTCTTTAAGCGGCGACCAAAAAGGCAAGAAAAAGAATTTGACACGGCACTTTCACGCGATTCTCTTACCTCTCTCGCCGACAAAAGGGACTTTTTTCAACGCGGAACGAACCGACGACTATGTACCAGAAAGTTGTATCCATTCGTTGCTCTTTGACAATTGTTTTTCAACCTCTTTGTTCCTCGTTGTTCCCTCGTCTATTCCGCATTCGCGACGAATTACGTAACGAGGAATTTCAAATTTGCCACTCTTTCATCTAGCGAACGTACGTCACTCTCTCTCTCTCTTTCTCTCTTCCCGATCCAATATCCACCACCTTAATCCTACATCCACGTTCCTCCTCTCCGCGTTTCCTCGTACGAGGAAAGAGGTAGGCGGCCTTGTTAGCCTCGGTCAATAGGTCCGCCCAGCACCGTGGGATCCGCCAACTTGCATTTTAGCGCGACGTCTCTCTCTCTCTCTCTCTCTCTCTCTCTCTCTCACGGCGATAACAAACGTTCCACGTCGCGCGCGTGTCAGCCAACGAATGTAAATGCGCTCGTTCCGCGACGAGCACGGAGGAAGGTTTAGGTGGCAATTCAATAGAAGGCGCGTGGAAGAGATGCAGAAACTGATGCATGGATCCGAGAAGCGAGGTGGACGCGAGGACACGCCAGTTTCGCGTCGATACTCGTTAACCGTAACACCGTAGAATGCGATCGAGGGGATATTCTATCCGATCATTGTGCGAAGCGAGCGAAACGTAATTCATTGTCCCTCGAAGGGAGGATAAAACTTGCATCTATCTCTAAAAAATTCCATTCAAAAACCAGTGTTATTTCCAGGAACGAGTTCGACGAGTCGAGTGGCATTCCGCTGTGCGTCAACCGAAAAGAGTCAACTGGGTTAACTCTCGATCTTCATCGAGAAATTCCGTCTCTGTCCAAACCTTCGAGACTCGCTCGAACGAACGGGCCAACGAGAGATAGAGAGAGAGAGAGAACGAGATAGAAAGAGAGGCGACGACGAAAAGTGGTCTCCATGGCGACGAGATAACGAGAGATGGATAAACGACGAAAAACGGGCGAATAACCGTGGACGACGCGCAATATAACTAACGCGTGCGGTCTCCGTGTTAACGAGTGTACGAGGCAAAGGCGAGTATTTAGCGGATTTTATCGGTCCAACACACGCACACGCCCCTCACTCGTTGGGCGCAACAACGGTTGCGTACCATTAATCGACGATAAACCAAGAGCGAGAGAGAGAGAGAGAGAGAGGTTCGTGGCAATAAAGTGGGCGAAGTTACCGCCTGTGTCCACGGTACACGAGCCGCGGGGGAAAGGACAAAAAGCGTATGGTTATTAACGCGTTAGCATAAATCCCCCGGGCTTAGGGGGTGGAGGAGGTGGCAAAAACGATTGTCTACGGGCGTAAACCCCGCTCCTCCGGGTTGACAATGACCGCCGCGCCACGGAGAGACGGTGGGAGCCGTAAAGGCTCGTTGAACACGAGGACGTGGCCACCGTGGAAACGTAGGGAGTTACGAGGGTTCCCTCTCCGGGATATATCGGCGGCCGGCCTCCTCTCCTCCTCGGTCGAGCCGAGTTACGATACAGTCCCCGGAACTGCAACGAATCGGCAGCAAAAAGGGACTCGAGGCGGGGAGAGGCGGCAAAAATACCTGGCGGGTGAAAAATAACGCGGTCGCTCGGGAGGAAAAACGAGACCGAGGGGGCCTGAGCTTCCTGTTACTTTGTTGTAGCGCGCGGTTGTCGTCGATCGAGGACCCGTCACGCTGGATAGACGCCGCCCGGATGGATCTCTTAACCCCCTTCCCCTCTACTTCATCGAATCGAAACGGACTGCGATCAAGTTTTAATTTCAGCCGAACGGTGGAAAGATTAGGAAATACGCGAATGTGTAAATAAATAAATGTATATTGTGTATAAGCAAGGAGTAATTGGCAGGCAGCTATAACTCAACCTAGCTCAATAGTGCCACTGTACTCGCAATAAATTTCACGTCGTTAGCTACCTATCTCGATGAAATTTACGATCGGATTATCAAACGTCGCGTAATAAATTTGCCCCCTATCGAATCGCGCGTTTCTCAATTTGTTCCTTCTTCGAAAATCGGACGCGGCAGACGCCGCGTTCCTTCCCAGATCCGTCGGACCGTTGGAATTTCATTCGGGACGCCTAGAGGAAAATGAAGAAATAACCGGCTCCCGAGCACAATTGGAAATCGGTTTTAAAACGACCACGTCCCGCGGCAACTGGCAATAGCAGCAGCAGCAGCAGCAGCAGCAGTAGTAGTAGTAGTAGTAGTAGCGACGGTAGTGGTAGCTGACGAACCTAGCCAGACGGTCGGGGGAACCAGTCACCGTGTCGTATTAGCGTACTCCGGGACAATTTGTAACGCCATCTTGGGTCCCGTCCGTGCGTAACAATGTAACCAGAAGCCTCCGGATACCGGAGAAAATAAATGATTGGCCGAGCAGCCGTAAATCAATCATCGCAAACCGAGGCCCGCGCCGCGCCAGGTTCCGATCCATTGGACGGGCGGCTGCCGAACGCTTGAAAATCCAGTTGTTTTAACCTGTTGCGTCCCACGTCCGCGCGATGATAACACGAGAACAAGAGGAAAGAAGAAGGAAAAAAGAAAAGGTGAAACGCGAAAGGTGGGTGCAAGAAACGAACCAGCTCCTCCATCCCTCTTTTTTCTCCCTCCTATATACTCCGGAGTTATATAAATTAAAAGCAAAATTGTCCACGCTTCGCGACGCAAGAAACGCGTGCGCGTGTATCGGCGCGAAAAAACTCGTTGGCAAAAATCTCCGTTCGTTATTTCGATCGTTGGCTCGTTTAAATACGCGCGTCCTCGACGAGGGGCCGATTCAAAGAAAACCGACGACCACGAAACGTCAACCACGAGCGTCCTCCGCCAGAAGGACGAGGCGGAGGGTAGGAAAGGAGGGTTGGACAAGAAATGGGCTCGCGGTTCCCGATTGTGTCCGCTCCCTCTCCCCGCGCCTCCTCCTCGGCCGGCGTGTTTAGGAGCTGTTGGAACGCGATCCTTCGGATACCCGGCCGGGATGGAAAAACCACTGTCGAGCAATTTGTGACGACGGCGAGGTGCCGCCGCCGCCGCCGCGATCTTAAAGTCGACACGTATCGCGTTCGTGTGCGTCGCGCTCGTGGCTATGGACGTGGTATATCTTTATACGCGTGCGTGTATACAAACGAAATACACGGCGGCGGCGGCGGCATTCGGCAAAAGGGGATCGGCTTTCATTAGCCGTAATGCCTAGATAATTCGATAAAACTGAAAAATTCCGATGTCGCGTAAGGGAGTGATGCATGGGTCCCCTTCGTCCGCCCATTTAAGGATAAGGACGGTGGCCTCTCTTCAATTTGTGTATTTAAACTACCATTATTACCGTTTCTTGCGACCCTGCCTCTCCGTTCGATTCGTCTCCGTTTACCAATTTTGCCCGTGGAAATTATCCGGGGAAACGTTGGATTTGATTATTTTTTCTTTTTCTTTCAAGAGAAAGAAAAATGGAACGAATGAATGGATTTCGCAGTGGATCAAGGATCGGTCGTTAAGTCGGCGAAAAACGGGTTGTTTCGCGCAGCCGGATACGAGAAACACGATAAATCCTGCGTTACACGTAGGCGTGCCCGCCTTCCGCGGTACCCGCAACACGAGAATCCCGCCACTGCTAAATTACGACGACGAGCTCTCTCCTTAAGTAAAGTGCAGGTTGCCTTCGTTTCTACCTTCGTTTCGTCCTTGGCGCTTTCGCGCGTTTCGAACGGTCACGTTTGGAACGCCTTGCTAAAACGCTCTGTCCATCTTCCACTGAATCCATCCACAGAAACCTATCCTTCCAACGAAAACGTATATCGAGTAACGCGATCGAATCCATTAATTAACGTTCGGATCGACTTTGAAACAATAGGAAGAGGAAAGTTCTCTTTCTGAAAAAGAATCGTTGCTAGATGGAATGGAAAGGAAGCTTTCGATCGATCAAATCAACGACAGCGGAAGGAAATTAACGTTCCAAATATAAAACATTTTGCGAAACGCGATCACCAAAGAGTTACTTCCTAAACGCTTTCCGTCTTTTCACCTTTTATACTCGTCTCATACAAAGGAGATAAAGTTTCACGATACACGGGCAACCGGCTCTAATTACGAGAGGGACGCATCGTCAAAGAGAAATCGATCGAGGGTCGACCGAGCAAAAAGAAGAGAGAGAGAGAGAGGCGGTCAGGTTCAAATTCTGGAACCGCGGATCCACGGAGAGCACTCGTTCTCTGGAGCCGACTCCACCCCCAACGTGTACCTCGCTTTATCGGAGGATCGTCGAAGCGTTAATGAAGCGGATCGGCTCGCGTCGTGCGCTCACAATCCGTACAAATGTTCCATCGGATTAATCCTTGGCCCTCATTTCACCTTTCTTTCTCCTTCTTCTTCTTCTTCTTTTTTCGAGAGAAAAATTTCTTCCCCTTTAAATAGACGACTCGAACGGAAACGAATTTCGCGCGCAACGATTCGCAAAATAATTAAATCTGTTCCCGCGGAACTGGAATGGGAGAAAGTTTATGCAATTATTTCCTTTTATACAGGATTCATATATAGATATTGGAGGAAATAATAATGGTGGAATCCGTATTGTAGGATCGAAATAAAAGGATGGAACGGAATACACTGTGTAAGCAGGAAGTACGAGAGAGTAATCCCGATGGGGCCGATTCGTATTCGTGGAATTCGCGTCGTACATAATCCGGAGGCTCCGCCACAGACCTCAGAGCGACGGACCAACCACGAACTACGAACCCGCAACGTTATGAAAACCGCATCGGGCAGCCTTGGAATCGTGAGATCCATCCAAGGGTCACGGAAGCCATTACGAAACCCATTATTCAGGGACAAAATAATCCGATGAATCGTAAAATTCGAATCACATCGATTAATCACATTGCCTTAATCCCTCTCTCTCTCTTTAAACCGTGTTTTTAATCGCGGATGCCACGCGCGATTCCTTTAACTTACTCTCCTCTCTCTCTCTCTCGAAAGGAGACATTCGTTTAATTCGAGACGGTTATCGCGTAAGTACGCGACGTTACGACGTCGAATTCGGCCCCGAAGGAATGCCGATACGCGCGCGATAGCGAGCAGCCTCTTTCGATAGCGTAGGCACGAGAAAAATGCGTGGAAGGAATCGGCGCACGCGTCGATCGAGATACGCGCTCGGTGTACGCGTGTCGCGGCCAGACTGTTATTATATTTCCGAACCGACGGGGCCTTGCGTCCGACCGACTCCCCCTTCCCATTATTTCCATACGTAACCACGAGAGAATTCCGCAACAATCGGCGAATATATCATTACCCTTGACCGGGTGGGGAAGATGGGATACTCGTCCAAGGATCCGAGGAATTAATTGGAGGGTGTCGATTTTATGGATAGGGAAGCGGCAACTTCGACTGGCAACCGGCAATTTCAACCTGGATCCATGGTGTATATATATATATGCGGTAGTGGGGTGTGGGAACGTGGAGTAATTTATAGGACGTTGTGTAACGGGAGGGATTTTTACAACAACGTTGGACATTGGCGGCATGGGAACTGGCGAAAAGAAAAGAAAAAGGATTAACTGGGGCTACGATATCGAGCTGCGCCCGCCCATCCACCAACGTACTCTTAAGACCGTCCATTGTCTTAAAACTCGCCTAAAAGACGAAATCTCGATTCTATCCCACCTTCGTCTCTGTAAAACGGGTGTAAAACGGGTGGCCCCGAATTATAATTATTATTATTCCACTTGCGAATCGGAATTCTCTCTTCGAGGATTTGGATCGTAGAACGCTTTTAAAAATTATTGCCGAATTACGTTTCGAAAAGAAATCGAGACTGAAAGGAGACGGCCTGTTACTCTCGAGGGACTCTCGAGATCGCTATATAATTACCAGCGGCTCGGATCGCAGACGTAATTACGACGCGCGGGGACACGTGGAAATCTGTGGTAATCGTGGAGGAAACGCGGTCGGAGGACGAGTCGCGGCGAAGAGGAAAAAAAAAAAAGGAAGAGAAGAATCGGTCGGAATTCACACTCACGCCGGCTAATGAGCGTGAATGGTAACGCGTCGGTTGTTCCTCTTTTTTTTTCTTTCTTTCTTTCCTTCTTTTCTTCTCCTTTCTCGTTGAATGGGGCGCGTTGTGCCGCTTCATAATGCCGCGCGGATGAATGACATTAGTCGAGAAGAAAAAAATACGGCTCGTGTCGTGAATGCGAAGAAAGGAACGGGGAGGTAGGGGAGGGGGAGGGGAAGAAAGGAGTTGGAGTCATCAAAAGTCTTGGGCCTTGATTGCCCAATTTCTTAATCGGCTTCCACGAATCGAGGGCCGCGATATCGTTTAACTCTATAATCGGATTATAGAGGATAGAAATGGCGGCAGGTGAACGAGAAGGCGGGGGCGGAGATCATTTCGGGAGTATAATCGACGAAAGGAACTCTATGCTCTTCCGTTTCGATATCCTCTCTCGTTCTAATCTATTTTTTTCGACGCGTGCCGGTTTTTTTTTTCAAAGCAAAAGTTATTAGAATCGTTTTACGAAACGATGTAGAGAAAAACGGAGATCGGTTTTTTCCGCAAGGATATTAGCGAGATATTTTTCAAATAGGTTTATTTTCAGGTACGAATCAGGCAAGCGACCTCGATTGAGAAACGTGGAAATATCGATCTCTGTTTCGAGATACGGAACGGCCATAAATAATGGCGATTCTTGACGAAATATAGCAGAAGTTGAGAGCTCCCCTGGTGGGGCTCGAGTGGTGGTCGTGAGAACTTTTTAGATTACGAGCGAGAGCTAGATTATTATTTACTTTTAAAATTACCAGACGCGATGGATTGCGAAAAAGATAATATAAACGTATATAAATAAATGAAACGAACACAGGTATTTTACGAAATATCTTTCGTATCGATCGAGGAATTTTTCTAAAGAGAGAGAGAAAGAAAAAAGAAAGGAAAAGAAAAGAAAGTAGAGAATACACGCTATAGATGTTTAAATAATTTTTTTTAACAAGCGTGTCGAATATCGTGCGACCGGTCGTCGAAAAATTTTACGAGCCTGTCGGAGAGAAGGACAAGGTTGGGAAGTCTCTGTCCCACGCGAACGTGTCTCGAGTTAATGAATCATAAAGACGTAAAGGATCGTTCTCGCGGGGATCGGTACAATGCCATTAACATCGTTGGCAATTAATGCACACCGTGCAAAGTATCTCGTTGCAACGTTCGACGGCCTCGAAGTATCTCGAAGGAACGGTTTCTCCTCGTGCCAGAACCCACTACGATCTTTTCCCTTAATTAAAAATAACGATTGCTCGCTCGAGATGCGGTCTCACAGTTGGCGGCTTCGAAACGGGATTGGCACGGGCATAATCATAATTTCCCTTCTTTCCACATTTTTTCCCCCTTTCCTTTTCTTTCCTTCTTTTTTTCTTTCCTTCCCCACTCCCGCAGTAGTGGTAATACCCGCTTGCAGATGCTCAAGGACAAGCCTGTCACCTTTCGTATCTTTATATACCGCATCTACGCGGCGGAGAAATGAAATCGAAACGAAGCCGCGAAAAAGATAAATGGACGTCGAATTAGAATTAGCTCGAAAGAAACATTTCCTTTCTCGAGGAAAAAAAAAAAGAAACGAAACACGTAAGAGATAATATCCACGAAAAAGAAACTCTTATTTGACGAAAAATTTACGAAATTCTTCACTCTCTTCTTTTTCCCTCGTTACATCGACCGTCTCGTAAAGTATCCTTCTTCTCTCCTTCCTCTCTCCCACGCCCACGACTAACTGGGCGCGTACACACTCACACACACACACATATATATACACGACGAAGCACGATTTATCGAGCTAATTTTGGGACAATGGGGAAGAATGCAAGGGAGGGGTGAGGATGAGAAAAGCGGTGAAAGGAAAAGAAGGTTGAGGATGCACAACAGGTTACGGTTACCGGGTATGGTAGTTAACGGTGCGAATTGCTCGCCATATACGTAGCCCTGTCGCGGTTATGCCGGCCGGGCTAATGCCGGCGACCCGTGGGGGCCCCCACGTAACCCGTTTACACAGCCGTAAATATAGCAGGGGACTAATGTGGTGCAACTTTACGTCGCGAGTTACACGATCATCCCCCACCGTATCTGCCTGCTATACCCGTATATGCGGCTCCGCCACGCACACACACGCCCGATCCACGGCCTCCTCGCCTTACACCGGATCAATTAGGAATTTAAATTTGCCGCTCGAGAATCGTCCGCGTTTGGACATCAAAGCAATTTTTTTTTTTTCAACGCTGGGAGTCGAACACGCCCGCGAGAAACCTTCCCTCCTCCTCTCTCTATTTCTTTTTCTCCTGATCACGTTTCAACAAAGGTTACACAGAGCGAGCACGAATTGTCGTTCCTTGAATTTTCATCGCAATTCCCACTCATCTATCTACGATCGTTTCTATCTACGTCCGCGCATGCGTCTGTCTTTTCCATTCGAAAACAGGTCGAGGTTATTATTTGCTCGTTTCGAGGGAAGGCCGTACCTGTTCCCTCTCCTCAGAACGCGGAGGATTCTTATCTATCTGGAGGAAGAAGAGAAAGAGGAAAATCGACCTTCGGCCAGAATGTCTCGTATCGCCGAATATATACTTCCGCGTTCCGACAAGGTACACGATAATCGTAGCTCGATTGTCCATCTGAAAAGGCCTGGAACGATCTTATTCCCGTATTCGTAGCTAATGGATTTGGAAGCGATCTGCTTAAATCGGCTCGGTTCGATGAGAGTAAACCTCTACGATGGAACTATTCTGATTATTCGAATTATTATTAACCATTTGATTATTCTGATTATTCGAAGGTTCGAAGGTGTAGGCCGTCGCGTTATATCGATCGAACGTGCATGGTGACAGGATCGGTCAGATCTCGTAGTGATACGAGCCGCTAGTTTTTGCATAAATTCGGTTTCGACGACGGTCTCAAAAATCAAAATTCGTTTTCGAGGAATTGGGATGATTCGATATCCTTCGTTACTTTCAACTCTGAATTTCTCCTCTCCATCGATAATTCTATTTCGATTTCTGCTCGATTTCATCCTCGCGATGGATAAATAATTTCCAATTAAATCGCCGATAATATATATATATATATATATGATACTCTTCTCTTTGATTGGATTAGAAATCGAATAATATACGTTTCGATGGACAAAATCGCGAAGAAATCCCGTCACGTAGGCGACCCTTGCACCTTTCGATCGAGGCTGCAAATTATTCCCTCGCTTGCACAACCTTCCATTCAGGAATTCGCGCGTCATAGATTGACCATCTTCGGCTAAATTAACGCCGGCCATCCAAGAATCGATGGTGTTCGGTGATCGCGTGAAAGTGGCATAACTTATTCCACGAGTAAGTCACGTTCCACTGACCCTGGCAGGCTTGATGAACACGTCTTTCAACGGTTTTACCAAAAGAGGATGCACGTGTCGACGCGGTCCACATCCATCCATCTACTCTCCTTTACGAGTTTTCGTATCGAACGTTTATCGAATCCCTAGATAGAAAACCCTAGATAGAGCTCGATATTCTCCCTCATATTCCATTCCTCTTAAAAGTATCACTACGTTACTAAAATTTTGTACACGCACGAATTCCAAACTGTGAAATACCTTAATCCCCGCGTTATTATATTAATCTCGAATCGATCCAAGTTGAAGATCACCGTTCACTGAGATCGAACATCTTCGATTAGACGTCAATGATTTGGACGGATCGATGTTCGTCATTGTTAATCCTTTCTACAAATCGTTACGATAGGTTTCACGTTTGATTGCGGTAATTTCGTCGATGATCCTTCGTGAAAGAAGAAAAAGAAAAAAAGGGAGAAAAACATTGTAGCTAATCGCAGCGCGTATTGAGGAAAACGTGCGCCCGAAATACCCAGATTCCCTCCGAATCGAGACGATCGTACGATTCGAGCGCTATGAGGAATTCTCGACGGACGAACCGGTTGGATGGATTCCTTTTTTTTAGGGGAAATGGAACGACGATCACCTCGACGGCCGCGAATATGATATCGATAGACTCTGTCTATCTGCTCGCCTCGTATCTCTGTAAGTGGCGAGATAGATAGGGCAGTGGGGAGGGTATCGAGGAGATAGTGAACAGTGTTTCTTGAGTCTTGTTTGGTCGAGTGTGACAAGCCAATGGTGTCCTTGCTCCATCGAGTCCCCGATTGAAAATACCACGGTAATGTCTACCAAATCGGAGCGAAGTGAGCGGACGACGACGGCGGCGGCGGCGCGGTTCAGTCCCAGATGCGAGTGACGCGCGGATCTCGAGCGAGAGGGAGATGGAGAGCGTGGAAAGGGGAGGTGTCCACTTTCCAACCACGTGGAACCGCTTGAAAACTGTATACGAACGAGACCGTTGAATCGAGAGAATCAGAAATTGAATCAAAGCTAACGAGTTGAAACAGATTCCTTGATTCGTTCGTAACAAGGAAATATCGCGCTTTAACCAATATTAACTCCAACTCGATCGGTCACCCATTTATTAGTCGTTTCATTTAACCCTTCATTTAAGCTTCGAAACAACGCTCCCTCGAACTACTTTCCTTTGAGTTTCTTTCGACGAGGAAAATCACAGGATGCAATTATTTTGCTTCTATAAAGAGCACTCATCCTTACTCTTTATTATTCCTCGCCTTACAAGACAAAAATCATAAGGAGGGATCATGACAATTGTTCGAGGAAACTGTTTTTTCCCTCGAACTACTTTCCTTCCAATTTCTTCCAACGGGGAAAATCACAGGATGCGATTAATTTGTCCTTGTAAAGAGCACGCACCCTCACGTGTACTTTATTATTCTATTCTCTCTCCCTGACTTACAAGAATCATGAGAGGAGATCATGGCGATTGCTCGAGAAAACTCCTTTTTCCCTCGAACTACTTTCCTTCCAGTTTCTTCCAACAGAAAATCACAGAATGCGATTAATGTACCCTTGAAAAGAGCTCTTTATTAATCCTCGCCTTACGAGACAAGAATCGCTAGAGATAGACTCGAATTCGGGAGGATCATTATTCGAGAAAACTTCTTTTTCCCTCGAACTATTTTCCTTCCAATTTCTTTCAACGGAAAAAATCACAGGATATGATTAATTTGCCCTCGTAAAGAGCTCTTTATTAATCCTCGCCTTACGAGACAAGAATCGTAAAGAATAGATTCGAATTCGGGAGGATCATGACGATTGTTCGACAAAACTTCTTTTTCGAACTACTTTTCTTCCAGTTTCTTCTAACGGAAAAAATCATAGGATGCGATTAATTTGTCCTTGTAAAGAGCACGCACCCTCACGTGTACTTTATTATTCTATTCTCTCTCCCTGTCTTACAAGAATCATGAGAGGAGATCATGGCGATTGCTCGAGAAAACTCCTTTTTCCCTCGAACTACTTTCCTTCCAATTTCTTCCAACGGAAAAAAATCACAGGATGCGATTAATTTGCCCTCGTGAAGAGCTCTTTATTTATTCCTCGCCTTACGAGACAAGAATCGTAAAGAATAGACTCGAATTCGGGAGGAATCATTGTTCTGGAGGAAACTGCTTTTCTCCCGCGCGGGGTTAAATACGACGCCGATCGGCATCGGCGGCGCGTTGTACCCTCGGCGAAACATCTCGAACGACGCGTCCGCGCCGCAGCGGGGGGCGTCCCCTTTCCACGACGACTTTGTTAGCCCGATGTAGATAGAGCACAACCACCCCGCCGCCGTTCACCGTTTCAATGGTAGAACGTAGCCGGCTGTAGGTTACCGTGCTATCGATGCCGGTGTACAACGTCGAGGTAGGCAGCGCCAGCGCCAACAGGCCCCCCTCCCCTCCCTCCCCTTCTTTCCGTTCCGAAACACCTTCGGCGAAACACGTACGGCGTTAACTTGGGAAACAGGCAACCCCCGCCTGTTTCGCGCCACGATACTTGACGATGTACAGGCACCGAGTTACGGACGATGTAACGGACGAGAGCCGAGCTGAGGATCGTAAACACGCGACGATGTTGGCCGAATTTTTCAACGCACCACCACCTCCTCTTCCATTCTCTGTTCCATCAATTCTTCAACCAGATAAAAATCGATCCTCGATCGAGGAATTGTAGAATTTTTATCTAATTATATATACATCTTCAGGCAAGCGAGGAATTATTATAGTAACGTTTCGTTTGATGGGGAGAAATGAAGGAAGAAAAATTTCCGGATAAGGAGATTCGAGTCGAGGAGTTGTTTTCGAAAAGTGGAACTCGAAGAAGGAAAGGAAAAGAAGACGAGCGTAATTTACATCGACGACCATATTCGATTAACCGAATGAAACGGAGAAACACCTGATGTGTGCAGGTGGAAACGTCTCTTCGATCTCCACCTTCCTTCTTTCCTTTCTTCCTTCCTTCCTTCCTTCCTTTCCGACCTCTGTCGATTTCGAACGCGTTATTACATCTCGCAAGCGTTTTCGAACGTAACTGTTTTCTCCGTTCGGAAAGGAGAGAATAAAATTCTCGCGAGGAAATTCCTCGATTGCTACTTGCAACAAAGAGTCCACTTGGCATAATTAACCGGTTGATTAATAGCTAGGAGCGGGTGCCTTTTCCCCGCGACATTTACAATTATAATCGGACAGCCCTGTTGCGGCCCCGTTCACTTCGATTCGTTGCCGATCAACGGGGACACCGAGGCGTCAAGTTAATCGTAGGAAAGAGAGGCGGCCGTCGCGTCGCGCATCTGTCGCTTCACCCGCCGCGCTTCCCCCCTCTCGTCGATAATTAACGTCTCCATTCATCGATGATTAAGGCTGATCCGTCGATATTGCGCGAGCCGTGCGTCGTTGACGAATATCCGGCAACCCGGGCAACGCCCCACTCCTTTCGAATCGCCAACGTTAACGAAGCCGACCACCTCACGCTCTCGCCGATGCAAATAAACGCCGATAACCATCGCTCCGTCGAGTAAAAAAATTCGAAAAACTTCAATGCAACCGCGGCACCGATGTAACGGCGGCCTTCGAGCGCCAGCTCCTACAATCAAGATACGAGCATCGAGACATTTTGCCGCTTCGACGGACGATCCGACAAAAGGGGGAACAGGAAACGTTCGTCCCTCCTCCGCTTCGTGTCTTCGCAACGTTTCCTCCCTTAACGAACCGTAATCGTGGCTCGAGAGTGGCGAGGAGGCATCTGAGCCTCGTCAAGCCAACTTTTTCTCTCTAATTTGAGTAGCTAAAAGGAAACAAAGAGAAAGAGGAAGAAGAAACCTGGATGAAATGGACAATTTTAAAAATATTTCTCTCCTCACGAGGGAACGAAGAGGGATACCAGTGGAGGAAATGGACGATAGATCCATTTTACAAAGAGGAAGAAGAAGAAGAAACCTGGATGAAATGGACAATTTTAAAAATATTTCTCTCCTCACAAAGAGAGATACCAGTGGAGGAAATGGACGATAGATCCATTTTACAAAGAGAAAGACGAAGAAGAAATCTGGATGAAATAGAGAATTTTAAAAATATTTCTCTCCTCACGAAGGAACGAAGAGAGATACCAATGAAGAAAATAGACGAAAATAGACGATAGATTTTACAAAGAGGAAGAAGAGGAAGAAACCTGGATGAAATGGACAATTTTAAAAATATTTCTCTCCTCACGAAGGAACGAAGAGGGATACCAATGAAGAAAATAGACGATAGATCCATTTTACAAAGAGGAAGAAGAGGAAGAAACCTGGATGAAATGAACAATTTTAAAAATATTTCTCTCCTCACGAAGGAACGAAGAGGGATACCAGTGAAGGAAATGGACGATAGATCCATTTTACAAAGAGGAAGAAGAAGAAGAAACCTGGATGAAATGGACAATTTTAAAAATATTTATCTCCTCACGAGGTGAAGGACGATAGATTCGATACATTTTATCGCCGCTTATTCCACGCGTTGATCTTTTCTTAAACGAAGAAGAAGAGAAGGAGAAATTAAAAAGACTCTAGGAGAATTTCGTAAAGGGCGACGAACTTTGGAAACGTTCACACGCTCGATCCTCCTCCCCTTTTTTCAATTTAACGATTCTGGATTACCGATGCCGGGGCTGGTCCCAAGGCGGTTCGTCGTCGTCGAGTTGGAATTCTCGAGCGCAATCGGGTCGCGATTCCGCCACGAAGGACAAAGAGAGAGGGAGGGAGAGAGAGAAGGAAACCTTAGGCAACCGAGATGAAGCTCGCGTATTCTCATTACTCTCGCGAGCCGAGCTTATTACTCGGCGGACCGCAAACAGGGCAAAGCGGCAAAGTGGATATATTCTCTCGAGGATACGAGATGCGTTCGCGTACGCGCATTAGCAAGCCGGCAAGATATTAGAGAGAGCCGCTGGGTGGACAAGCTGTTACGGGAATAATAATACATCGTGCACGCGTCGAGAACAATGTTTTCTGCTTCGACGATCGATTAAAAGCGCGTTTCGTTATTGGAAAAATACCAATTCGACAATTTAATTTGATTAATAAAATAATAACGAACGTCGATCGAGTCTCGTGAAACGAAAAAGAGAAACAAAGAGCTTTTCCTCGTCGTAAGATCGGTGTAAAAAACGGCTCGACTCGATTTTCAATCGCGCAAAGGGGATTAAGATTTTTCAGGGATCTTTCCTCGTGTTCTTGTTCCGTTATTATTAATCGCGTTTATTACGGCGGCTCCACATCAAACGTTCCATCCTGAAAAGTGCGCGGACGAAGGCGCACCTGTGCTTCGACAGTTAGCACCAGTCCACCACCTCTTACGTACACACACCGACGCTCTAATTGCGTTCTCGAGTTCCCGCCGAGTTACTCGCCGAACATGTAGCTCGCTCTCTAGCATCCTGGCCAAGCGTTAATTCGATAAACCTGACGCGCCTATTCCTATTTCCAACCACTTTTTTCTTCCCGTGTGAAAAAAGATTATATAGAAAACGATTTCTTGTAAACAAATCGACGATTTCCATTCAGATACGTTCGATCAAATTTTACAAGAATATCCTCTTTTCTGTTGAGGCACACAGGTTATGTATATATATCGACGATGAGAGCGTTGATTCGATTGGACTCTCTCTAAAAGCGTGCACTCCATTCGCACGGTGGAGGAGCTTGCAGGTGAAACGATCCTTGGAGCACGGCTCCCGCCTACGAGAAACAGTTTCATCGTATTATTATTATTATTATATATACATATATATCATGGAAACGCGGCTAAGTACCCGCACTTAATTACTTACTGCCAGAACTGCCAGCTACCGCGACATGGCAGGGATGAACGATAGTTTTAAACCTGCCACGGCTTGTCTTTCGTTCGATCCTCGTTCAACGATGGAGGAGGAGGAGGAGGAGGAGAGGTGGCTCGGTGCGACTCGGGCAGAGGAGAAAAAAGTAGGGAAAAAAAGAAAGAAAAGGCAGACACGCACCGAGCGCACGCAATTATATTTATATATCGTGTATCTGTCGAGACGACCGCCTCTTAACGCGTGTTCCTCGACACGCAACGCCAACTTTTTAAATAATCGTTAATTGTTGCAAAGAGAACGCGTTCGAACTCGCTGAGTCAATCATCGTCCGTCGATGATCCCTTCTTAGAAATTTCCTCTCTCCTTCCGAATTTATATCCCTCCGCTATTAAACATTGAAATAAAATCGTACAAATAAATTATAAAGACGTTATAACCATCGTGCCAAGGATTTTCCACGAACGAAAAGTTGTTCTTTTTCTTTTTCGGGAACGATCATCTCCCCGGGAAAAGGAAAGTTTATCTTGGCTCGAAGCATTCGAAGCGATGGAGGACGCGAAACCGATAAATACGATACGATTCATAAAGGAGGGGAGGAAATCCGCAAACGGACGCGTTATTTGTTCTTTCATCGGGTCGAGCTCTCGTCGTGAATAACGGCTTTCCACCGATCGCGCAATATTCGCCCACATTGGCCTTTGAATCAATTATCCACGATTTATATTTATGCGCGGGTCGAGGAGGAAGAGCAGTGGACACGGGTCGAGAAGTTGGGAGGTAACAAGAGTGTATATATATATGTATGTATATGCGAGAGACAGAAGGGGGAGGGTGAAGGGAGATAGAGACATAAGGGGAGAGAAGAAGAGAGAGAGAGAAAGAGAGGAGGGTCAGAAAGAGGAAGCAGATATGAGGAGGATGCGAGAAAGAGAAGCATGCACACGCACGAGGCTCGTTTGCGGAGGTAACATCTCGACGGAAATAAATCAAGGCTGCACCCAGATTTCAAAGCGTAAGATTACAAAAATTAATCGACCTGACGTTCAGTGCGATAAAAAAGCGCTTCCCTCCTCTTTTTCTCCTTTTTCCCTTTTCTCTCTCTCTCTCTCTTTGTTTCTTCGCGCTATCCTTCTCTCGCTATCCTCTTCTCGTTCCCCTCTCCTCCTCTTCTTCCTCCTCCTCCTCGCCAAGGTCCCCGCGGAGACTCGTCCGTCCATGGACACGAAACGGCCGACTGCACGACAGAACTCTCGTGGGGTTTATATCAATTACACCGATCGTACCCATAAAATTTCGATGAACAAGCCCGCTACGTCGTTAATTGCGCCGCACGCTCCTTAAAAACCTCCCAAATATGTACCCGGGGGATGCAGATCGCAATCGGCAACACTCCCGGTGATAATCCGTTTCGATCGAGGAAGAAAGAAGGGACGGGACACGGTCGAGCGTTATCTTATCGAACGAGATCGGGATTCGATCCCTGTTTCGTCGCTTTCCCCCTCTCTCTCTCTCTCTCTACGTAACAACGTCAACGACGTTTACACCTGCTCGAGGTAACATCCTCCTTTGAAAATCCGCGGTAAAGTATCTAGAGGAGAAGGACGTAATATAAAAGGTTGCGTCCCTGAGGTATTATGTTACGCCGCTCGATCATAATAATTACCAATAATCCTTCGCATTTAGGCGTAATCACGGAGCGGAGCGTAGCCTTGGTCGGTCATTCCAGGCCAGGGAACGAGTACTCTCGCCAACGGACCGGAGAGAGAGAGAGAGAGAGACTATGCGCATTTCGCCGCACGTGGATAACGTGACGGCGTGTTCGATTTAAACGCGCGTTGAAACGAAAACGGGACGATAATAATTTGATGATTTACGTTGCTTTTCTCGCGAGCCAGTAACAGCACGTTACTCTCTCGACGAGGTGATAAAGAAACAGGGCTGACTCGAGCTCGTCGTAGCAAAGGGAAGGTTAGTTTTATAAATGACACGTTTTTACGACGGTGAAACGGGATACGGTTACGTAATACGGGATTGTATCAAAGTCGTGTTTTTAATTCAACGAGTACCCTCCTCGATCCAACGAATGTTACGAAGAACTTACGAATGTCTCGCCTCGAACGATGACGATGAGATCCCCTTTAACGGACCCGCGTCCACTTGTGTGTACGTTTAAACGAACGTCGGCTTCCTTTCCACGCCAATTTAATTAACCTCGTCATCCCCTCCACCACCACGTCCCATAAAATCCTCTCCGCGATCGTTCAAATCCGCCATTTCATCCGTTATGTTCTCTCGAATATAAGCCAAGCCCTCGAATCCGAGGCATAATTGACAACGTTTCTTTCCCGAGTCGTGGAAACGTGGAATAGCACAGATTCCTTGTGGACGAGGGTCAAGGAAGACCACGAGGGGTCTATAAAACTGCTCCCCCGATAAATCTGTAAAGGAGCGGCGTTTACAGTAGCGGGTTTCGTCCCCAACCTCTTTGTCCTCCTTGGCTGCCTCGGAGAGGACTTACGAGAGTGTATACACACACGTGCGCACACGTACGTATACGCGACACGTTGTGATATTAACGCGATACGACGAACCCGGTGCATATATATTCTTTCCAAGTTTCTTTCTCTCGAGTCTACGTGTCACCGTACGTACACGGGGAGGGGAGGGGGGACGCAAACGCCGTTAAAAGATTTAAGAAGCGAGCTCAACCGCCGCCTCCTTCCGATTAAACGATAAAAAGGGGGAAATAAATGCGTTGCCGATCCTTTTGTCGCTTACACGAACCAAACAGGATACGCGTCGATCTCCCTCCGTCGATCTCCCCCTCCCTTTTTCCACGCCGCCGCACGCGACTACCAGAATTCGAACTCTTTCTCCGTTAACATCCTCCTCGATTCGAGAATCGATAATGAAACCGAGCATTGAACTTGTCTTGTCACTTTCGTTAATTCTATAATTGAATAATAAAATGTATATATGAATCGAATATTGAATTCTCGAGATGATTATTTAATTACCGATGGAGGATGAGAAAAGTAAGAGAAAAGAAAAAAGTTTCGCAGGTGATGGTGTTGCCGTTTCTTACGGCGGGCTTATACCGCGCACAGGTCACATATTTGTACAATTAATACGCGAGAGAGTACCGTAAAGTGTGGACCGAGAGAGGCGGGCCGGCCGGGCATTGAGAAGACGAAGAAGAAGGACCTAAGCTAGCGAGGAGAGTACATCCGCGTAGGTGTTAAACGCAAGCGCACACCGGCTCCGATTCCGAGAACCGAGAGCCTTATTTACAGATTCTTATTATTATTATTAATTTCCAAGGCGTGGCCGAGTTTCAATATTTGCTAATTGCCGTGAAAAAATTACCGTGTAAGGGATTATCCTGTTCTACGCTCGGCAAAACATTCATAAAAGAAACACCGCATTGTGAATCCGTAGATTGCGATCTACGAATTTCTATGCGGTATTTCTTGTCCTTTTTCATTTTCGAGTACGATTTCGGCTACGTGCAAACAGAAACTCACGCGGAGTTTATCCCCTGGTTTAGATACCGGTTTTAAAGGCGTTTTAAGCCCGCGAACAAGTTTCAAGGTCGGAAGAGCAAGATGGTTCCACGATGGTTTCGAGGTGTTCGAGGGATCGATCGCATGTGGGTCGGATCGCACAAGTTGGCGAGAGAGAAGTATCTCGTTGTAAACGGTTTTCCCATCCTCCTCGTCCCGTTTGTCAACCCGCCGTTACTTACACACCTCTTACACCCGTGCAAATTGATTGTTATCGGCCGTTACGTTTCACGGTTTCACCGCTCGAAAATTGCATTCGACTTCTGGCGCGGTTTCGCCAGCGCGTTCTGCCGGTTCCGCGATTAATTATGAATATGACGCGGAGGCTTAACTGTAACGCCGGTACCGTGCAGTGAGAGAGCCGATCTCCAGCGTGCGCGTGTTATGCGCCATTATGTCGGACGATATTTGTATTATACGCGTGTCGGTCGCGTTGAGGCATGGGTGCGGTTGCCCGCCGCTGAACGCTTACGTATCGGACAACTATTCGAACGCCAGTCAAATCGGGACTGGATTTATCTCGCCCGATCGAATCGTCCTGCGCTGCCAATTTTTCGAAGTCGTCGTGAAATTATTTATGAAGAAGAAGAGGAGAAGAAAAAGAAAGGAAAGAAGGAAAGCTGGTCGCGAACAAAGTCGTTCTCTCAAGGGAATCGAGAGGAAAATGGCAGTTAATAGTGGTTACGATTTCCCTGGATACGACAAGAAACGCGATACGATACCGATCGATCGTCCGACTCGGACTCGAAACTTGGCAGCGCTCGTTATTCAAATCGAACAATGCGCTTTTTTCTTTCTTTCTTTTCACCGTCCGCCAACCTACGTTGCCAAGGATTAAAGGAAAAAGAGATAAAACCTGCTCCGGGAGACCTTCCGATCGATCAATCCTCGATCGAGTGGCGGTCAACGATGGACGACGGTTGCTTGCCACTAAGCAACCGTATCTCCTGCGCCGTATATCCCGCGGTGCAATAAAATTAGCAGTGTTCGCAACTTGTGCTCCGTCGAATCGTAGAAAACTACTTTATCGCGCGTGGCTCCGACGATTAGTCGACCGATTCTTTTCTCCCAGCCTTAATTTCCTCCGATAAATCGATAAAGAGTGGACGGACATAAACGCGTTGCGCTCGCGTTCCAAGGATTTTCAGAAAGTTCGTTAAAGCGGTTGGAGAGCGTGTAACGGTAACATTTTTCTTTTCTTTTCTTTTCTTTTCTTTCCCTCTTTCTTTCCTTCCTTCCACTTTTAACATATTCCAGTCTACAAAGCGGCTGGAATTCAACCGCGACTCTACAGGCATCGAGTTAATATAAAAGCGTTCACGCACACGGTAGCGTTACGTACAATTCGATCGGTCGTATACGTGCACGCGCACGGTGGTGGTCTTCGTCGCGCGTTCAACCGGAGCACGAGCGCTTATTTCGAAACTTGGTACAAACGTTTGTTTATGCCCACATTCCCGCCAACGACTGATAAATTAATCTCCCCGCGCGAATGCGTCGAGAGGCAAAGCCAACCGTACGACTCGAGAGAGCGGGCCGATTTCGTATCTCCGTGATCCCCTCGCATTAATCCTCCATCGCTTCCGGATTTCGAAAACGTGCGCGCGCGTTCGTGAGAGAGAGAAAAAAGTTGCTTCCCTCTTCTCAACCGATTTTACTGGTATATAACTCCATTAATTGCCGATTGTTAATCTTCCGATTCTAATATAGACGAATAACGGCAGCTTAATCTTAATTTAACTTGATCCTCTAGGGTTAAACGCGCTCTAAGACGAGAACAGTGCACGCTTCGCTCGGAATTATGCAAGGGAGAGAGAAGAAAGCATTTATTCGTAATTTATTCGTCGTATCGAAACGATCCTGTTATAAATTTATAAGAAGAGGAACGTTCCGGCCAGTTAATTTTCCACGCCAGATGTATCCAATTGCTCGGGAATGTGCAACGCGATACAAAAAAAAAAAAATGGAAAAAAAAGAAACGTAGCTTTTTTTTCAATACCGCGTCGACAAGATTACGAGACGCGTGAAATCGTCGAGACGAGGAAAAAAAAGAAAGAAAAAAGAAGGTGAGATCGACGTTGCGCGTTGATAGACGCGTATTGCAACGCGCGCGTGTCGACGATTCGATCGATCGGCAATGATCGGGTTTAGGTTTAATGTCAAGGATGCGTGCAAGCGTGGTGTAAATGGAAGGGACTCGGAGGAAGGAGGACTGGAAGAAGGGAAGACGGAAACGTCGGACGATAAATGGACCGAATGGACTTTCCCATGCTCCACCTCCGCGGGAGAGCCGTAAACGTCTTGTCTCTCGATTTAAATGTCCCGGCATCCACTTGGGTTGGGCAGCAGATCCAGCAGTCGTGGCCATTGCCGCGCCCTCTCTGCGTCTCTCTATTATCGCATAGGCGCGGGATACGATGACGGATCTCTCCGCGCATCCATTCCATTTCAGAGGAGAATATCGCTTCGAGATGACGGAGTGGAAGAGGGAGTGGAGAGGAGAAGGAAAGGCGAGAGAAAAGCGAGAGAATTGAAATTGTCAAGTTGACGATCGATGTGATCCCGTTACTTTTCTTTCCCGTGATTATTTTTTCCTTCTTCTTTTTTTGAAATACAATCGACCGAGCGAGAAATCGGAAAACAATGGTGAATTTTCTACTCGAGGATGATAAGGCAGGTTAAATGTTAAAGTTGCGCCGTCGAGTGTCACCGTTACATAATCAAGAGCAGCGGCGCTACTCGACTCGATAAGCGTAATTATTGCGTAGCTTCGAGAGCTTACCGCTAATGAATGCATTTCACGTGGACGCCAAGTGGGATATGCTCGTGCAAATAGACTCTTCCTCGCTCCTCCGATTCGTACGAAGATATCGGGCGGGTGTTTTACATCGAATCGAATAATAATCTCGCCTGTTCTTAACCTGATTTACGATATTTTGACACGCGAAGATTCCAATCTCTCTTTTCCTTCCCTCTATCACACCTCCGGTGAAATCTTAATAAAAAAATACTTTGCGTCAGTCTTAAAATATATATATATATATGTGTGAATTAATAACAAAGCTCGAGGTGAAAGTAGATTAAATTGCAACTTCTTTTTTTTTCCTTTCTTCCTTTAAGATACGTAAATAAAAATTAAAAAATATACACGTATAAATAAACGTATATATAACCGCGTGACGTGCAAACTACTTAACGAAACGCGTGTTGAATAATGAACAACTTAAGCAAGAACGTTTGAAACGTTGAAAAAAAATTATAAAGTATGATGTATGAAATTTGCAAATACGCGAGCATTGAAAATTAATATTCAATATTCGTGTGTATATATATATATTTATACGCGTTCGTGTATCGTCGGTAATAACAATTTCACGAAGATTGGAAAATGTAAAAGAAGTGTGCATTAAACGAAACTCGAACTCGTTCGCGACTCGTACGCTCGTAGTACCACCGTGCTATGTAACATTCCTGTTACATTCTCTCTATCGCAACCGCGGCGATAGAGCGCAAGAGAGGCAGACTGTGTGTATCGGCGGACTTTTACGAGGGGCAATGAATGTCCGAACGTTCCGAAGTTCCGTGAAGTTCGCCCATATATTATCGATAACTTATTAGAATTAATTAACTTTTCACCCGTACACCGCATCGTTTATTAGCATCCACGACCCGGTTGGTCGTTGACGTCGCGACGTTTTCATTATCGCCTGTTTATCCGAGATTCTCTCGCTTCGTTTCGAATTCAAAGTGCGTATTATACGACGCACTCGATTATTCCCGGCGTAACATCGATTCGGATTCCCTGTCGCCGGAATCGAACGCGTCCACGTCTCGAGACGAGATAACTTTAATAAAATCGCTCCTCGATTCATATCGAGGCCCCGTCTCGTCTCGTCTCTCGGCCGATATTAATCCCCTTTTCAACGGGATCAGTTGGAAGAGGAGGATCGAGAGGAGAGGAAAAAAACACGGGAGAGAAACATGTCAGAGTCGGAAAGGAACGGAACACCAAGAGCGGTAAATGAACGAAAGGTGGAGAAGAGAACGGGTAAAGAGGTAGGGGGGAAGGTGAGGTCGAGGTGATTCGAGGCGAGGAGAGGAGAGGCGAGGAGAGGCGAGGCGAGGCGAGGCGAGGCAAGGTGAGCCCCGGACCCACCTGCAATTATCCGGTCTAATGAGCAAACAGTCTGTTCTACCCCTCTCTTTCTCTCCCGTGCTCCCCCGTTTCTCTCGATCCCTCGCGCTCGGTAGACGGCCCATCAGAAACGCGTGTACTTGACTCTACCGCTCAACCTTCCACGCCCGCATCCTCCTCCTCCTCCTCCTCTTCCTTTTGCCCCCAACCTTCACCTCCACCTCTGCCAATCCGATCCAGGTTAATGAAGATTATTAAATTAGTACCTCTCACGGCCAGTTTTTCCACCGGACAAACGGCTCGCCCCTCTTCCATCCACTTTGGGGGAGGAGGGAAGGAGGGGGAACCGGCTACGCACAACAACTGGTGGTTCAACCCATCCAGGAGGAATTTTTTTCTCCTTTTTTACCTTTTAAAGCCGAAAGAAATAATCGTTTCCACGATTCCACCGCGTAACGAGATCGAGTGGAGAGTTAAATACGTGTATTTCCCGAAGGAGGGAACTTACTTATCCCGAGGGCCAACGAGTATCGGGTGAGAAAGGGCAGTCTCGAAGACACGTGGAGGGCGGATTGCGTCGACTTCTTGATTTCTTGAGTTCTCGAAGTAGAAATGATTAAGAATCATCGAGAAAGGGAAGGAAGATAGAGAAGAGAGTGAAAAATGACTCGTGGGAGGAGGACAACGTACAACGAGTTTCGTCGAATTTCTCGAACGGCGTAACTTGGACGACTTCACCGAGGAAGCGGCGAACGAAGACGACTGAGTGAGCGACGATGGTTGGAGCAGGACGCGCTCATCCTACCTGGGCCGTCTGCCACGCCCGCCATTCACCTTCAACTTGGTCTCTCTGTCGCGGAGCGTGTGTTCGTGTGCGTTGTAACCGAGGCACACGGACGGCCGTGCGCGCTGCCGTGGAACGACTGAGAACCGGCGCGGAGAATAGCGAGCCGAGCGAGGAGAGGAGACGAACAGCTTTGTTGATAAATACCAGAATCGAAACCTCCCGAAAATTCTCCCGGATTAGAGCGAGACCATTCCTTTCCGCGAAACGTGTTGAAAAACGGCGTGTTTATAAACTCGCTTTAGGCAATCGTTGAACTTTGTTTCCAAACTTTTATTTTCCCACGTATCAACGTTTCCGATCGATCGATGTTTTCGACGGAAAATATATATTATTCGTGCTCGTCTCGCGGTTCCAAGGCCTCGTGAAGAGAACTGTAAGAAGTTGTAACGACGCTTGCTTTACGTAATCGTGATTTGTACGAAAGAGAAGAGCATATATCTGAAGAGTGAAAGAAAAAAGAAATAAACATTGGGTTAGACAAGCCGAAGAAGATGACTCGAAGAAGAAGAAGAAGAAGAAGAAGAAGAAGAAGGAGTACGATTCGAGATGATTAATCGTTATCGGGAGAAACAAAGAGGTGGTCTAAAGCAGCTATCGTATTTCTAACGTGGATATACACTGTGAGAATGAAGGAGGAGAAGACACGTGGAAGAACGTTGAACGTGGCGCGGTTTATTCCATAAGTCTGCGATCCGTAATTGCCATAATTACGCGTAATCGTGGCGGATCGAGAAAGGGATCGAGGGAGGGGACGAGCGATGCACGAGACCGTTTCGATCCGCCGCAACTCTCCCACCCTCTTCTTTCCTTTTTCTTCTCTCTCGTTTTTTTTCCCTCCCTCCCCTCCCCGTTCCTTTTTTTCACTTACCACGACGCGTTTTCTTCCCACGAAATTCGGTAATCTCGATTAATTTCACGTGCACGAGGAAACGGCAGCGCGCGTTCAGATCACGAATTCCAAGATTACCGTCATCAGGGAACGGTTAATAATAATCGTGGAACGACAAGAAGCGGCGAGGACACGCGATCGAGAAATATATTGCACGCATTCCGCCGCATTTCCACCGTATGAGCGTAGCATTTTTCGATGCTTCAACTTCGACGCTTATAAGGAATTTCACGTATAATTTTCTGGGAAAACACAGAGATTGCGAGAGATCGTACGCGGCCTAATTACAGTGGTTAACCGATCGGCCTGTAATCTCTATCGATCGAGGGGATCCAAGGGATCTATAATATATATATATAAAAAAATATATATATATATCGTATTGTGTTATAATTAATAATTTCTCCCGCCTCCCTCGATTGCACGTAATTTCGTGCAATCAGACGTATCTGCTCGCGTCGAAATAACTCCCTATATACTATAAAACACTTTACTACTTGACTCCTCAATTGGAAACCGCAAAAACCGCGACCGATCCTGTCCTGAAGAAATTTCACTTCTCGAAACGGGGAGTAAACCGACTCTCTTTCTCGAGATAGGGAAATTTACGCGAAACCGAGAGAGAGAAAAAGAAAAATATATATCACGCCTTAATCGATCGAAATCTCGCTAGAATCTCGTCCGTTTCGAAAAGTGTACGAATATCGTTCTTATCCGCGATAAGGTTGGATAAAGTTTCAACCGACGTTTAAACCGACGTTGGAACCTCCGCGGCTGCGGAAATGTCCGTTGAAAACGAGGTGAAGGCTACCAGATGCAGATACGCGCGTGGACACGGTGCGGTATCAAGGTGCGTACACAAACGGCGAATAGTCGGCGGATAATCGGCCGCTTTAAAGAAGCTACGCTCAACAGCGTGCACGAGCGACGAGAAACGTAACAGGCGAGTTGCATAACGACGGTGGCCGTACGTACGTATGTAACGCAGCGGCTACTTGGTGTTAAAACGTTAACGTCCCCCCCCTCCACCGCAACTCCATCGGCAATCGCGTTAACCTTAAGGCGACTGCTACGCCTTCCACGCGTGGTACGAGTACGAGTTCGTTCCACGTGCGAACGGCTACCGCGAGATATCGTTACCCTATAATACGTTTATGCACGCTTAACGCCGTATCGTAATCCGCGCGTAAAGATAGGTGTTTGCGCGCGGCGCGCACTTGTTGCGCGTTCCCAACGGCTAAGGAACGAATATAATCGAAATATCGAAAGGCGGAAAGGAAAGAAGATAAATTTCAGATCCTCGCGAGTTTTGGTATCGGCCGGCAAGGCAGCATTATCGATTTTTCCTCCTTCGTTTCCACGAATCGGAGGTGCGAACGAATCGTTGTTATCGGCCGATTCGCTGTTGCGAAAAGGGGTGGGGAGGGGGAAAGAAGGAAAGATACCGGAACGACACCCGGTATGTAGGCGAACCACGCGACGTATCGTGCGACACTGGAGAAGGGCGTGCCTGCAGTCGCTGCACACTGCGCAGTTTGTTGCACGCGCTGCAATCGTCTGCATGCACCGAGATGTGAGAGTTGCACGAGCCACGTACGTGAACGTACGTGCGTGTACGCAAACAGCTGAGCCGTGGTGGCGCGCACCAGCGCGAGCGTGCCTCGGCCTTTTTTATGCGGGCAAAGATATCTAATGTGACGTCTCTTTCTCTCTCTCTCTCTCTCCCTCTCTTTTCGTGAAAAACGAAGCGGCCGAAATGCAAGGCGATGATATAACGACGGCGTGCAAAAAGAAAGATACGTGCGACGTTACTCGCAATTAGGCTCACGTTTATTCTTAGAAATCGGTTAACGAAACAAAGTTACCATCCATGTGAATTTTGCTCGTTTCGAATCGTTGAGAATTTCTTTTTCTTTTCTCTTTCTTTTTTCTTTTTTGAGCTGTGACACACACGTTATACATTTGAAGCGTACTTCAACTAATCTTTCTAACAAAAAAGAAAGAGCGAGTTTCATCATGTATTTCATTTTATTATCCACGTTTTACGAAACAAACGTTTTTCTAAAACATAGCGGCTGAAATTTTACGTGTTACATGGCCGATAACGCGATCGGTATATAACGAGAATATTTTTCATTACGCCCGGGGGCAAAATGCCAAGTTTCGTTACGCAATAAAACTGTGTGTGATCCGTGTGTGTTAGAGAGTGAGAAAGACTTGCGAGAGAGGCTTGATAATAACTGATAGAAGGGAGAGCAACTCGTACAAGCTGTCAATGAACCTGCTACCTTATCGTATACGAAACGCGATACGATAAGAATGACAGAAGGAAATCCAAATCGAAATCGCTTTTTCAATAATATTTCCAACAATGTTCATTAATTAAATTAACCGGGTTTCGCGAGTTTCGTTCAATCCTTATTATTATTATTATCATCATCTCGTGCAAAGAGGCTCGAGAGACCGCTTATACATTACGATTAATCATGCGTGACAAATTTATCTCGAGTTAACTCGGTTGTAACCAATCTGTAATTTTCTTACCGATCACAATTATCTTTTTATGGTTAGACCGCGCGACTCGCGAGTCTCTCTCCTCCCCTCCCTCTCTCTCTCTCTCTCTTTCTCGTTAACGCAACGTTGGAAGAAGATCGAGTCGAGTCCATATCCGATAAATTTCGACGAATTTCGAGGAGGAAAAATGACGGGGAGAAAGAAGAGCAGAACGAATTCGATTCGAGCAACGAATCACGTCCGTGGATGACGCGTCCCTGCTCGCAGTCGAGGAGCACGGAGCGTGTCGGTGGCAAGGGTCCCCCTACTTCCGGCCAACCATATCCGGCAGAACGCCCACCTATATCTCGATCCGCCAGACCGTGCACACTCCCTACCGTGCCGCACAATCTACTCTATCGTCGTCCAATTGTGATAGATGCGATCCGAGCGGAGTTGCTCGAAATTGCGCCACAAAATTCGAGCTCGTATAGCAGCGATAAAAATTTCGCCCTTGGAAAGGGGGAGTTCGAAGGAAGAGTGATAACGTCGGGTATCGCATCGGATCTCGTTTCGCGCGAGAAGACGGACGAGTAGGACGTGCTCGTGAAAAGAAGCGACGAATATGAGAAAGGAATATGAGAGAGAGAGAGAGAGATGAAATTCGTGTCCTCGGAAATGTGGGAATCTCGAGACGAGAGAGAGAGAGACTTTGTCCTCACTCGGCAAACTAGCGCGCATCCTGGGGAAACGTGGGCGGAATAATTTATTCGCAAATCCGTCCAAGACTTTACGCGGAACGCGCGCAACGTCCAAGGTTTTCTACGAAAGCTCCGCTTTAAATAAGATCTCGAACGGGCAAATAAACACACGAGGAGGAGGGGGGGGGATATCGGGGAATCAAGAGGGCCATCCCCCCGAGTCGAAATGGAGATCCGATCGGGAATTCGACGTCACGAGGCGAAAAAGCCTTCGACTTTGTGGAAAACGGGCTTGGTAGGGAAAAAAGAGAGAGAGAGAGAGAGAAAGAAGAAGAATAAGAAAGAAGAAAAAACGATATTATGAAACGAATGTTGCAAAAAGATCGCGCGGCACATGCCTCGGTGCGTATAATGCTCGCAAAAACTGGTAACGTCTGTTCTCGGCCGTCATCTGCCGATTCGATCGTGTCGCTCTGAACCGTCACACACACGTTCCACACGCACACTTATCTATCCTTGGAATCTAATATAAAAATCATCTCGTCCCGGTATAAAGACGCGTACTGGCTCGGCAAAGAGGGGGGGCTATCCTCCTCGTCTTCGTAGTCGTCGTCGTCGTGGTGCCGCGTCAAATAAAATCAATCGGCTCCGATAAAAACTTACGTAACGTTACATCGTTCAAGATCGTAGCTAGATCCCTGCTATGAGAGCGGAATCCCTAATTTTCCCTAATTTAAAACAAACCTGATTGGAAAATTGTTGCAACAATATTTTTTTAAAATATTCTCTTCTTCCTCCTCCCAGGTTATCGCAATTAACTCGGGTAATCCATTCGTTCTATTTTATCGTTCCTCATCACGTGGGTGTCCCCGCGAAGGGCGGAACGTAACCGGGCAAACTGATAAACCCGATAACCGATAAACAACCGCTCGACCCGATCCCGACCCGATGCCATTAACGACAAACCCGAGATTCAATGCGATTTATCGGCCGAGCGACGAAACGATTATATTCGGTTTATTATCTTGACACGGTGCGCACGATCAATCGTATCTAACGCGATAACCGTGTAAACTGGCAGCAGCGTTTGAAACGCGCGCTTCACTGTTTTTGGCGCGCGATATTTGAGGGAGAAGGAAAAATGGAACCGAGCATCGAAATTGTACGATGGAGAGAGGGAGGATTGAAGGAGGAGAGAGATCGGGGCGTGCGATGATCTATTCGTTCATACACACGAGTCGCGAGTGGCCGATAAATGTCCTTTGTATCGTGTTTCTACTTGCCTCGCGGAGTCAGCGTTCCGCTATCTGTTAATCATTTCGGGGCCGCATGCGCAAGTACGTACGGTTCTCGAGTTTCCAATTACACGTAACAAGGGCCGGTCGCTTATACGCTGTATCAGCGGGGATAATAAACCGCCAACAACAAGCATAATCAGCGGAACGGAAGTGGGAATCAATAAAGATCGTCGGCCGAATTAAAAATGAATGAATCTGTTCGATTCTATTCGTTCTTCTTTGATCTCTGAGAGAAAAATTCATCGATCTCTGTCGTGCATTATCGTGTACGTGTTTTCATCGACCGGATGGAAATTACGCGCAATTAGCAAATTACGAGAATTACGAGAGGAGAGGCTGCAAGGCGATGAAAGAGAGGGGCAGAGAGCAACTCGTGGCCAATGTACGCCAACCATTTGTCATGCTTGGTTACCGCGTGCTTGTGCATCGAAGTGACTTCATAAACTCACGGGCGGAACACCTGCGGCGCGTGAGGATGCTCGCATACCTTCCATCCAACTGTCAACCTAATACCTGTTACCCAAACAATCCGACGATCGCAAACTTTGCCCAACGTCCACGTATCTACAAACATATCGATAACCGACCCCATCGAGAAATCTTCCATTCGCGTCAATCCTTTTCTCGATTCTATACAGACGTGGCTGCGAAGGGTTTACACGCGTGTAAATTCTCTCCGTGTATATATATTCCACGGATGCGCAATTGTACCGTTGTGGTAGGAAGTGACTGGGCAAAATGGCAGGAGAGACAAAAAACGCAAGGTTTCACGGTTGAAAAGGCGGAGGCGTGAGGCGTTAAAGGAGGGGAGGAAAGAATTGCTTCGTTTAAAAGGGCGCGGGGAAGGAAGTTGACGAAAAGAAACGCTTTGTCCAGGCAAATTCGCCGGCCGATTCGATTTTGTTGCGAGCAAATCGTAAACACTTGATGGAAGCTCTAGGAAGATAGAGACGGCGATATACGGCGAGCGAACCCGGCCATAAAACGGGCGTAAAATAATGCCTGACACTTGGATTGCAAAACACATGTAAGTTTGGTGGCGAGCATCGTTCACTTGCTCGTAAAGTAACCAGCACGAGGTTATGATTCACCCAATACGTACTTCGGATCGCATTCCCAATTTCCTTAAAATTGAGTTTAAACGCAATTTTCCTATAGAGAGAAAGATGACCGTCTCCTAATTTTTCCGTGAAATCGAAGGAAACGAGAATTCACTCTTCCAAATCTTTCTTTCTTGGCCGATCTTTGCAAAAGTCGTAGAAAATTAAGAAGCGATAATCGAATATTATCTGCGCACGGATCGTAAAGTAGTGATCCCTTTATCGAAATTTAACAATTATCGAAACTTTAATATCGCTGACGTGATTCGTGGCGATTCGAGAGAGTTCACGCCCAAGCGAGAGAGAAAAAAAGAAAGAAAGAAAGAAACTAAAATAAAATAAAATTCGCGGAGAGACGCGGAACGCAAATGCAGCGAGACACAAAAGGAAGAACAATTATTCAGAGTTGCCGCAAGGAAGTCACCCACCACAGGGCCACATGCTGTGACGATCACGTTCCGCGGACCGGTTCGCCGTACAATATCGTGAAATCCCGTAACTACAACCAATGCCAAGCCCTCCTTGAACGGGATCGAAATTTCTTCGGGGAATTGGTTTATCAATTACTCCATCTCTTCCTCCAATTATTTCGATTTATTATTATTCATAGTCTTATTATCCTTCCTCTTCGAAGAAATTACGAATACCTTGAAAAAGTTTGAGAAAATAACAAGAAAGAAAGAATTGGTAACGAGTGATAGTCGTATTATGACATTGCGAAGATGTTGCTCAACATCGATTAAACCGATCGTTCGATCGATCGTCTCTAATCGAGGATCAAAGTTAACTCCGGAGCGCAATCGTGCAAACGAATGATACGTGGCGATTTTAACTATCGACGGACGTAACGTAACGCGCATCGATGTAACGAGAATTTAATAAGTCATTTTCACAACCGAGAGATATTAAGAGAAAGAGAGAGAGAGAGAGATCCTCGATCCACGCGGGGTGTAACCGCTACCTACGCGATACGCGAGGAATGCGATACCTCGCATTTGCAATTCGTTTCTCGATAATTATGGGCAGACCTATCGCGCATGCTTCTTACGCAGGATTCCTCTTTGCCTTTTATTGATACGTTCTCCTCGTGGACGATCGGTGATTCGAAAATTCTTCGAAAATCGAAACGTAACGTGAGAATTGTATATATTCGTAATCATTTTATTTTATTTTTCTCTCGATTGTATGAATAACGTTGTGGAAATACGAATGCAAGCGATAAATCGTGCGAAATTAATTCTTTCGATATAGACACCGCGTGTAACCGCGTCGAGGATAATATCCGTCGAGCATAACCTGCATTAACATCGAGCTAATAAACCTTAACGACGGGTAAAGTACGCGTAGGAAGGCCGCTGGATGACTCTTCGAGTGACATAAAAACTTTTTTCTAATTGTTACGGATAATTTCCTGTTTTCCTTCCTTCACTTTTAATTACGTGTACTATATTCGCCTTATTCGGAATATTCGGATATTGTAAAATTTTATTACAAGAAAGGGAAGGAAATAAAAAAAAAAAAAAAAGAAGAGGATGATTTCGATGTAATATACATCTCTTTACATCTTAAATTAACAAGTATATTATCACTTTGTTCGTGTCTTCGGGACATTTATCACCCGTGTCGGGATGTAGAGACAGCGTTATGCTGCAACCATCTGATTCCGTGTTAACACTTTAACATCGAGCAGGTAATTGAAATTACTTGTCCGTACTTTCGATACTTTCAACAAACTCTTTTTTCTTTCTTTCTTTTTTATTCTCGTTTCTTTTTTTCTTTTCTTTTCTTTCCCTTCCCTTTCTTTTTTTTTTTTTTTTTCCCCCTCGTGAAATATGAAATATCTTTTACTTTACACGCGTATATAATTTTATTACGCCCAAAGGATGACAAAGTAGCAAAAGAGAAAAATTCGTATGGAAACAGGTTCTGGGCAGAAATTTATTATACGGTATGCGCATTCCCAGGGGGAGCCGGATAATTTAAATTTCAACAATTAAGCCGATCTTTCGTGAGATAAGAGAGAGAGGCAACGGTTCTCGGTAGCAAGATGTTTGATTGATCATTAATAAACATTAATTCCCAGCTTTAAATTGGAGCCTCGTTCGATACGAGACGGAATTTTAACCGGAGCTTTCTCCAAACCAATCACGAGGAATTCTTCATCGGCGCTCGATAATTATTCGCATAATAAATTCACGTCGCGGCCCGGCCGATAATTCATACGCCACCTTGTAAGCTGTAAATTATATTATTAGCGTTTTAATTGCACGATTATCGATTTACTCGCAAAATATCTCTCTAAAAAGTCACACACGATGCCGGTGACCTTTTCGATTCTCGTCCACACGATTCTAAAGTACTTTAGGTGAGATAAGTTTGAAAAATCTTTCCATTTCGCGGATGGAAAAGATTCGATTCGATTCGTGTTCGAATTGAAGAAATTCTTCGATTTTAAAGATAATGGATTAAAAATCTGGCGACCCAATTGTCTTCTAATATCGGTCGACAAAAGGCGCTGATTTTCGCCGATCCCCGCTTCTTTTTATTCGCGCACCGGTGCCTCTACCTCGCCCTATTTGTCCGTTTTGGCCGGCAACGTGCGGAAGAAATCTTTCCGGTTTTGGCGGTATAACCGGTTTTACCTTCTTTTTTCGTTTCACCCACCACGTTGATGCACCGCGACACCAGACCCTCGCCAACTTTTTACCTTTTATTTATCGATGTATCCACGTATATATATATGCATAGAGGATTAGAGATGGCGAAATTCAATGACCTTCCAACGCGAAACGATATTTAACGCAACGTGGAAAAACGATATT
Source organism: Apis mellifera (assembly GCF_003254395.2). Taxonomy (NCBI): domain Eukaryota; kingdom Metazoa; phylum Arthropoda; class Insecta; order Hymenoptera; family Apidae; genus Apis; species Apis mellifera. Next base: position 9,920,263 of record NC_037649.1, read on the forward strand.
TAATATAATGCGCGCGATTTGCATACGTAATGTGACGACGCACTTGGAGATCACGTGATAAATGGATAAGCCCCCCCCGATAAGTTTTATACTTGGGGAGGGATCAAAAGGTTCACCGAGTTTAAAAGTGGATCGCTCGTTTCGTGTCCTCAAAACGCTCCAAGATACGCTTATCGAACTGGATTACGACATCTTTTACAAACTTGGGCCGATATTCCGTGTAACACATCCCATACAATGTTCAACAACGAACGTATCAATAGATACGCGATAACCTAAAACGGTGACACTAGAAATACGAACGTGATAAAACGTCGTTGGCGAGAACAAGAACAAGAGGGATTATCGATCCAATCCGAATCTACGACTTTTTCCTATATACGTTTCGGGATAACGATAACCCGTATCCTTGATTAAATAATTAAACCAGTCGTTTATATGGAAACATCTTTGAAAATTGAGGGATACGCGCGTAGATAAGAATCTCTCTCTCTCTCTCTCTCTCTCTGTGAACTCGCACGAAGGGATCGCGCGTAAAATGAAGCAAGGCCGGAGCACGAGGCAGCCAGGTTTTACGGGCTAGCATATCCAACGAGCAGAAACGCTTTTCATTAGCACTGGCGAGAGTTCAGTCGAGTTAATTTGCCCTCTAAATAGATCGGCGGGTATGCACGAAACCCGTCATTAGCGCGCGCCGAACAAAGAGAGAGAGACGCGGGGATTAAGAGACGGTAAGAGACGGCGAAACGCTAGCTCGCTTATAATCACGATCTCCCCGTTTCGTGGCGGGTGCTGCTTTAATGTTTCCTGTTACGACCATCCCGCCGGTTATTGTTTCTCCATTACACGTACGAGCGCTTAAACCCGCGCTCCTCTTCCTTCGATCTCCGGTGAATCGGAAAATTTACAAAGGAAATGGAATTTATACCCTTCTGGAAAATCTTTAACACCGCGGGATAATCGAGGAGTAATAAATGAAGGACATGGTATGTCGATTCGATTCGTTTCGTTCTATTGTGGAGGCTCGGTTGGATTGAAACATAAGAAGCGAGGATGTAATTGATGAATCGTATAATGGTTGATTAAAGGGAGATTCGAGGGGATAAAGTTTTCTCTTCACGATCGTGGGTGAACGTGGAATCTGTACAATAATAAACCCGATGTTTAAAACGTTTCTGGATACACGTATCCAGGGAGAAAGAGACGTGAATTCCTGAGCGGACGAACCTTGTCCCCAAGCTCGTGGTAGGCAGTGACGGATGTCGACAGAGTCGATAAAATCGTTTCTTACAAACGGTTCGACCGGTCGTGCGATCGGTGTCAACAGCGTAAATTGACGTCGATACCGGCTACTTATCGAATTCTAGCGGAACAAACCGCGTACCAACCAACCTCCTCCGTTACCAGTTAGTCCGGTGAGCTTAACATGGGGAGTACCGCTTATGATCCCCCCCCCACATTTTCATGAAAACCGACGATGCTTCCCGATTCCCGTTCCACCGGCCGATGTCGATAAATGTCCAAACGACCATATCCGATCGCGTACACGCCGTTCGAACGATCGATCGCTGTCCCCATCCTGCGAACCTTGGGGGAAAAAGGGCAAAGAAACCGGCGATATTCGCCAAACGCGAGGAAGGCTCCCACGCTCGTCCGACAAAGCGGCCCTATTTTTCTTTCTCTCTCTCTCTCTCTCTCTCTCTTTCGTCTCCCGATCTGGATGTATCACGTGAATGGAAAATGATAAGAGGTTGGCAAAGAGGGAGGGAAAATAAAAGAAAACGACTCTATTTCTCTTCCGCTTTCTCTTTTTTTGGATGTGGATGGAAAATGATAAAAGGCAAATGGAAGAGAACAAAAAGAAAAAAACTCTCTCCCTCTCTTTCTTCCTTTCGTCTCCCGATCTTGATGTGGAAAATGATAAAAGGTTGGCAAACGCGGAAGAGAAATAAAAGAGTAAGAAAAGAAAAGAAAACGACTCTCTCCCTCTCGTCTCTCAATTTGGATGGAAAATAATAAAAGGTTGGCAAATACGGAGAGGGAAAACGGTTCTATTTCTCTCTCTCTCTCTCTCTCTTTCGTCTCCCAATTTGGATGTGAATGGAAAATGATAAAAGGTTGGCAAATATGGAAAAGAAATGGAAAAGAAGGAAAAGAAAAAAAACGACTCTCTCTCTCCCTCTCGTCTCCCAATTTGGATGTGGATGGAAAATGATAAAAGGTTGGCAAATGCGGAGAAGGAAAATAAAAGAAAACTTTTTTCTCTATTTTTCTCCCTCTCTCTCTTTCTTTCGTCTCCCGATCTTGATGTGGAAAATGATAAAAGATTGGCAAATGCAGAAAAGAAATGGAAGAGAAGGAAAAGAAAAAAAAACGACTCTCTCTCTCCCTCTCGTCTCCCAATTTGGATGTGGATGGAAAATGAAAAAAGGTTGGCAAACGCGGAGAAGGAAAATAAAAGAAAACTTTTTTCTCTATTTTTCTCCCTCTCTCTCTTTCTTTCGTCTCCCAATTTGAAAATGAATGGAAAATGATAAAAGGTTGGCAAATACAGAAAAGAAATGGAAGAGAGGGAAAAGAAAAGAATATGACTCTTTCTCTTTCTCTCTCTCTCTCGTCTCCTGATCTGAATAGAAGAGAGGGAAAATAAAAGAAAACTCTATTTCTCCTTCTCTCTCTCTCGTCTCCCGATCTGGATGAAAGAGAGGGAAAAGAAAAGAAGAAGGAACGTAGAAAATTATTTGGAAATAAATTATTATATAGTAACACAATAATGAGACGAAAGAGTAAGTAAAAGAGAGCGTAAATACGGATGCGGATAATGCAGAAGGAAAATGGGGAAAACGGAAGCAACGGCCATTTCCATTTTTGTACGCCGATACGGGAAGGTTGGAAGGTGTATCGAGAGATTCGAGCGATATCGCAAGATACGATGGTAAGCAAGAGACCATCACGGTTGCGTCACGGATGCAATTTGTGTTGGTTCGATTTTACGGAGGAAAGAAAAGGGGGCAGGGGATATTCGTAGGCGGCTTGTTTACGGTCAACGTTTGTCGACACAATACGGCTCTATCACGAGAGAAGTAGCAGCAACATGATTCAAGATCTTATAAATTGCCTGGATCGAAATTATTCGAAGATTGGATGTATTAGGAATATGTCGATACGAACAATCCTAAGTATATATATATATTTGGAAACAGATGTCGAACGATTTTTATCGGATATTTCAGAGTCTGAGAGATGTCTAATTTTATCGGGGACACTTTATTTCCGTTTTAATACGACACGTGTACCGAAAATGAAACTCGCATCAATCGCAAAATTTTACGACGAAATACACCGCGTGAATGCGTTATTTATCACCGACGGTAGCGGTATATACTTGTTGCAAAGAGACTTGCAGATGTACCAGTGACAGAATCGTAAAGACGTCAACCCGATCTCAACTCGATTTAGCATAGGAAACGCTCTTGCGAATTTCTTCTACGAAAAAAGAAATGCTAGATCAGAAACACGCACGTTTTCTACGAATATAGAAGCATAGGAATGAAAAAATATCGATGGGTTTAAAGAGAGACGAACAAGATCGACGTTGCATAACGATAAAACCGATAAGAAAGTTTGAGGAGAGAAGAGGAGGCGCGCGATCAATGTTGATTGGTTTTCAAAAGCGAATCGATGCAGGAAAGGAAAGAAACAATGTGCGTTCACGGTAAATGCGTTTACCATCGTGAAAGAGGTCGAATCGAGACGAAAAATTTGGCATGTTTTAACGTTGGCCAAAAATTTACATCCACCGTTAAATCTTTTTCGTACGAACGATCGAATAGCCATCGACTTTGGCAGCAACTCTGGCCGACGATGACGTTTAACGATTCGTAAATTAAAAGATGGCGGTGTTCGTTAACAGGGAGCCGTTCAGAAGAAACAAGATGTGCCCCGTGTAAAATTCGCGCTGCTCATTCTTCCCGTTTTTATACATCGTCGGAATTCGCGGCGAAAAAACATACGAGATTGTATTTATCCTGTAAACGAAAGAGCGGGTCGATTATATTATTCTCCCTCCCCGAGCGCATTCTTTGTTGCAAAATTCGTTCGAGCAACGCGTGAAATTATTATTTACCTTGTTCGAGATTCGCCCACTTTCAGAAATATCAATTATCATCAATTATCATTTAATTATTTTTCAACGATAAATCGTTTCGTCAATCGGTTTCGAGGCGAAAATAATCGGTGGGGGCACGCGATCCGTGAAAACTGTCGGAAAGGATCGTGGACGGGCGTAAATCGGCGCGACCGATGCGTGTTCACACCCTTTAAACGGGACGATCGGGTGGAGAGAAGTCGATCGGCCTCGTCCGATACCGATAATCGAGCGTCCATAAGCGTGCGTACACGTTGAGACGGCGTCCCACGGCTACGGGAACGGACAAGATGCATGCATGCGTGCGTGTACGCGTCCCCGCGGGTTATGGCCGCGTGCAACCGCAATGTTACTCGAAAATTAATGCAGTATAAATCAGAGGCAACACGGTCGCGACATACCCCGGAACATCTGCATCCCCTGCCGCACTCGCGATAAAACGAACAAACGAGGCGTGAGATGGAAATTTATCACAGACTTCTCCTACCAGACGTTTCTCTTAGATTCTAATAAACGCGGTTTAACGCGTTTCGCTCTCTCGATCGATACGGACACATTTACATTTACTTTTCTTTCTTTTTTCTTCTTTTTTTTTTTAACGAACGAATCGAGGAGAACTCACCGCCTATATTATTCCTTTCCAACGTTTTTTTCAGAATCGGGGGGGGGGGGGGAATGTATCCGTCGTACGCTGGAAACTTGCACGCTCGGCTCGTTCTACAAACTCGAGTATCGTCGAGTATCTCTACGAGATCAATACTCGCGATGTGCGTCTGAAATGGTTTCCTTCGTTGCATATGGAAACCTTCCAATCCGTCGTGCGAATCGTGCGAATTTGCCGACAACGAATTTGACGAAATCCGAGAATTAGAGATATCCATCCTGAAGATCGATGTTTCGCTCGGCCGCGAAACATCATTCCCACCCACGGAATTATCAACGTGGATTTTAAATTAAGCGTCTCAATTACCGACCGGCAATTTATATCGACGCGCGGAAGAATAAGAATTACCGTTTATGATTAAACCGTGATATCTCGAATATCGTAACAACAGGTAAGTGACACACCGGTATAAACGGTTTGTAAATAAGACATTCTTATAATGACCGTATCCACCGGTAACCATTGATCGATAACAAAGGAGGGTGGTGCACATCTACCTACGTCGAGCCTCGCTTTCGCATTCTGTTGGCCGCACCGTCTAGACAACGCGTACATCGGCACGAGGAGAACGAAAGATCGAGCAATAAGTTAGCCAACGATAAAATCTTAACGCTACGAACAGATAATTTATCGCTCAACATATTTACATTTGTTTTAAACGATCGTGATGGGTAAAGGAATAATTCTTGTGTCCACGAAAAAAAAAGAAAAAAAAAAGGGAAAAAAAAAAAATTCTCGCCTCGATCGAACCGAGCAACGTGTATCGCGCGTATTATCTCGTTATTTTTCTTTTAATTTTTTTCCCCCTTTTTTTTCCTTTCTTCTTCTTCTTCTTCTTCTAAATTATCGGCCGGTCAAGCTATAGATGAATAAATTCTAATCACAAATTCCATGAATATGCAAAACGATCCACGTCACTGGTGTAACATTTATCGACTCGATCTACGCGTTTGATAGGGAACGAATACCTTCGTATATCGTGAATTTCATCGATAATCCGTGGAATCCTGCGAAAACCTGTCCCCGAATGTTTAATTAAAATCGGACAGCTCGCATACACACGGTTCACCGCTCGTGTATTTCAGAACCCGGCGACCTATAGCTACACGTTGGAGCGAATGTTGCACTCGTTGTGCAATAACCAACACGTGCCGTGTCTTAAATATAGCGCAAACTGTATTCCCTCTCTCGATCTCTTACTCCCTTACTCGAAGTTTTCGAGCCGGACTAGCGTGGTTTGAGAATCGAAGGGAGCTCTGTCTCTCTTCGAAAGAATCGATCGAAAGGTGCATACAAAAGAAAACTAAATAAAAAAAAAAAGAAAGAAAGAAAGAAAAAAAGAAACTCGAGAAAAGTCTCGATGAAAATAAAAAAAATTCACGATCGCTCGTGATAGACTCGATTGTGTTTCCACGCTCGTCTTTTTTTTTTGCAACGCTTGTGATACGCGTTGAAAACAAGAGAGCGATAGTCAAGGTAAGACGATAATAAGATAACTTGCCGCCTAAGCCGTATTCAAACGCAAGGTAAAACCGCATCGAGATCGAAACTCGGTGGAACGCGAGCTTTCCGTTCGACTTCTGAATCTCAAATTCTCAAAAGTGTATATATGTATATATATATATTCGAATGTATATTCGTTTCTCGATACGATCGAAGCGAGAGCCAATTAATATTTCGCAATGTCGCGCGCCTTTTTTGGCGTCCGACAATCGACTGGCGATCGATCGAACGATACAAATTTCACGAGTTTCGTTAAATTGAATCGAGATTTGATCGAAGGATGATTAAAACGATGCCACGTTTCCGGAAAAGAATTCGAAGAGGAGTCTGCGAACAGTATCGCGTACAATTTCACTCGCGTATAAGTACGTAGCGAAGAAATATAATCCGTGACGACCATACATATATACATATATATATATATATATATATATATATATATATATATATATACCACGGTTGCATCGTACCGCGCCTTGGCAAGCGACATTCATTTATTTCGGACGCCAACTTTAAATCCATCGGAACAATTAAACCGGTACGATACCGGTGCACGCATATCGCGTGGGCGTCACGTTTCAGAACACCACGTACGACCTTTCCTGTATCGCGCGGCTGCCTGGTTCGCGGCAGATAAGAGAAAAGACAAAAATTGCCGCGTCGCTCTAATAAAAAAAATAAACCCAAGTGCTACACGGGCGGAATAAGCAGCGCGCTCTGCTCGCTAAAAAGTAACGATCCCCGGTATAAAGAGCCAAGTTTACCTTCGTGAACGCCCCTTTTCGACAGTTTAACGTACGATATTAAAAGATCGAACTTATCGATTTTTTTAATGGTAATGAAAAGGAGACGTGCGCATACCCGTTTTCTCCTTTATAAGAGTGTATAAAAGTGCGATAAAAACGATGAAGAAAATTCAACGAATGTTTATTATATTGTTATAGGGCTTATCTGCTCGCGTTAAAAAAAGAAGGAAAAAATCTTGGCACGAATTCGCTTTTATTATAATTCGACGATTATTTTCTGGATCCATCCTTTTTTAATTATCGGGATTACTATTAAAAACTAGAGAATTACCTTTTCTCTTTCTTCTCAAATTTTCACGATTTTATTTTCAATAAAAATAAAGTCGACGGGGTCTAAATCTGACAAACAATAAATTCGAGCATAAAAGAACGTTTAGGACGATTAAAAATTCTCCGTTAAGAGCGCGTTTTCGATGTTTATTCGTGCTATTAAATATAATCTCGAAGGACTGCAGGTATATGCACCGATGAAAAGTTTTCAAGGCCCGGCGATCTTAGGCTGGAGGATTCCTAAGCGTGGAATCGGGCGATAAGACGAATGGAAATTAGGTACATTACCGGGTATATTTGAGCGAGGGAACAAATGGCGCTCGGCGTATCGTCTTTGACAAGAAGCATGTATCACTTTCACGAGGACTGCGAGGTGTACGCGCGGGTGATGAATCGTGGCACGCCGTTCTTTCATTTTTCACGTCGCATAGGGCACCGAGCATAGAGAGGTTCGACCCAGCTGGTTTCAAACCCCGTTCTTTCCCCATCCTTGGGGGGAGGAGGGAAATATATAAACCGCGTCTCCACCCTTCCAATGGAATTTATTCCACGCGTATATTCCGCGCGGTTGTTAAATAACCCGGTTGCGATATACGGGCCGATAAACGTTCCACTTGTGACGAGGAAAATTTTTATCGACGAAGTATCACGAAGGTAAAAAAAAATAATGTCAATATTTACCGCACGTTTTAAACCGTCGCAACGCGTAGAAAACGGATACGAGTTTAACGTTGCATTACTCAAATCTTATTGGCGGCCGAGTGATTTTAATATTCACGAATGTCGCCGGTATTCACCTTGCCGCGTGTGAATAATTGATACGCAGCTCCACGTATCACGGGTTTCGAATAATTCTTTCATCCACGATCGCGTTTTCATAACGATTACGTACATAAATTTAATTACAAACCCCAATAAATAGATACAAAATTTCCCTCGAAATTCGATAAGACGAAATGGATAGAGAAAAGGAGGAGGAGGAGGAGGATATTGTCGAATAAAAGGAGAGGGCGCGACCGTGGCCACGTGTCGATCGATGCACGTCACGATGCAAATGCGTTTAAACCGTAAACGTATCTCGTGAGCGTAAACGAACACCGGGGTATCGCGAATTGAATTCGAAAAAGGAGAGGTTCGCCATGATGCATACTTAATGGTATGCATCACCGCGAATATTATTGATGCGTCTCGCGAATTCAACCGCGTGATGCACGCCCCGACCGATGGCCTCTATTAAATTCGGCTCGACGCTAAATATGCTGATTCGTCGCTGCAGGTGGCACGATGGTGGTGGTGGTGGTCGGTCGGGTTAATGGCGATGCCTTCTCGAATAAGAGGAGGTGAGCCGGCGAGGGGCCGACGACCGATTTTCATGGGACAACCGATAGGGGCACACGTGCTGGAGGAACGGGTTCTTCCTTCGAGGGAATTTTTTTCTCCGCCAGGACTCGGTCCACGCGATCGTCGATTCGTCGCACTTGCGAAAAAGAACGCGCATATTTATCGTGGTCGTTAATAATGCACAGGCCGGAGCAGGGATACGGAGGAGGGGGATGGAAGAAGAATTTCTTTTGGCCGAACGCGCCAACATTCGATTCGCATCGATTGTCGCGCGCATTTTTTCTCCCTCCCTCTCTCTCTCTCTCTCCATCAAGGTCTCGAGCAAGTCGAGACTCATTAAGATCGGAGAGGTTTCTAACGCGCCAATCTGATAATCGTTCGCGGAGGGTTTCGTTTCGATGAAAGCGACCGAGCGCGGATGAAGAAGTTCTGGGACTGAAATTATTGTAAATCCGTACCGACGCTTAAATAAATATTCGATTCGTAAGACAAACTTGTTTACTTCCTTGCCAAGGAATGTTTATTCGAAAAGGGGTCGAGAGGTGCGAGCGACGAAATTAAACAGGCTTATACCGGTTTGTCGAGTTTCCCGATGTTAATTTCTCAGTTTTAATCCTCGCACACCCTCCCCTCTGTTTTTTCAAAGTCACCGTCCAAACCATCTGCGCTCGGGACAAAGAGACTCTTCCTCTCCCTCTCTCTGCCTCTCTCGAGCTCGTTTGCAATCCAATTTACAATATCGAAAACTCGCGTATTCGGAAAAGAGGAGGGAAGATATCGATTTGTAAATCGAGAAAAGAAGGGAGGGCACGCAACTTATTTTCAATGATCGAGAAATAAATCCTTGCTCCCTCCCTCCCTCCCTCCCCAACGGTGGAATCGTCATGGCGATAAAACGACTACAGATCGAGCGCGTGTACCCTTTCGCCATTGATTATCCTTTTTTTCACGATATATACGTCCAACTGGTTTACGAAGGCGAGCCAGCACTTTTTCCTCCTGTTTTGTCCGTCCGTCCGCGCCACGGACGATCACGGCAAGAGGTGAGGAGAGAGAAAGCAGAGAGAGGAAGCCGGAGCGGAGGAGGAACAGAAGAGGAGGAAGAAGAGGAAGGAAAGGGTTAACGTACTCGCCACACCCTGCTTTAAAGATTGTAAACGATTATTAATGCCCCACCGTGGCTGACCCGTAACCCGCCGATCTCTCTCTCTCTTTTTCTCTCTTTCCCTTCTCTTCTGGTCCTCTTCTCCTTCGACTGGTCTCCACTTACAACTCTCCCCCAAATATCCGTTCAACAAAACGGAATGGCATAACCACGGGAGAAATCGAACGGATCGAATCGGCCGATACGGCCGCTTATCCGACGCTTTTCTTAATTAACCGGCCACGTTACGGGATATAAGCAAAGTTATGCTCCTAATTTGCGTAACGCGGCTATACGGGGACCGCCGCGTGCATTAAGATATTCCCGGCCCAATCATGAGAAGAATTTAGGGGGCGAATAATGAAACGAAATAAACTCAATTAGTAAGTCGGGTAACGATTCCGCCGTCGAATTAAACCGGGATAAATAAATTCCCCCGAAATCTGTTAATGAAGAGGCGAAAAAAGAAAAAAAAGAAAAAAGAAAGACAAAACTCCCGGGTAATTCAAATTAATTGGTTCCCAATTCGGTAGGTTGATGTACGGGCTGGATTCGAGAAAGTTTATATATATGTATATTTACAGGATGTGGAAACGGATGAATTTCGATTTGTCGAACCAACTTTTATCTGGAATGATTATGCCCGTTGAACATTATATCGCCAAAGTCGCGATAAAATTGCGATAAATTTTACAGGAGGCGGAAGTTTTCGGTAGCCCTTGTTTATCGATATTTATGGGACAGTTTCGATTCCCCGAAATTCCCTATTATCGGATGTTACGTTTAAACGTAAGCGCGCTCGATAATCCGCGATATGAAACGATACGACGGCGTATAAAGATAACGTACTCCCGATACATGGGAGGAAGTGTCGATGTCGCATTATGCAAATTGCACGTGACACGTGCTATATATCTCGCTCCAAGTTGCGCCAACCCGTCATGGGGGAAATTTTGCATAAAATCGCGTTACTTATAACGGGTCCCCTCGTCAATCCGTAATCGAGAGCAGTGAAAAAAGGAAGGAAAAAAAAAAGAGAGAAAAAGAAAAAGAACGAAGAGACGAAAAAAAAAGCGAGGAGAAATCAAGCGTCACGAAAATTTGCCGCTTAAAATTTCACAAATTTCTTCTTATATCTCTAGTTAAGAAAAGAAAGAAAATTTCTTTTCATCTCTATTCGTTTCACCAACGAATGCGCATCGATCGGGTAAAACGGCGAGAAATAAATAAAAACTGGAAGAAAGGGGGGAGAGGGACGGTGTAAAAGCCGTATTAAAATTAGTTAGAAACAGATAGATGACGGTGACTCACCATGAAAACCATGAACCTTGATTGCAGGTTGGCGCTCTCGATGTAAGTCACCGTTTCCAGCCACCCGTTGCTCGCCCGTGTACTCGCTGCTTGTACTCACTTCCTTTCTCCGTTTTCAATCCTTTTTCCTGGGATATTAATTCACTTCACAGCCGAGAAATCGATCGGTCGGTCCACTTCGATAATCACAACTCGATTCCACTCTCTGTCCAATCTTGTCGATATACTCTCCGCGGGGAATCATATACGCGGTCACCGATATAAATTCAAAAAAAAAAAAAAAGAAGAAAGAAAGAAAGAAAACCGATCAACCGAGCGGAGAAAAATATGGTCGAAGAAGAGAGGGGAGAGGATGGGAGGGGAGGAGAGAGAGAGAAAAAAGTACGATGCGAAAAATAATTGCTCGCACGATTCCCGACACTTATCGCTTCTCTCGATTGTATTATATATATATATTATATATTGTATATATATATATTTTTTTTACGTTTAATTATATTTATATATATCGATATACGTAGACTACGTGTATGATTGAATACACGTAATATATATATATATATATATATATATATATATATATATCCGTCACGCTTATTGAACGACGCCTTCTGAACGACAATTATTCAAAAAAAACGTTGACGTTTTTTTTTCCTTTTTCTTTTTTTTTTTTTTTTCCCTTTTGTATTGCCTATTAATTTAACTATCTAAGTAACTTATTAATTGGCTATCGGTGGCGACGAGATACAGATACTGGCTCTCTACTGGCATCTGATTGGCATACTGGCATGAATACTGGCCCGTTCGGCGTACGTCACCTGCAACATACAAACGCACGTATCTGCATTAGAAATTAGCGTGCAATCGATCGCGGGAAACTTAACTTAAGTAACGGCAAGGTTTTATCATAATTCTACTCTCGTTTCTTGTTCCTAACTGCTAAATTAAAATCCCCTGAAACCCGAGTAAAAGCGAGTAATTGTTGTTCCGTGTTCGACGCATTCTTGGCCAAGTCTTACCTCTCTAGTCGTACCACTATAGTCTAACCGCAAAATGCACAACACCGATGCTTTTTCCGCCTCGTTTATTTGACGAATTTCGCGAAATCGTCCATGTCTTCCTTCTCCTCGAAAAGCTCGATCAATTTTCGCGATCAAATTTAATTAGCTACGAGAAAAAAAAGAAGAAAAAGAAAAGAAAAGAAACGCAACAGATTGAGCGAATGCAATGGCATCATTTCGACGGGCGCGGTCGACAGAAAGCGAGCCAGGCCCATGACGCACCCGGCCTTTATTTAAATCATTCGATCCGTCACGCTGCAATCGATTAACGCTAATAGTCGGGGAGAGGAGGATAGAGTTTGACCGGTGAATCGAGATGCGCTCGTACCTTGATCGAGCATCCTGCAATTTAATCAACAGCTCGCGATATTTTTCTGCGTTAATCGAGTAGTTTCCTGTGTACACATTATTTTAGATCGTTAGATCGAGATAGGATGCGAGGGAAATTTCCATTTTATCCAATCTTTTCCTCCTGCCTCGCTATCATTAAGCCACCTTGTAATATTTCAAGAAATATTCTTCTAACTTTGAAATATAAAGAAAAAATAAAAAAAGGGGAGGAAAAAATCCATAATTGCACGAAATACGGAAGATTTTCGCGGTGATTTTTCAACGTACAATTTGCTGTATTTAATGTATTATTAGCCGGATCGTTGTGCTGTGCGCACAATGTGTTCGTTTTCCCGTGTTTTCTTCGGGGGTTATACTTTATCCGCTTCCTCGATCGTTTCGAAACAATGAATCAGTGTGTAAACGCGTGAAAATAAATGGAATTCGCGCGGCTTTAGTCATCGGCCTAAGATTCTAAAAAGGCAAACGTTATCTACGTTAACGGTGAATTCCAGATCCGGCATAATGTGGTACGAACATTTTGTACACAGTGTGTGCGCAAAAATCGCATTAGTATTCACACTTTCGTTAGTGCACTTTCACAGACTGCTTTGTAACGGTAGCCCTTGCGCGTCCTCCAACTGGCGGCGTGCATTCTTCTTTATACAACGATCGAGCTGTATGCACGTGACGACAAATTGAACTAATTTTCGAATCACGATTATCATAGTCGTGGAGATAAATACGCCGAGATAAAAATGGCGAACGATCGAGGATTGCGACCCGGCGAATTCATCATTTTACGGCGTTAACGGGTTATTTGCTTCTAATAAAGGGGAGGAGGGGGAGGGGAGGGGAATGAAAACGCAGAATGATAATGCGTGAGGATAATGATAAGTTGTAACGCGGCTTGTTTCGAACGAATGAAAGCCGATGCACGAGCGGCGATTCGAAAGGAAGGTAAAATTAACGGAAATCTATAATACAAAACACGTAAATACTTCCTGGAGCGTGGATTTACGTTTCGAAAACGAATGGAGTGGAGAGAATTTCAGACATGTCATGAAAGTTGTAATGAAAACGTAATAAAAGCTCCAACACAGGTGGAACGTGACCGTTTCTCCCTAAGGAAAGACTTCTGCGACTTCTGTGCGCTTGACCCCAAGCTGCGCGTTCATCCTTAACGTCAATGAACTGCGAGTCTAGAAGAAATTATGAGCATTATAGTTATGCAATAACATCTGCTTAAGTGAGGTGTTACACACGTTCCATTACGAATTACATTTTTCCATGAAATTATATTTCTCACTACGTAGATTCGGTTAACGCGCTTATTGTCCCCGCGCAATCAACGGAATTTATCTTCCACGCAATTTATTATTTCTCCGTGCAAAGAAGAAGAAAAAAAAAAAAAAAAGAAAAAAAAAAGGAAAGATAAAGTTATCGACCCAACAAAATCGATCGTCGTCGCGAGACGAACACGCGATTACATTCCCCTAATAAGATAAAGTTAAAATCGGAAAGAGATCGGATTATTATCGAAACTTTTGAACGGCGGCAACTGCTTGATCACCACGTTTCCACTTTAAGAACACGGTTGCACGCGCTGTGCCCGCTCCACTCTTAATTGAAAGGTTACGAAACTTGGCGTTTAACGAATAAACGGACTCCCGGACTCGTGCACGGAACACCTCCTCTACGGAATACCAGATCATCCATTACATCTCCTTCGGTGGATACGAGCATGAAAACTCGAACGCATAAAAGTCGGCGCTAACATTTTACGTAATTATTATGTAAACGCGGCATCTTGAATCATACTAGAGTTTATAAGCCTTCCAATTCTACTCCACTCCTTCTATTCCCCCAAGAAAAATTCGACGAGTTTATTAATAAATTTACTTTACTTCGTTCCTTGTGCATTTTTCTATCCATCAAAATATCGCGATTTCCGCCACGATCCATCCATTGTAAGGGGTGGTGGTATGCTTTCCCAACCACCTCAGTTTCGACGAGGCATCGATAGATGGATCGAACAGTGGAATATAGCGTGTAACTCACGATTTCCTACTACACCTACGCTTGCATACGCGTCTCTATAAGTTTATGAATGGGGCAGCACGCGTGCGCGACGACTGGAACAGTGGAGAGCCGGCAGCGAAAGTGACCTGCTCTAACTTGTACCTGCTCGGACGGGCCACGTGTGTTACACGCACACGCCTCTAGCGTGTAAGAACTGCCTCGGATAATTGCGGCTAACCCGCTCGGCGGACTCGCGAGAGTCGATCGCGAGAGGAGGAGGTGTGAACGGCGCCGAATCTCCCCCCACTCTTCTCTCAATTTTCAATTCGAGGGATATTTTTCCTTCGTCGCTGCTCTTTATATAGAGTAGCGTGTAGATGATCGATCTCTGGAGATAAATCCGTAATCGTGTAATTTCTTGTATTTAATAATAAGTGGGAGTCTGTCGGCTCGGTAAGAACGCCATAAAGAAGCTAACTAAGTGAGTCGTTACGGTTTCTTTATAGGCGCGGATATTTTGAAACTGATCATTTCGAGATAATCGTAGCCCCAGTTTTCGATAACGAGTAGAAAGTTACGGGTTTAGTATATTAATAAGGAATGGAAGGAATATGAAAACGAGAAATACGCAAAGACATTTCAACCAATCTGTCCATCCAGTATAATATTTTCGTTGCATTCGTCCCATTGTCTAACGTGAAACGGGAAGAAATTTATTTTTGCCGAAAAAAAAGGAAGAAAACTTGCATTCCTTCCAGATTTCATTAGATCGAAAGCGAACTCGAATTTTCACAATCGGTGGCAACGCTCGATTCGTTGACAATTATCTGAACGATGTGGTAGATTCGGTTACATTGTAAAGTTTAGAGAAGCAGGTTTCAAAGACGCACAGTTATAAAGACACACGGTTGGCGTTCCTTTTTTCTTTTTTTTCTTTCTTTTTCTCCCCTTTGCCCAGCCTCTCGAGAGTAGTACATATACCGTGTTATGTCGAAATAGATATCTGCATGGAACTCGGCCAGTTGTACTACCGGCGCAAATAATTGTGTTATACCGGGACATGTTAGATAATGATCGGTACAGATCATTCGTATCCGCGTGTGAACGAAAGCACATGTACCATTGCCAAGACATTACCTTATCTGGCCTTCCCTCCTTTCGCCTTGAAAACTACCATACCATAGTTCGCTCGTATGTATATTCAGAGACAGATGCCTGCCGCAATTGTAGACAGTAAAAGTTGCGAGAAGATACGTGGAATAAGTGATATTATTAATAAATCGAATTCGCCGCGTGAGAAAATAACGATGTATACTCCGTGAAAGATCAGAAAAAAAAGAAAATAAAGAAGAATGAAGAATGAAGAAAAATCGGTTGTTACGATTTGCTCGATACACGTGATATTTATTCGACGCACGACGACACTTTGACTCCGATTGATCGATCCGTAATCGATGCCGTTTAGATCCCGATTCCGGTTAACGAGTGTCCGTCGACGTGTGGTTAATTTACGCGAGCCGGATACCAACATCTTTCCTCCCGTTCCTGTCCCAACGATTAACCTTATCAGCTACCACGAAATCACGCCTGTTTATTTCACTTATCGCGGATCGATCGCTGTTAATTAAACTAATTGCGTAGCGCAAATAGGCTGGCGGCTCATCACCGCCTTAGAAAGTATAACAAGGACTCTATCAAAGAAGCCAATTATACTAACATTTCGTTCGGCGCGTGTGATACGTGCAATTAACGTGTACTCGCGTCGATGTGTATATATATATATAAAAGAAAAAAGAAAAAAGAAAAAAGAAAAGAAAGGTCTGTCAAGAAGCATTTGACCGTGGCGAAATTACAACCGTGTTCCGGCCTATTTAAGGCCTCCGAAATAATTACATCGTAAGAAACGAACAGCTTGTCATCTGCCCTCCTCTCTCAATTTCATCTTCATGGTTACATACATTAATATTACAACCGTCTACTTTACATGACACCGTCATAATAATGTTAGAACGGTGTAACGTGTGCAACGCGGCAGCATTAATAACCACTGTTCGTGGCTGGAACGTGGTCGGTGCCGTGCATTGACATTAATTTGAAATCCGCACAACCGAGATCTTATCGATTTATTTCGAAAGCGAATCGTGTTTTAGCATACGGGGCAAACTTGGCGACAAACTTTATGCACACGTTGCTTATTGCCACGTTGTGTCGCGTTGTGTACACACACGTCCGCCTATCGTATCGTACATGTTGTTTACATTCGTGCACACTCGCGCGGATTTCACGCGAATAACCGGCGGATCATCGCGATTTTCATGATATATCGCTTCGATATATACGTGGTCGATTATGCGCGACTAATTATTTTATTTCATCACTCGTAAGCGCTCGTAACTCTGTTTCTCTCGGTCTGCAAAAGGGGGGGGAAAAAATCGAATTTTTAATCGGCATCTATATATATATATATAAATTAAAAAGCCATATCACGTATAATTGTACAAATACTTTCACAAAACACGTCCATTCCATTACGTTACAATGCCTGTCGAATGCCCGATACACGCGTGTGAACACATTAGTGGCTGGCAAACGTGTTTTCTAATACGCACCGTATAATAACACGTTAATAGGAATTCATCAAGCTCGGAATATCGTGCCGTGCATATAGATGTGTGCGCAATGCGCGCACACATCTATCCCGGAACGTACCGCAAAAGAAATTCCTATTCTCTATCACGCATTAATTTAGATCACGTATTATACCCGTAGATACTCGTGTATCTCTCTCTCTTCGTGCTGTCAGATTTTTACCCATTTTCACGTGAGAAAATGAAAATTAACAAAACTGCCTCCTCCTTGTCCAAGACCGATTGATTCCTTCGTCTTATTTGATATCGATTGAAATCGTCGTTTCCTTAAAAAAGGAAAGAAAAAAGAAAAAAAATTGATTCGCTGCGAGTGAAACTAGGATCGTGAAACTAATAGGTGAGAAAAATGGAGGGAAAAGTATCGATCCACGTACATAATTAACTTTGGATGGTATTAGAAAGCACGCTTTCCTTTTAAAAATTCTCTCCATGAGTATCGGGAGTACCTAATTTTTACCCGATAGGGTGAAAGGAACGCGCGGCAAACGGTCAGTTTTCTTCAGAGACGAACGAATTCGTTCAAGCCTTTTGTCGAGTCAAAAAGGCAACGTCTCATTAGACGTAATCCAAGCCTGTTTAAGTAGAATCCCGGAGCTCGAGGCGCTACGTTAGAGTATCAATTATGACGGGACGTACATCAATTGAGACGAAACGTTCCAGTCGTTTTTATTCGAGTTTCTCATTATCGACAGCTACTTGCTTCCACGTTGTTTCTCCACGGGCTTCCAAGCCAGCGCGGCTACACTTCCTAAGTGTTCATTTAATTTTATCACCGACCTATTGGCGTTTTTACCACGCTGCTATACGCGATCTACCGGTTGCGCGTACCTCGAAATACGTTCACCCGGTAAAGCCCAAGTTTCGAGTAGAATTTACAAGTGTTCCACCGATAATCGCGGAGAACTCGACTAACGAGACGTCCGTATCGAATAATAAAATAATTATTATTCAGTTTACTACGATTAAATTGTATGTGAAATTGGAATAAATGCGAACGTCATATGCGAGCGACGATTATACCGACGAGTATCCTTAAAGCCAGTCAAACGTTAATCGCGTCACTCGTGCAACCGGTCTCTTTCGGTACGTCTTTCCGTACGAAACGTAACCGGCCACGTTTTCCATCCACTACGTTTATGCAAGTGCACTCGCGCTTCCTAAGATCCGTCGATGCTCGCTCCGAAATCCACGAGTCAGTCGTATATCTCATTTATATATCTCGCGATCGTCGTCTCGAGAAGAGAAAGCCCGAGCGGAACGAGAATGAAACAACGAGAATGAAGCAGGCGAAACGAGCGGAGAACGGTAATAGAGAGAGGCAATAAGAACGACGCCTCGCACGTCTTTTACTACCTCGTACTAAAACTGACATTTGCACGCGTTTGCCGTGCCCGGCCGGTAATGAGGGACTAGTAGTTGGAAACTATAATGCGATGACGTGTAAATAGCAGCCGGTGTTACAATGGAGCCGGTGGTACAATGATTCGAGTCACAAGTCTTATCTGCTCGAACATAAATACGCGCTCTTTCTAAATCGCGGAATGGAGTGGTAATATACGATGCGGGTAATTGTTATCGCGACCTGTCTCGAATTAATTTCGCGGTGTTTTCCTATTTGTAGTGGACACCAGATAACAACGTGTAGATAAACAATTTCATAAGTGGACAAATGAACCAACGGAGAACCGTGCGCGTTTCGTAAGAAGACAATAGATGCATCTGATAATCGGATTAGTCATTAGAATTAATCATCAAGGCTTGGCTCAAGGAGTAATGACATTGTTCCATTCGAGTGTGGCGCGCGTGAAACAAGCATGAAGCAATTGGCGGGGAATGGATAAAAACATATCATTCGATAAATTGACTTATTCACCACTGTGCACTTGTTCGTTCTATCGCGAAAAATCTTCGGGACACGTATATTCTCGAGACGACGAGATAACTTTTCAATTTCAATTTCTTTGCTCGGAGACAAAGGAAGCGGAACGGTAAAAATTGGAAAGTTGATTAATAAAAATTGTATAGAATATATATCTCGCGATTATCGTCGATATTATTATCACGGAATTATCCAAGGCTGAGCAATTCTCCCGATAAAACGATTGACCGACGAAACGACACAGGTTCTAGGGAAGCGCGGGGAGAAAAATTAATCTGGATCTGTACACGATAATTTTAATATTATCGACGCCCCTGCTCTTTCCCCTCGAAAGGGTGATTGTGGAGTTATGTGGGGACGTGGTATTGAACGGTAGCCGTCAGCGTGCGATCCCATTAGCCTGTATTGTATGCTAATGAGCGGTTGTCGCCTGTGATCCATGCTTTATATCGCGTTATATCGCCAGCAACGGTTCTCCATTTTTCAACGCTCTCTATTTCTCTTCCACGTTTCTTCGTCTAACAATTTGGAAAGCAAATCGACGAATTTTCGCAATTTTATTCATTTATTCTTGCGGATAGAACGACACAAGGAGTAATTATCAAAATTAATGCGCGGATTTATTGCATTACTCGCGTAAATAAATAAACACTTTTTCAATCGTGTCGAGAGATTAAATTAACGATTAGTTGGTTGGAGAGATTGCATTACGCGAGGAAATGCATTTCGAGAGGCGAGAAATATCGATAAAAAAAAAAAAAAGAGAGAGGAAAAGAAATACTTTTTTACGTAGAATCGCATAATTGAATCCGAGCGTAAGCGATGGAAGAAAAAACTTGGAATTGTTGGCGCACAATGTTTTCTATTTTAAGTAGTCCTAAAATGCAACTAGTTCTTAATGCCAAGGTAAGCACGGATTAATGGGTGCGTAAATTTTTTATGTGCCATTAAAATGATCGTGAAAAGGATCGTACGCGCACGGTTGTTTCGCGCTTGCGTTGGCGTTCAAAGGCATTCGAGTCGAAGTCCCGAACACAATGATGTTCCGTGCAAAAGACTGAAACGAGTGCAATTAACGTTACGAGTGCTAGCAGGTCATTATCCGACTGAATCCAGTCTCGTCTCAAAACCGCAAATTACCCGCGCCGTACACACACACGCACACGTAGACACGCGCCCAACCGTACAACCGTTGTTCTTACATAGATCGAGTATCTCAATACAAGATTAAAATTACAATACAAGACCAGATATTAGATATTAACAATTACGGCCACGAATATAAAAGTGTTATTTAGTCACGCATATATATATATATATATATATATATATATATATATATATATGAAAAAATATTCGCATATCTATCCAGCTAGAAATTAATTATTAATCTCGAAACGGTTCCCTACGTTCTCCACGCCTAGCCTCTCTTCCTTCTCCGATTCGCGCGATATATTAAGACATAAATATGGCGCAAAAGTTAAAAAAAAAAAAAAAAAAAAAGAAGGAAAGAGGGGAAAGAAAAATGTTAAAGAAACGCGAAGAACGGCGCATAAATAACGCGAACTTATTAAAATTCATAACGCGAGCGCACAATGGATGAGATTTACGAGTTTCGTAATAAAATAAAGTAAATATAGTTTTTTCGACGCTCGATAAAACGCACGATTAACGAGGGTAAATTAACGATAAATAATCAGCGTATCGGATAAAACGTGATCTTGAAAATACCGTTATTCGAACGACGAGGAAGGAACGACATATCTAACGTTTCTTTCAAATTAATTGCCATTGGTTGGGTATCGGCGTGCAGCGGTGCGAGATAATCGATGTCAATAATCATCGAAACAAGTTATGCGGCACGTGTTCCCCCGCGATCGCGTTTCTCGTGGCCGATTAAAACGTCTCGCCGTACGTCGGAAGTCGAAACGAGTCAAAATCAGGGACGACTAGGCGTTGTCGCTAGGCTCGCCGAGCCCGATATACACAAACCGTGTCGACATAATTATGCTACGCGCCGTCAGGTAGATGAAGCCGATACGAAGCTCGGATCATTTAAGCGCCTTTAGGAGCATAAATAATCCTATTAAACGTGTCACTGGCTGTGTCAACAATCTGACAGCCAACAAGATAGTAGGCCTGGTCTAGAGGGAACAGTTAGCTGCGTTCCCGCCGATGCGCGTGATTATGCGGTTGAAATCAATGTCGAAGAGTCACGGCCACGATTTTACGCGTTTTTCGAAAATATTCGCTTGTAAAAATGTATCGCGCCTAGAAAAGTTTTAAAACGGAAGTCAAAATGCCATGCGCTACGAGAGATGAGATATTTATATATATATATTTAATAAGTGTCTGTAATATGCTTTATTGTTGGTAATTAGAATTGAATATAAATGATATTCAAATTATATTCATCAACGTCAACGAAAATTAAAAAAACCATTGCGTAATTACAGTTAACGGTTAACCCATAGATGCACACCTGTTTATTCATTTAGATTCCGCAAGCTACTTCATCTCTCTCAACGTGTAGGTAAGTACACGAAACGTAAGCATTTCGAGTGTGTCAACATGTCTGTAAACTTAGAGGGGAAACACGAGTCTCGCTTCTGAAACCATAAAATAAAAAACGCGCCGACAACTTTACGACGCGTTTTTTTCTTTCTCTCTTTTTTTTTTTATCTCGACTTCGAAAAAGAAAATTTATATATATATGTATATCTAAAAATTTAATAATATTAAAATTTTCCCCCTTATCAAAAATCAAATCTACAAATTCAAAAAAATCGAATTCTTCGGCTCGATCGATTCCCACGTCGAAATACGATTAACAGTACTTTTTTTATCCAAGACTATAACTTTCTGGATACGCTTTGTCGCAAGAACCTTCGTGGCAAGAACCTCGTAAACCTGAAATTATACGAATCTCGTAGCGCGGTCCACAAATGAAATAACCGCGAGCGACTAATAACTATCCTCTCTCTCTTCCTTCGTATCGTCGTGTTCCTTCTAATATCCGTACAACTGCGACAAAACGTTATTCGTTGGGTGTATGCAGTCGCCAGTGAACCAAATTAGGAACGTGCAACCGCAAATTAAGATGCGCCTGGCTATTTCTCGTGTGTATTGCTCGGCACATTGTATCATCCATCTATATGAACACGTGTATTGTACACGTATCTTGGATCATCGTTGCGACAGCATACATATTTAGTTTTTAACAACGATGATATCGCAAAAATTTGAAACGTGATTTCCACTCTGAGATGGCAAATTAGAGGAAAATATTTAATCAATAATGTTGTATAATTAAAGTAAAATTTAAAAAAAATTTATAACCATAATGATAAAAAAAAGATTGGTCGTCATTTAAACGATCGAATCAAAATTCTGTTCATCGATTCTCACACTTGTGAGAGTGGTAAAAGGTTCAATCACAGTTCTAGTTTATTGCACTTCGAGGCGGTAGGTCCCAAGAGAAGTATATGTGACAAAACAGAGAATCCTCTTTAGGTTATACACTCTCGAGAATCGCATAAATTTCAGAACTAGTTTGTAAGAATTTAGTCAGTGGGTAATCAAAAAAGTGAACGCATCTAATATGGTTTTGCACAGAACAAGAACTTATTACATAGTTTTGCACGATTAGGTGCAAAATCTAGATTCCTTCCCTTCTTTGTTTGTTTTTTTTCCTAATTATATCTTAAATTATTCAAATTCGTTGAAAAAATTTACAACAGGGATATATATTTTCTTCTTTCAAAATGATTCAATAATATTTACATAGTAGTATTTGAAACAATTGCTAAATATAACCAACTTTATATATTTTTATCTCCTCGTGAAACAAAGATTGAAGAACGCGTATTTTTTATTTTCCTTTAAAACAGTGGCAAGAAAACCGATAAAACGTATCGTAACGTGTTACTAAAAGCCAACAACAACAGCAGAAAGTACTGTACATATATCGTCGGTTATTGCCAAGAGCTTATCAATCAGTGCGTACCTCTATTATGCGGGTGGTTCTTATCATCAAGTGTAGCCAGTGATGTGTCATACAGTATTCTTTGTAAATATTTATTATACCGATACATTTTTCTTTTTATAGAGAGTATAAATTCTTCTTATATTATAATAAAGAAGAAAAAAAAAAAGAAAGAAAGAAAAATTATTGAAAACAAAACAAATAAAATATCAAATAAGATTAATAAGCGAACGGATTCATTTATCACATACGCATCATCAATATTTATGATACATAATCATCCAAGAGTATTAATTGAACGGTTTGTTCTTATGTTTTCTAACGGTAGTTTTATAATTCGAAAAATTTAAGAAATAACCACGCCAGAAATACAACACAGCTTGCATTCCTGTGTGACAGAATGGGGGAGGACAGACGCAGACAGAAGGTAAAGATCGATAGAGGTTCGTCGACTCGACAACTGACTAGAGTCTATATTTTGCTCAACGTTACTAATGCTTTCAGGGATAAAAATTATGATCACGTTATGCAATATTAACAATTATTTCTTTAATTTTTATTATATTGCAAAATTGCATATTTTATTGTTTTTCTTCTATTCGAACCGAACATAAAAAGCGTCATTTTGTCAAATCGTTTTTCAAAAATGGCGGGAAAAATACAATGTTCGATATAATACCAATACGATTTTTAAATTTTAATATTTATAATATATATATATGTATATATAAAATAAAAATTTATATATACTAAGAAATTAATAATAAGATAAACGATTTTTTCCATAAATTATTTTTATTGAAATTTTAGTAGATGCAGATATGTTTTTTACTCACCAAGCTTTCTATCAAGATGATTTCAGGAACGGCGTTCTCCTCACACTTAATCCAAGTAATGGCGTTGCTGGCATTGGCTATCACAGAATTTCCGTATGAACGAGAAAATATCTCGAACTGTCATTGTTGCGATCGGTACATAATAATGTAATTGCGATCACGCCAAACAAAATAAAAATCACTTTTGACGAATGTTCGACGGAAAAAAAAGCTCAGTCACTTCACATATTCACAAAAAGTCTGATTAATGCAGTCAAGGTACACACGATTGATTCGTCACAGGTACAAACGATTGTCAAAATATGTTCGTAACAAAGAAACATTCACATCCTGCGATAACCCGTTACCAAACAAGTCCGAATTTTATTCCAACAAAAACTATCAATCACTACGATCACTATTATTTAATTCACAATTCGTTCTTTTGTCGCGATTTCGTACTGACGAAGATTCCGCGGCCATCGCGATAGTCTAGCGACATCTGACACGAAACAATATCGATATATCGATATTTTTTCGAAGACACGCTATGACATCATCTTTTGATCAATCGATTTGGAACGATTATGTTCCATCTTCACAGTGCAAGTGTATTCCAAGATATAATCGATTTAATTTGAGCAATCAAATTTTGTTTCGTTTGCAAATTAATTGATACAATAAACAATGAATATAAAATATTCTTTATAATTTTGTAATATATTTATTTCAACGAGTGATCGTTTTTTCGTAAGTTTGCTTCGTTTATTTTGTACCATGTCATAAATGATCACCAAATGTCAATCATATTCGTAAAATCATCCGATGGTTATTATTAAAATGCTGTTTCGAAAAATTGTATATATTATTATATTATTTATCCACCATCTCTTTTATTTATCATTAATAATATTGCTTTTTGCGTTCAATATAATTTATCTCGTAAGTGTATTTGACAACAAAAATGGTTCGATATTTCATTCGAGATACTTTACAACAAAAGAGCATGATAGTAAATATTTAAATCCACTATCCATATATTTCCATTAAATTTCATATTTGGACGGTTGTATTTAAAATACGTGATGTAAATCACAAAATCTTAATAATCATATATTATAATGTGTCTCGATCTCAATCTGTGCACGATGATTAACAAAAATGCTATTGATTTTTTTTTTTTTTTTTATCACAAATATACACGTACCATGGATTATTGAAATAATACACTTTGTTCGACACTTATTTATCCGAAATCGTGTTTGACTCCATCATCTGAACATGTATCGATCGATCGAGTAATAAACTGTAACGATGTATCCTTCGAACATCGATAAAAACAAATAGGTGGATAATACGAGCGGTGAGTAAAATAAATTTTCTATTCAATTCGTTTCATTTCTTAATTTTTCTTCGGAATCTGCGTTGTCAGATGTTCGCGAAATAGTTAGTTATTTTCATCACTAAATCACGACGCGAAAGGCGATCAAGTTGCGCGAACGTTTGGGAAGATAACGCATAAAACGAATGGACGGAGCCGCTGCTGGCCGACTGCCGACGGTCGAACACGCTCGGATCCCAACGATCAGCTGATCGGCACGCGCGCTACTATGGTAACCAACGTCAGCGGGCTCCGGTAGGGTTGCATGCGCGACTTTTGGAGGGCGCCCCATACGCCAGCGCCCAGACCTGATAACGTGTAAGTGCGTCGTTGAAATCGTGCGTGCGTGCGCACACACGTGGTTAAAAGGTTACGTGCGCGGTATGCGATATGTCCGTAGATGACAAAAACAAAACGATGATGAAATCCGATAGAAACGAATATCGAAGGAAAACAAATATCTTTCGTCTTCTCTGTTTCTTTATTTCCTTTTATTATTTTTCTTGTTCTTTCTATCTCGCGATCGAACGCGGCACGCAATGTCACTAACAAACCTGAAGTCTCCGACTGTGTGAAGTCGCAATAGATGACTGAAAATACTGTGCGACTCGTCACAAGATCGATGACGGTGACCGTATCTGACAGAAAGAAAAATCACGAGGTAATCGTGGCGCGAACGACAACGTACGCCATCCGCTCGTGTCGGCAGTCGGGCGTGCACTGCCTTCCTGAGTTGTCGGTTGGTTCTCGATCCTCGACTCTGTTCGCTCGAGTCGTTTGCCTGCTCGCGCGGCCTCCATCCCCGTATCACACTACGGTCCGATGCTCGATGTACGATGATGGCGCACAACTTTACTCGCTTCTTTCGTCGACCTATAGCTAGCCCTTCGACCTATAGTTAATGTAGGAA
Source organism: Apis mellifera (assembly GCF_003254395.2). Classification (NCBI taxonomy): domain Eukaryota; kingdom Metazoa; phylum Arthropoda; class Insecta; order Hymenoptera; family Apidae; genus Apis; species Apis mellifera. The sequence continues at coordinate 9,946,480 of NC_037649.1, forward strand.
TAATTTTTATTTAATTTTAATCATACTATTATTACTTCGGTATTGATCAATTATGAATTGATAGAAAATTTATCATATTTTAAATCTTATCAATTTTAGATAAAATGATTAAATATTAATATTATTATTTTGTAAAAAAATATACATATTTTTTCTAATTTAATTTTTATCCGATTCAAATTTACAAAAAATATTTAGAAAAAACTGCAATTTAATAAAATATAAATAACATTTTTCAAATAAGAAATGTAGAATTATATGTTTTATATATGAGAGAAATAAGATAAATAATAAGTATAGTATATTTAAATATATATTTAAATAATATTAAATTGAAAGTGACAAAAAAAAATTAAATAATTAATAATTTCATTAGCGCTTATAATTATAATAAATCAATAGATTTGTACATAATTGGTGGTAATATATACACTCTAATAAGAATTTCAATTGTATCTATTAATAACATATGAATTTCATTTTCATGACTAAAATTTCAATTTTAATATGAAATACATTGATGTATCAATAATACAAGTTTCAATTTGATATATAAATTTTACAAATATTCAGTAAATATTTAAATTTTTAATTTGTTTATTAAAATAAAATAAAATGAAATAATTAAAATAATATTTAAAGTCTTTTTTAATAAATTTATTTAATAATATTATAGATATTTCATATAAAATTGTACATATAATTGACACTGTAATCAATAATTTAAAATAGCATGCACAATAATATATGACACATATAATAATTGATATATAACATATATGATATATAAATAAATTATACAAAAAAGTTTTTAAAAAATTATAATATAATTTATATTATATTTACAATTTTATATTTACAATTTTATTTTATTTAAAATAATGATATAAACAAATTAATAATTGAAAATCGATAGATTTTCGATAGACTGAATCTAAGTTGATTAAATATTTATTAAACTATAAAAATTGTAAAATAAAATATTAAAAAGAAATCGTAAATATGAAATTACAAAAATAATAAAAATAAATCATAAATAACTTGGGAAATTTCTGTATTTTTATAATTTCAAATCATAAACATGTGTATATTCATTATGAATATATGTGTATATTCATAATTTTACATAATTTTCAGCTTAATTCTAATAATAAATTATAAATAAAATAATATTAATATTTTTTTTATAAAATATGAACATATAAATATTTTCTTATTTACAAATTTGAAAATTTGTAAATAAACGTTAAAGCTTTAGCAACTTCATTTCAAAAATAATCATGGTGATGACATCTATTATTCTTATAATGAAACAAATTTGATAATATCATCACAATGGCGACATCTATTATCATTTTAATGAAAATTTCAATTGTTTCTAATAAGTATATGTAATAAGAAAATTATTTTGACTGTGTTTTATGTAAAAATAATGACCTTATTGATAAATATTAATGTGATAAAGGACAAAAAGACCAAAAAAAATTTATAAATGAAAACACAATCCATAAAAATAATAGTGTTATTGCCAAATTAAATGTATAGTATGCAATACGTAACCTGCAACATTGAAAAAAAATATATTTTATCAATCATATTTTATCAATAATAGTAAGTTTAACAAAATTTAAAATCAAATATACTTTTGAAATTTTCTTTTTGCAGCATCTATTGTATCCATTGAATCATTTAATATGTAATAACGAAGACCTCTCACTCCTTGATAAAAATATTCATTCCAATCTAGCATTTCTATATTGAAGCAAAAAATTTCTCGATCTGTAGAATTCATTTTTTGCCAAAGATTTATAACATTTTTATTTTGAAATTTCCAATCATTTATTGAAAAATAATGTATTAAATTGCTAAATTTATGTATTTTTTTGTATGCATCTAATAATCTGAAAATATATATTTAACTATTATTATTAATTAATACACAATTATAGCATATTATAATATTTACTATCAAAGTTTATACTTTTTATATGAGATACATACATAGGTTTCCGACCAATGAGATAAATTACTATGTCAATAATAAGTGCTGGTATTATATGAAAAATCAAAGCATAAATTTTATGCATAAATAAATATCTGTTCAATGTAAGACTATAATATGAAACACATTTTTCACTAGGTATTTCCAATCCATAAATTTCATTTATTTTCATTAATTCAGCCCATGAAATTCGATTTTGACAAGAAGATACACAATTATAAATTGGTATTCTTTCTTCGTCAGAAAGATTAAGAACTTGATCTGGTTTTATTGCAAGTTTTCTGTGAAATTAAATAATAATGAAACTTATATTAAAGTTTATACTTTTACTATACTTCATATAATTCTTTATTAATTCAAATGTCAATCAATTTGATTCATATTTATATTATAATTTTTTTTTTAATTGATAGATTGTTAATTTTTTTTTCATTTTATAAAATAATATTATATGATAATTAAAATTCATTTAATTTTATAATTAATAAGAAATTATAATTAAAGTTTACCTATTAACTGTATCCCAAGCAGAACAAATAATATTAGAAATAACATAATCTGCTGGTATAACTTCAGCTACATTCTCTGCTTTACAAGGTAATGTATGTAATAAACCTATTGCACTTCCTATTATTACACCTGTAACTCCATATATATTGTTTATCCATCCAGAAACTGGCTCATTAAAAGTTGATGTAACAATACTAGGCCGTACAATACAAATTGGAAGATTACCACTATATTTCAATATCATATTTTCTCCTAATGCCTTAGAATAAATATATGTATTTGGCCAATTATCAAGTAATCTATAAAAAGTAAAAAAAATATGAAATTTTTTTATAATTATTTTTATATATAAAAAAAAAAATAAAAATTTTTAATATAATTAGAACAATACATACATGGGTGTAATTTGTTCAAGTTTTTTATCATCAAATATATCTAATAATTCTAAGGCTTTATCTGCATCTATAGTATTTTTATAGTGTTTCTCATCAATAATATTTTCCGTACAAGGTGCAAATGCAGTAGATACATGCACGAAAACCTGTAAATAAAATATTTTTTCAACTATTATTTATATAATAAAATAAGTATCTCAAATAACGAAAAATAATGAATATACTTTGAAATTTGGAAGTTTTTGTGCAAATTTCAATAAAAATTTTGTACTTTTAACATTAATATTTATTGCAGTACGAAGTTTTTCTTCGAATCGGACAGTTGCAGCCACATGAAAAATAATGTTTACATTCATTAAAAGATTTTTATCTTCCGATGACAATCCATAATCATCTTTTGTTGCATCACCTTCCAACATTACGATTTTTTCCAAAAAATTTGTTTGCTTATATCTTAACTTGTCATATATCTAAAAAAAATAATTTAAAATTTATTGTCAACTAGTTATTGTCAAAGTTCTTATTTTACTTACTACATTTTCAAAAATTTTATGAAATCGTTCCAAAGCAGTTTTCCCTTTTTTCGATCTTATTATTACATATATTTTTGCAATATCCGGACAATTTCTATAATAAAATATAAATATAATATAAATATTCTATAAATATATTTAGAATAACTTATTATGAAATATAATAGTTTATTATATGAAACAATTTTATTTACATGATAATATATAGATAATATATATTAAATTATAGCATTTACTACAACAATGTAATAAGTATTATAAATATTACTAGAAAAATTAATTTTATATAATTAACTGTATTTATAATTTATATATATATGTATGATATTAAATGATAAATAATTTATTATATATAAAATAAAATATTTTATTCGTATTTTACAATTTTTTCTCATTTTAATCTATTTTAATTCATCTTTTTAGATTTCAATTTCTAAAAATTGAATTCAAAATAATATGAAATAATTGAATTCAAAAACTGCTTGTTATTTTTATACATTGTATTACAATACATATATATATATATATATATATATATATATATATATATATATATATATATATTTAAATTAAAATCTTTATATTTTTGAATTAATGTGAATTATTTTGAAACAGTTCTAAATGATTCTTTAGAAATTGATAACAATACTTTAAAACATATAATTTTTAAAATTATCCAAATATAAATTAAGCAATGTAAATGACTAATTTTATATTTTTGATTATTTTAAATAAAAATAAGTATATTAATAAATTTAAAAATCATCACTAATACTTTCATTTAAATATTAAAAAATTTAAATATTCAAAAAATTATTTAAATTTAATTATTAATAATATAATACCTGAGTAATTTTTCAATGAGTAAACTTCCCAGAAATCCTGTTCCTCCTGTTATCAAAATATTAGTGTGAGCAAAAAATGGAGCTATTTCACTTTTTTCATTTTTTGTTGGTTCAGTAAAATCTGTAATATCTTTTATATATTCGTTGCTTGTTAAAGACATCTTGATGATTTATCTGTTAAAATTCATATAATATATAATAATATGTAATTGAGTATAATAACTATTCGAATATAAAATGTAATATAAATATCTATAAAATAATATATCAATAATTATATTATATATTTTGTTTTATTAAATATATTTTTTTATTTATTATCAAAAAGTTATGAACAATAATAAAAATATATATACATAAAATTTTAAATAATTATCAATTATAATCATAATTTTAAAACAAAAAGTATCTACTATTTTTCAATTTATATATTATATTTATATAAATAGTATATTATCTTTTAATTAGGCAAAATAATCAAATATTATTTAAATTATAATTTTACTATTTGAATTCACATTGTTAATTTTGTCAATTTTAATAATAAAAAAGATATCAATTTTAATAAGAAAAATATAATATTATTCCAATATATTTACCACAAATATAATACTTTAACTAATATGAACGAGGTGAATTCGACGAGATATGAATTTCAACTGCATATTCTAACTCTCTTGAGTGACTTTAAACATATAAAGATATACATTTCGCTAAATGACACATATAAAAGAAATGATTTGATAATGATATGCAAATGAAAAAAACATCGCTCAACTTCTTAGATTACAATAGCCGAATAAAAATTATATATACAGTCATGGTGATGTCATATGATTATATCGAAGAAGTAAAATTAAAAGAAAATGAATAATAACAAAAAATATAATTTAATATTGTTAAATAATATCTTTCGTAATTAATATTCAAGAGAAGATAAATTTTCTTTGAAATTCTAACTTTCTTTTTTTTGTTTCTAATAAAAAGATTCAAAAGATTTATATTTTTTTTGAAAAAGCAAACACAAATTGAAAATTGATATTTTGTTAATTTTTAATTTCTTTTTATATAAGATTAATTTTTCCATAAATTTGATAAATTTTAATAATAGTATTATTTTTATATCATTTTCTTTTTATATTTTATATTTCTTATTAATTTTTTATAATATTAGTAAAGATAATTTTATTACTTTCTTTTAATCAAATAATTTTTCTTAATATAAAAATATTTGAGAACAAATAAGATAATTATAATAACTATAATACTAACTATAATAACTATAAAATTTGACTATAGCAACTATATTAATTAAAAGAAATTTAATGACTTTTCAAAAAATAAGCGATCATTATAATATGTATTTATTCATAAATACAACATTCATAATACCGGATGTACCTTTGAACCGGATATATTTGATCTTACTTAATGAAGTTGAATTGTTGAATGTTTATTGATTTAAATTCGATTGGATTGTATTTAAATAAGTTATAATATAATTTTTAAAATAAAAAATAAAATTTTTATATACAATTCAAATTATATTTATTTTATTTATTTATTTTTACTAATACATGCTTTATAGAGAATGCAATATATACATTATCGCAAATACTATTTTATTATCAACAAATGAAATATATATATATATATATATAACACACTATATATATAAATATTACAGAAAATATATTTATCATACGTAATAAAGTTTGCAATTATTTGCAAATTAATTATGCAAAAGAAGTGTGAAACAATATAATAATTAATCGAACATTAATCATTATTTTGTGTATATATTTTGTTATTCGTTGTATTCGATACTTAAAATATTTCTATTTTATGATTTTAATATTTTTACAATTTCTATTTCAAACAACCAAATTAAAAAAATATTTGCAGAAATATAAGTTAAAAATCATAATATATTTTGTAATTTTTTCCATATAAAAAATAAATAAAAACAAATACGTATATAATTGTATACAATTAAATTTTTTTATCATTTTTGCAATAATTATCATTTTTAACGCGCAGCGTTATAATTTTATGATATTTTATACATATTTAATTTATCCACTTGATTTTCAATTATAAATGACAATTTAGGATATAATACATAATTCCAATTCTAATACATTTTAATTTATAAATTTTCAAATAAATTTGTAAAATGTATATATTAAACAAATATAAATAATATATATTATTTCAAAATAAAATATGTTTAATCATCTAACAAAACGCTCAAAGGATCCTCTCTAATTTTTTCAGCTGTTTTTTTCAAATCTCTTGTTATTGTTTTTTTAACAGTTGATCGGATCTCCGTTGATTTAATCGATTCGCCCGTAAGTTTTTTACCAAATATATTATCATCGTCGTCATCATCATCAGAAAGAAATAGAGATTTCGATGTGCCAGCAATTTTCTTCGAAACAGATATTTTGGTTAAAATATCGTCTTCTCCGCTTGACTGACCTGCAAAAATGTCCGTAATATGTGAAGTCTTCACAGGTTCGGTAATGCTTGTATATATATCATTTTTCTTTGATTGTTCTTGAATACTTTCAGAATCTAATTTGTCAAGTGGCTCAGAAAATAAATTTGTATCAGTATTATCATCATCAAATATATTTATTTTCTTTCCAGACTGTTCCACAGAATGTTTTCTTTCAGATTCAGTATCTATCGATTTCTTTACAGCAGAACCAAATAAGCTATTATCTTCATCTTCTTCATCGAACAAATTAATTTTCGTATCCTTTAAAGTTTTTTTTACAGATTTAGTTAAAGTTGTCGAAAACAGATCATTTTCTGTATCATCGGTAAATAAACCCAAGATTGGTTTTTTTGCAGTTTGTTCTTCAATTAATTTTTTGGTACCACTAGAGAACAAACTATCATCTTCAGAAAATAATAAATTCTTTCCCTTTTCGGGAGATGGTGTTTTCGTGACGAAAGCAAATAACTGACTGGGATCTTTCAGCGGATCGTGACTATCATCTCGCAATGGATCAATCATTTCTTTTGATTCATTTTCAACTTTAGCATTCTCTGATTTGGATTCCTTTTTATTTAAGTGTGAAATTATGGGATTAATATTAGAAGTGGTACCAGATGCAAATAATGTGCTACTTTGTTCCATCTCTTCTACAGTTTTTCTTGTTTCTGTTTCTGTTTCTACATCGTCTATTTGTTTAATATGTGTATCTTTCAATACTTTGAAGGTAACAGGTGGCTTTTTAGAAACAACTTTTTCAACCGGAGAGAGAATAGGTGCTCTACCAAACAGCATATCTTCTTTCTGTGGGTCTTCTGGTAAATCTGGTAGCACATCAAATAAGTCTTCTTCGTCTGTAGATGGAGATAATAAAGTATTTTTGTTAGCACTCATTGAACTTTCCTTGCTTATACTACCAAGTTCAGACTTATCGTCCGCAGATAAGAAGATGTTACTTTCAGGAGTTCGATAAAAATTATCATTGTTTGAATGATCAAAAATGGTGGTAGCGGGATGTGCGGCACTATTTGTAGAAATCTCTTTATTGAAAGTATTTGGCGATTGATTAATCTGACCCTCATCTTGTGAATTAGTTTCAAGAGCATCTACGGTATCAAAATCGATTCCGCTTTGCCTGATGGCAGATTTTCGTGCATGTCTACTTTGTGGTCGACGTTTCGCTTGTATTCTAACTCGTGTCTGAAAAATCATAAAAAATTGAATAATCAATAGAATTGTTTTTTTTTTTTTCAAAACATGTATTACATTTCGATAATATTTTACCTTCGAAGCAGTAATAGACAACGTTTCTACTTGCACTGGCTCATCAAAACTAATAGCATTTTCTACATTACTTTCATCTGAAATTGTCGATTGCTGAGATTGCTTCTGAGTAGTAATACTATCTTCTGCAAAATTAATCAATTTAATCAAATTAATTATTAAATGCAAAATATAAAAAAATTGAATATATATATAAACAATATGTATATATTACCTGATGCACTTAATGGCGAGTTATGACCTTGTGTACTAACACATCCGCCATCATCACTATCTCTATCTCCTGCATTATCTTCTTCGTCCGTTTTATCTTTGCTTTTTCGCCATACTGGTGGTGTATCCATGGGTGAAATCATTTTCAAATCCCCCATTTTTCCCATTAAGTTTTTTATTTTACCAGAAACTATTCGTTTTGTTTGATTATTTTTATCAGGCGATGATGATGCGGCAGTTGTTTGTATATCTAAAGATTTTGGAGGACTCATTTTTAATTCGTTTTCAATATTTTGTACAGGTTCGCCTTCTTGAGAATTACTAATTGGATGTAGATCTTTTTCTATATCTTTGGGCATGATAACAGAAACATTTGATTCTTCTTCAGGTTTTACAGAGATATCAGAATTATTTGATACTTTAACATCCTTAGCAGAATCTTCTTTAATATTTTTTGTTATCTCTAAAGTTTTATGTTCATCCTCTTTTGTTTTTTCTGTTATTACATTTTTAGTACTGAATAAATCATCATAGTCATCATCCTCAAAAATCAATCCATGTGATCCAATAGTAGTAGAAAATAATCCATTGCTCGAAAGAATATCACTACTCTTATTATCACTCTTTCCAACTTTCTGATCCACAATATCTATTCCGGATGTAGCCATTTCTGGTGGTTCTTTATCATTCTCTTTCTTTTTATCAATCGGTTTTTTTATGGAAAATAAATCATCTTCATAATCGTCATTAAAAATATCAGATTTATTTATAATTTCACTTTTAATAGATTTCACACTTTTAGTTGAGAATAAATCGCTATCTTCTATATCATTATCAAACAAGCTGATTTCCTTCGATTTAGCAACATTCTGATTTTTTTCCAACCCGTTATTTTTCGTTATTGTATCTCGAATACTATTTGCGAACAAATCATCATCAGGAATGCTCAAAAACTTTTTATTAGAAGCATTATTTTCCTCTTTGGGTTTTGCTATTATACCAAATATATCGACATCTGGCGAATCCTTATTATCGAATATATTGATTTCTTCATCAAAAAGACCTCTTCGTTGTGTCGACTTGATCTTGTCGGAATACTGAGATGTGGTTAATAAGTCGCTACTTCTTTGTGACCTTGAACCCGAACTGGTTGTCGAAAATAATTCATCACCAGAATCGGAATCGTCAAATAACGAAGGTATTTTCGATTTCGGCAGTTTTGAATCTGCTTTTGGTAGCGGAGGTGGACCAAACAAATCCTCATTTTCGAACACATCGTCCTGTCGTATAGACGATATATCCTCGATAGACTCCACCTGAGGATTATTCGTCGTATTTGAGATCGAAGTCACAGGATTATGTGTACGTGCAGTGAAGAGACTATCACTAGTGATTCGTTCCCGATAAATTTCTTCTGATTTTAAACGCGTTGACGACATTCGAGGCTCAATACTGTAACAAAAGTTAGAATAAGAATATGTAATACCATATTAAAGCAAAGTGTGCTAATGAATTTTTATCCATTCTTTTCTACTTCTTTTTTGTTCATTTTGATTTTAAAAATGGTTTGTTTCCTATATCTCATTTAATATAATCATTTTTTTTCTTTTTGTGTTAAGAAACACAATTTATTCATAGCGAAAATAAAAATTTCGCTCTCAAAAATATATTTTTAAATTATGAAAAAAAAGAAAGATAAAAAAAATTTACTACATATTTCGTGTTAATAAAATACATGGATACAATGTAATCAATAAAGAAATATTTAAATAAAATTTTACAATATATAATAAAATTATTAATAACTTGCATCACAAAACAAACATGTACAATAACTTTCACTTAATGTGATAATTTATAATATGATAAATGATTAAATTTCTATTGAGCATATAATAAGAGAAAATAATAAGAAAAAATAATAAGAGAAAATATTCCATGATATTAATATGTAAAATTTAATTCTAAAAATCAATTTTCAAGAAAATTTAAAAACTTCTACAAATTTAATATATTTTTATGAATAGAAAATTGCAAACAAAAGAACAGAGATCTTTCAATAAGCAACTAAATGATTTCATTTTAAATTATTTAAAAATTATTTTTATATAATAATTTAAAAAAATATTAATGATTTAAAATATATAAATTATATCATATGTACATAACATTATTCTCTATTTTCTTATAATAAAAGATACAAATTGTCTAATATTTTAACGCAACAAAAGAAAATATAAAAATATATAAATATTTAAATATATTCAAATAATAATATTATGTAGAAATTATTAATAGAGTGTTATTTATAAAGTAATGATAAAAATATTAAGAATAATATTAAGTACAAATAATAGACTATGAACGGCGATATATATATTACTTACTTGATTATAATTGAAAATAAATATAATTAAAGAAAATGTTGTATGCAGAATATATGCATACAACATATTAGTTAGAAATGAGATACAAGCAAACTAAAGGAACTCGCCTTGAGTTCGCGCATGTACTTGATATAATCATTGCAATGTAATGAGGGATGACTAATGTTTGGATCATCAATTCAATGATACACAACATACACATTCGTTTTTTGTGCAGAACAAACACAAAAATAAAAAGAGAAATAATATAAATTTTATAAAATAAAATTTATCAAATATAATTAAACAAAACAATAATATTAATTTTTAGTAAATAATTGTATTGTATTGTATATTGTATTGTATAATTGTATTGTATATTATTTATTGTATTAATAAATAAATATATATATATATATATATATATATATATATATATATATATATATATATATTTATTAATTCACCTAATCTTACCTAATAGTAGTAATAATTGATACTTACTCAATGCTTGAACCACCTGTGTTATTAATACTTGGTGGATAAATCGATATTCCGCTACTGTAGTCATTAAACATGGCTGAATTTTCTACATTATTCACAATAAAATCATTAATATTATCGTTCGAAACAGTATTCCGTGAATGATTATGTACTGATTCGTTGCTAATATTATTTTCATAATTTGCGGATGTATTACTTCCAGAAGATCCAGATGAATGATTTCGCAGTATTCTATTTGATAACTTATTCTCAACATTTGAAGTTAAACTATTTCCAGATATTGATATTCCTTCCATTGATTTCTAAAATATCGTAAAATATTAATTTTATAATTTCATTAAAAAATTTATAAATAAAATACATATTACTAATGATAATTATTTTGTGATCTTACTTTTTTATTTGGCTCTTGGTTTTTAGATGGTCCAAAGAGATCATCAATATCTTCATCATCGCTAAATAAATTATTAGTATTTACGGCAGTTTCCGGTGTACTTGTAGCCACATTACTAGTTACTCTTGGTGCAACAGTCTCTAAACATTTTTTTTGTATATTTTCTGTATTTAATTGATTATTATTATTATTAGAATGTTTATTTTTTGTAATTATTTTTGTTACATTTTTTGGTGAGAAAATATCATCAGGTTCAGTATCAGCAAAAAGATCATCAATTGCAGATTTAGGTTTTGTTGCTAAAAATATAGATTTTTCTTAAATATCTTAAAAGACAAAATATATAAATTACAAAAAAAAAACTTACAAATAGTACTAATAGGAGGTGGTACATCAATGCTAGCAGGTATAATATTTTTGCATGATTTAATATATCTTTCTTTTGATAAATTTTCAATAGATTGATCATTTAAATATCCTTTGTTTCCACTAAATATGATTCTAGATTTATCATTTAAAATGTTCTCATCTTCCTCTGGTGTAAATAAATCATCTAATAAAGAAAATAGATAGATAAAGATAAATTAGATAGATCAGATTAGATAGATAGATAGATAAAATATCAATAAAAGAAATATAAATTAAATTTATGCATTTACCTTTAAATCGATTTATTGATGCCTCATTTTTTTCATTTACAATACCTGGTTTTTGAGCTTGTCGAACTGTACCTAATCGTTTAGCTAATTCTTCTGCAAAATTTGGTGTTATATTGTTTGGTAATGATGTCTAAAATATAATATGAACAATTTAATTAAATTGTAACATTATAACATATACATAATATATGTATTAAAAAAAAGAAATAAATAAAAAAAAAAGAATGAAACCTTTGAAACATTATCATTAGGAGTAATTGATTCAGGAACAGAATCTATATTACTCTGACTAACTGCATCTATTTTTTCATTGCTTATATATGCTATATCATTTCTTTTACTATAATCTGATCCATTCAAAGAAGGTAATAATCCAACTATGTTAGTTTTTGGTGCAGTATTCATACTAAAATCTTTAAATGTTGTTGTGCCATCATCTTCATTTTCTGATTCTTCTTCTTCTTCATCTATTTGTTCAGATTCACTACTACTACTACTTTCTAAACCAATTTTATTTGAATTTTTCCATTTTTCAGAACCAATAACATAAGGCAAAGCTCTATCTTGATATGGATCATTTGGCCCCAATACAACACTGTAATTAAATTATAATTATAGTATAATTTGAGAAATTATTATAATGAATTTTATTATTATTTTATTATTATAATAATGAAAATTATATAAGTTTACCTTAATATTACTTTATTGTCTTCTTCTTCACTATCACTATCACTGTCAACAAATTCCATTTCCTTATATTTTTCATACATTATATTTAGGCCTTGTTTTACAGTTTCACTCACACTAGCTATAAGATCTGCATCTACAGAATCTTGATCTTTATATTGCTATAAATTTTAGTAAAATAATGATTAAAAGGAATTATAATAAGTTAAATCTTTAACTAAAATATTTAACTACCTCAATTGATGTTTCTATTTGTTCTCCAATCTCTATATTATCTTCTTGTACACGGCTCTCAATAAATTGAGTATTAGCTAAAGCTAAAGATGTATTAGTAACATTATCAATAAATATTGCTGTTTCATTTAGTTGAGTTGTTAATGAATCCAAAATTTCTTGTGTTTTACTTGCTCTTGATATTACATTCTAAAAATATCATTAATAAATGTAAATCTTTCATATATAATTTTAAATTATAAAAAAATTATGTAATAAAAGAATAAAATTAATTCATACATCAGAAAATTGTTGAAGATGTTTAAGAAGTCCTGCATCACCTGCTAGACTCCATTCTCTTCTTTTTTTTCGCATTTCTTCTGTAGTCCATGGATGATCCCATGATTTATCCATTCCATTTGATATGTCCTAATATATAATATTTTTATTATATGTATTTATTTAATACATATTTTACTAAATATTTATTAAATTTAACAGAAAGAAAGATTTATACCATATTAATTTCTTTCCATGTGGAACAAATAACAGTATTCTTTATTATTGTTTATATTTTTTAACCTTGAAACTTGTTTTAAATTTTTAAAATGATTAATAATTATCAACATACCATCTAGCTTAATTTAATATAATTATTACTTTTCTTCGTAAATACATTTACATATGTTGCATTATATTTTATCAAACTTAGTGAGGGGGAAAAAAACACCCATTTAACAGTTGGAATTATCAAGTATCGAATACTGTCACATCTATGGTATGATTTAATTCTTGTTTTAGAGAAAACTTTCAGGAATGTATGTAAGTGCATTAAACCAAACCTACGAGTATTTTTTTTACTTGTTATTATTAAAAGGATATTTATATATTATATAAAACTCTACAAAAATATTTTATATAATAAAAAATTAAAAATTTTTCATGTAAATATTTTTTTTTAATACATATTATTTGTTTTTAAAATTATAAATTATAATTTTATATTATCATTCAAAATAATATTTATATAATAATCTTTTATTATTATATTCTTTTTTGTATGATATAATTTAAAAATTTTATATAAATATAATAAAATATATTAATATATATTAAATTTTATGTAATAGAATAAATAGAAAGGGGTCTTTCTATTACGGTATACAATACTGGTATATACAATGTTGCCAAACCGAACAGTATTTTGGTCCGCATTCAACATTCCGCTGTTCGACCTATAGAGAAACAGTACTGTGGATTGTTTGTCAATATCTTGGAGTTAGTTGATTTTTACCAACATTTATATGTAAAGCAATTGTTTTACAATGACACAAAAAATTAAAAAAATATCCTGATTATAAACGTATCAGAGTGTTTTGTATATATATAAAAAACGTACTGATAAAATAATACTGACAAAAAGAACATCATATATGTAGTATAATGCTACTTTTATATGCAAGTGAGGAATTCCATCTGTTTCGTTAGAAAAAAGATTGTTTGAAATTTTTACATTATAAAAAATATTTAGACTTTTCATAATTAAGATTTTATTAATTATACATTATCATGGATATTTAATACAAATACCTGTTTTATAAGTGAAAAAGTAAAAATTTGTAATATAATAACAAAAAAAGACGGATAACCCTTATTATATAAAAAGTTCCATAAATTGGTACTTATCGGTAAGTAATTAAAAATATAATATTTTAGATTAATTTATAAAAAAAATTTTTTTAATTATAAATTAAATCGATTTAATTTTTTAAATAATATAATATACATATAATATACACGTATGCGCGTCTATATAAATGATACTATAAAATTATTTATTATGTGAAAAACAACAAATTCATAATATTTGTTAAATCTTAAAAAAAATCATTTGTAATATTATAATAAGAAATAAATTTTGTTTGTTTTAGATACATTTTTAAAGATGTACCTCAGAATGTCACAACAAAGAGATATAGATGGTTTATATAATAAAAATGAATACATCCGACAATTGTGTATCTTGTTTAGTTGATGCACAGAATATTCTCTTAGGCAATTGTCTATTTTCTTTATTGCATATCTTTATTCTTGCTCTTTTGGAGCAATCTCATTGTCATAAAGTATCCAGTGTTCATAAAATCACTTTTAATGAGGCTGAAAGCACGTATAGGAAGGCAAACTCTCTTTTGAGAAGTTACAGTGTTCTACAACTGACTTTCATGAACAATGAACCATTCGGGAAGTGGAAAACGTCAGGCGAAGGTTTTGGAAGAAAACTATTGGGACTGCAGTGTCTGCACGTATAGAAATACCGCAGAAGCATTTAAGTGCCTCATGTGTGACGTCCGTAAAGGAACTTCTACGCGGAAACCCCGCATTAATCCCCAACTTGTAGCACAACAGGTTATATTGTAATATAATATTAATAATATATATATATATTTTATATATATTAATTAATATATATATATAATTTTACTCTAATTTCTCTATTTATCATAAATGCAATAATGTATAAGATTATAATATATATTAAAAAATATAATTTTACTAATATTATTTTATATAGGTTGCACAGCAACAATACGTACCACTTTTAAAACCAGGAAAAAAGGAAGGTGGAAGTGGAGGTAGTACAACTAGTAGTGGTAAAGAAAAAGATCGTAAATTGGACAAACCAAGACGTAAAAATAGGCATCCACCCCGTCTCAAAAATATAGATCGTAGTACAGCCCAGACCAATGAAGTGACAGTAAATAATGTTACTGTCGTTATTACAGAATATAAGCCCAAAGTGAAAAAAAGTTCAGATCAATCTGGTTTATCTAGCAGTGCTTCTTCTGAAAATGGAAGTCAGCATGATTCTAATCAAGACTCTAGAAGTCTGGATATAGGAACAGATGCTTAGCTCAGTGCTATATCACATATGTGTATGAATTAATCTAATTAATATATTATATAATGTATGTCAGTCTTTATGGACTATGGTCCATTATGTAGACAAAAACAACCATTTGTCTATATGTTACAGGTTACATAACATTCAATGAGGTCAGATGTTTTATGCTATCAGTGGAATCATTGAATTATGTCTTCAATATAATCTAAGAAATATGTCATATAATGTTGCTACATACTGACATCAAAATTGTCTGTTTCAATGACAGTAATCTTGACATCTAAAAGCAACAGCAAAAGTTAGTTATATTTAAACTTATTTATTTTATAAATTTATAATATTCTAAATTGATATTTAATATCTAATTGAACATTTTAGATAATTTTATTTATGCAACTTTGGATATTACTTATTCTACTTAATATTATATATATTGACTGTAAAAATGCATTATATGCCTTAATATGGCAAATGGAATTTGATACATTCATTGTTGACATAACAATGTCCACGTGACTTTCATTGAATCTATAACACCACTGCCAGAAAGCATGTTGTAAGATTATTGTTAATTA
The DNA here is from genome assembly GCF_003254395.2 of Apis mellifera. Classification (NCBI taxonomy): domain Eukaryota; kingdom Metazoa; phylum Arthropoda; class Insecta; order Hymenoptera; family Apidae; genus Apis; species Apis mellifera. Next base: position 9,963,068 of record NC_037649.1, read on the forward strand.
GAATATTTTAACGAACTCATTTATGTATAATATGAGGTATTTAACTTGTTTATTTAATAATGACTATGAAAAAATTAAAAAACTGGCATTGGTACGTATATACCTTGATCCCATTCCAAAATTATCTATAAATTTGATCTGTTCCAAGCTTTATATTTTAATAGCAATTAATTTCACTAATGCAAAAATCTTTAATTTAAATATATCTATACATAAAAAATATACAATTAAATTACATAACATAGTACATAATATAAATTGAAATAGATATCACATGGTTCAATATTATATATTTTAGATAATATTTGAGTTTGTAACAAAGAATTTTATTAATTTTCATTGCTCACAATTTTTATTATGTTAAAACACAACAAATATAATTTTTATGTACTTCTTTATTGCCCACATTTTAATAGTTCTAGGATATATAGATCGAATATAATATTAATAGAAAATATTTGACCAATTTACTACGAAATATTAATTTGTTTCCATAGTAAAATTATAAAAATTGAAATATTAACTATAAAAGACTATTTTTCTTTTGAATTATTGATATTACAGCAGAGCATAAAAGCTACAAAGCTAGCTCATATTAGTAACTGCCCAATCACTTATAACTGTGATTTATAATTCTTTTTATATTTATTTTTACATATTTTATGTTACCAGGTAAGAAATAGCATTATCAAATTAACTCAGACAAAATTTATTATAACTACAAGGACCATAAACAATTTGATTATTTCATGTATGAAATATTAACATGCTATAAAATCAATTCTTTTTCAATTCATGTAAAATATTTGTATGCTAGTTAGATTGAAATATAAAATGTAATTTGTCATTGAAGTTAATATTCTTTATTATAAACATGAAAGTAAGTGATACTTTTACAACTATTTATACATACAATTATTCAAGTACCAAAAAAAAATTACATAATCATGCAATATTAAAATTTATAATATAAAATAATGAACTAACTACTACTTTTAGTTTTTTAAAAATCACCAATTTTATAAAATTTGTAAAATAAATATCAAATTTTTGTTAAATAGAAAGAAATTCTAATTTTTTATGTTCACAATTATATATTTGTGTAAAATATTTTAATTTTAATATTTAGATTAAAAATGAAGAAGTTGATAATATACCTTAAATTATATTATATTACATCAATATAATGTATTCTTAATCATTTTATTAAATAATCAATTTAATTAAATATATTTTATAATATTTATAATATATAATGTATAATTTGAAAATTTATATTTTCAAACATTGTTCATTGATTTAAAAACAAACAAATTTTAAATAATTTAATAATATTTCTTATATTTTTCTGATATTGATGCATATAAATCAATTTGTCTTAATCAATTGTCTTAAATGTGTAACAAATATGTTAAAATATAATTGGATTTATGTGCTGTAAATTATCAGAACAAAATTACTATGTTGTACAAATGTCAAATTGTAAAACTTTCGAAAAATACTGTTGAAATTAATATTATATTATTACAAGAAAAAATAAATTACATGTTTTAACAAGAAAACGTACAAATATTTATAGCCTTTTAAATATGTATCTGTTTTTCAAAATTTTATTTGTATAAAAAATATATACTACAAATTATGGTCTTGAATGTATATAAAAATACACGTGTATTAAAAATTTAAAAATTCTTAATATATATACACATTTTTCAAACTTAACATCCTAATATATTATAAAGCCGAGAATTTAATATCTATAATTTTAACTACATTAAGATTGAAACATATTATAGTTTTAAAAGAAAAATAATGAATATAAGTTCGATTAGTATCTTGTACTTCTATGGTATGAACAATATGAGATCAAATATAGACAAGTAAAAATAGTAAAAAAAAAAAGACAGAAATAGATTAAAATATAGAAAATATTGAATATCATCTTTAGAATGCCGCAAATGAAATACATATAGATAGAAAATATTAAAAGAAAGATAAAGATAGAATAAGATAGACTAAGAATTCAGGATCAATAATATCTTTTGAGTGTTTTTTAAATCAATTTTTAAAAACATATTTAAAAGATGGCGCTAATGATCAATTCTTATCCTATCTCTATTCTTTTTTTTATTGTATTTTTATTATATTATATTTATTACATTTTTTTTATTATATTATTTTTTTTTATATTTCATTCATTCTAAAAACAGCATTGATTTCAATATTTTTAATCTATTTCTGTCTTTATCTTATTATTTATTTTCTGGTCTATCTGCTTTGCAAAATTTATGCTTTCCACTATCTAATTAACTTTGTTTTCTAAAGTAAAAATACAAAAATATATATAAAATATATTATGTTATATAAAAGTATTATATAATATATATACATGTACACACAATATATATTTATAATAGAAATATACGAGTACTTATGCTGAAAATTATTTGTCGATTTTCAATTTCATTCATTATACATATACACGTGTATTTAAATATACATATAGATAAAATCCCTACTATGTATATATATATATATATATCATACAAATAAAAATCAAGCCAAATATTTTTGACTTGCATATTTATGAAATTATTATTATTTTAATCATTAACGAAATTTTTAATTTACTTACTTACTTTTTCTTAAAATATTTTTATTTCCTTTTTTTTTTTTTTAAGACATTTTATTTTCTGTATTTGTGTTTAAAATCATTGAATCCATATTTTCTGTCACATCCATTATTTCTTCTTTTATTTCTGTTTTTATATCATCAATGTTAATTTTTGGAATACGATTTTGAAATCTTTTATGTACTAAAAATAAAATAAAATTATATGTATATAATATATACATGTTTAGAAAAAAATTAGAATTATGTATATATTAACATACTTTCTGGTATTCTTAAAAGATCGAATATTTTTAAATTATGTGATTTATTATCACCACCAGCAGAAAACACAAAAGGTTCATCTGGATTTGATGCAAGACATAATAAACCACCAAGATTAGTTTTCTTTTCCCAAATAACACTTGGCTTTGTATCTTCAATAATATCCCATACTTTAATAATACCATCATTTGCTGAAGTAACAAGAAGCCCAGGGCATGATGAACTAAGTGATAAACCTATACAATAAAATTATAATAAATTTGATTATTATTTATATTTAATTCATATTATAATTTCATCAAATTCATATTTGAATTTCACCTGTGACTTCTTGAGTATGAGCTTCTATATTCCAAATTGGTTTATCTTTTCTGATATCTATATATTGTATATATCCATTAGAAGTACTAATCTAAATCAAAAATAAATAAAATAATTTCCATTACCATTTATATTTATAATATAAATTTTATTTAAATTATAAAAATTAATAAATTTATTATATACTTACTATGGAATAATTAGAATCAAAAGAATTCCATAATACTTTTTCTACTTCTCCTAATGCTTCCCATGATTTTATAATTGTTTCGTACCTACAGTCAAATAATCTCACTATCCTAAACAAAAAATTAAATATATAAATATTTTAAATATATTTATATTAAGAAAATTTTTATTAAAAATAAATAAACATACTTATCTGCACAACCTGTTAATAATTGATGAGTTTCTTTTGGATGCCATTTTAATGATTGAACTTTTTCATGAAAAGAAGTAAATTTATTAACAGGTTTTCCATTTTCTAAATCCCACAACAAAACTGATTGATCAACTGATCCACTAGCAAGAACATGTCTAAAAAAATATTTAAAAAATTGTCTTATTAATAAATACATAAAATTCTAACTAGAATTTTTTTAATTAATATTTTGTACTAACGTATAATTTTCATTCCATGCTAAATCTAATACAGCATCTTTATGTCCAATATGCTTTCGATTTTTTTTTTTATTTGCTTTGCAACCAAGTTTATAAATTGGTTCTAAACAATCTATCAAATCTAAATCCCATACTTCTATTATAGGAGTCATATTACCAATTGCACATAAATTACCTATAATAATTAATATAATATAATAAAAAAATATATAAATACAAAACTTATTCTTTAAATACATTATATATACTTGGTTTTGAATCTGAAGGATCAAAATTAAGCCATTCTATACATAATGGAAATGATGGTAATAATATATCATGATGACAATAAAATGAATCTTCAGGTCCATTATATACTAAAAAATATTTAAATTTATATGTTAAAAATCATTTATAAAAATTACTTTTTTTCATTAAAAAAGATAATATTTATTACAAACCAAATATCTCTAAAATGCTAGCATCTCCTTCAACATGTCCTACTAATATAAGATTGTCATCACATTTAATAATATCATCTTCTTTTTCTGAATCATCATCTTCTTTTGTTATAAAGGGATCTTTACCATTTTTTTCAATAATTGCAATATTATTAATATTACAATGTATAGCTCCTGCTGCATTAACATTAATATTATAAAGACTATAGAAATAATTATTAATATAATAAATAATATTTATTATCTTACATTCTTCATCATATTTATCAAAATCATATTCATCTATTTTGGATATATCAAGTTGAGAATCTATTTTATATTTTTCTTCTTTAATTTCATTATGTTCTTCATCTAAATCACTTTCAACATCTCTAAAGAAATATTTTTTTTTCAAATATAATTTTTTTTTTAAATTATCATTTAAAATTATATTATAACTTTAATACTTACTGTAATTCTGATTTAGTTTGTTTTATGATTTTCTCTAATTCATTTGGAGTTAATTCAACCTAAAAATTGATGAATAAAAGATTAAATATAAATAAAAGAAATAAATAAAAGAAATTTTATAAACTAGAAATATTTTTAATATTTTATATTAAAACTGATTAACCTTTACAGGATTTGTTGATGCAACACCTTTTTTTACCCAAGCTATACACGGTATTATATTCATTTTAAAATTATGTATTTTTTAACACTAATATTTATAATATAAATATTTATTTTTTTTTTTTTAATAGAAAATACTAAAGATAATAATACACGTGGTATACATTCTACGTTACACTGCACGTGGTAAAAATATCGATATATTACATTCGACTTTACGAATTTACGATTGTATGATATCTCTGACTCTGAAGTTAGAAACTTATAGTATAGTACATTTGGATGAAACGACATATTAATATTGTAAACAACTGTTTAATAGTTAAATAATAATTTATACTATTCTATACAGGCAAGTAAATATAATTACATTTTAAATTATTGTTTAATATCAATTTGTATTTATATGTATTATAACATATTATAATTTATTAACCTAAGATTAAGATTAAGATTTTAACATATTGCAATAATAATTAATATAATCGTTATAAATATAAAATAATAATTTATATATAAATTTCAGTTTTATAAAATGAATAGTTCATCAGATCCTAGGCGTCCAGAACGAGAAATTCGTTATAAACCTAATGTGTCAAGCAATCAAGCACAACCAGGCGACAACTCAACTCCAGATTATATGAATATATTAGGAATGATATTTAGTATGTGTGGTTTAATGATGAGATTAAAATGGTGTGCATGGGTTGCATTATATTGTTCATGTATTAGTTTTGCTAATTCTAAAGTGAGTGATGATACTAAACAAATTCTTAGTAGTTTTATGTTATCAATATCAGCTGTTGTAATGTCATACTTACAAAATCCACAACCCATGACTCCACCATGGGCATCTGCAATATAATAAAGGAATTTTTAAATTTCTATGAGTTTTTATGATCATTAATTATGTAATTAATTTTTGGAAAACATATATATATATATATATATGTATATGTTATAAATTTAATGCAATAGTTTTATCACTATGATTTAATGATTTTTCAACATAACAATATTATTCAAACTAAATAAATTAAAAAAAACAAGAAAAATAAAAAGAAAATTGAATCTATATTTTTATTTTTTGGAAATTTATATTTTAATACATTAAATGAAGTATTTTGTAATATATCACTTTTTTCTAATCATATTCTACAAATATGTCATTTATAATATTACTAATATATAATATTTATATGCTATATATAATATTTTCTATATATAAATATCTATTGTGTAAATCAAAAATTAAATGGTAATGGTAAATATATTTTTTCTATTTTTTTTTTTTTTTTTTTTTTTTTTTTTTACATAAATACAATGGTTTTAAAGTTTCAACTATTAAAAGACTTAATAAAAATTGTGTTATAATCTATTATATAATCATATCTTTTTAATGGTTACATATTTTACATTCTATAAATTTATATGTCTTCAGTCCCATATTTGCATTCATTAAAAAGTTAGTACAAAGATTTTAATAGAAATTATTGTTCAATTTTATTATGAAAAAAAATATTAGAGATCAAATAAAAAAATTAATATTTAAGACAAAATTATATCGATGATTACAAAAGATACATTAAACTATATTATTTTATTACACATGTGTTAATTCTATTAAAAGACTGTACAAAAATGCATAAAAACTTTCATACTAAATACGATTGACATTGAGTAGGCCAGTGCAGGTTCTATATAAATGTTCACGCTTTCTCGCTATGTTATAACAATTAACAATTAACAAAAACAAGAATCGATATTTTTCAAAATTGATATCTCTTTTGAATGACAAGGCATCATTGATTTGTGTAAATCGTCATTCATATAACTCGCTGCCTTTTCGATAATTTCTTTATTTATTAAATCTTTAATATACATTCTATATCTTATTTGTCCTTCGGTTTATCATTTAGTCAGACAGAAAAGTTTCTGAATCAGAAAATATTTCATTACATTAGAAAAATGACTGTACAAAAAGGAAAAAAAGTAGCATTTTTATCCTACAATAAGAATTAAATATTATATTATTCGAATTTGACTATCTACTTATTATTCGAGAAAAATCTTTTACATCTCGAGTCTCCGTTTATTCTTTCTTAAACTTCAATGAAAGATCATATAAAAAGAGGCTACACAGATATATGGCCCATCAATTTTAGAATATTTTGCATTTTCATTTGTTCGAGGATTCAAGGAAACGATTTTAAACGATCACACTGAAGAAAGTGATATTGGCACCTAATGGTTGATTTAAATCTATCTCGCCTCTTTTCTATGGTCCCCGGTTGATCTAACATTTCGCAATTAAACGCTACTTTCACCACGACCAACCAGCGTGATCGGATACACGTATTTCTTTCGTTTCGCGTTAAAGAAAGGCGAATTATGTTGTCCATGCGTAGGTGTTGGTGATAATCCACGTAGAAGAGGTAACGAAACATCACCGGGCATTCCTGTCGCATCGAATTTCTTCTTCCATTCTGCTCCTAAATCCGTAGCTGGCGCCATTAAACCTTTACATTCTGGAGAACTTCTCACGCTGAGGAACACATCGTTGCTGCTATCACGTTGTCCAGAAGAACCCTGTGAAAAAATTGTGCAATAATTTTTTCTCACTCAAAAACTTTATAAAATTTCATGTTACATATCGAATAATTTATTACTTTAGCTTCGAAGAAATCCAAACTGGATCCGTTTGTCTCGTGTTCCTCCACAGAGAAACCTAATTGCACCCGGTTCGACGTTTGAGATGTCCTGGATGAATGGGAAGAGTTATGCGACGAGGAATTTTCGGACAGATCATCTCTGCAGCAGGCAGCCGTACACACTCTTTGCTCTCTGCAATTTTAAATATCATTCAATGATTTATTTATTAACATGGAATAATAACGAATTAAAAGAGGGAAAAATTCTAACTACCTCCTGACGATGACAGAGTCTCGTCTTCTTGGTACTGGCGGCGGAAGACCAGCGGTTAAGCTTTTGGCGCTTTCATAACTCGCTTCGCTGTTACCGCTGCTTGTATTACTCCCATTGTTCCCTTCCCTCAGGAAGTAATTCTTCGCCGAAAGCATGGCGAAGTGAAGGTTGTTCTTCAAGTCGTCCGCCGCCGTTGACAAGTTTCCCGAGATTTTTGGTGTGCGTCTCATCGGGCGAGGTGGTGGTACCGGAGATGGTGGACTGCTCGACGCCTCCGACAATGTTTCCGGTGTGGCCAATGGCGCCGTTCGAGAACTGTCGTCCCAATCGCTTCGACGATTCGATCTTCGCATTCAAAAGAAAAAGATAATCTTTAACACAGTTCTTGAAATTAATCAGAGGGGAAAAAAAAAAAATTAAAACTGCAGCCAAAGAGCAACATTTTACGATCAAAGATGAACAGGAGGAGAAAATAAGATTTCTTTTTATTGGAAAATAAAATGTTCCTCTTGAGCTGCGAATTTTTTTTTTTTTTAAGATAAAATTTTCCGTTCTATAATCTGATGGAATGCAATGATTTATGTGCACGATTGCCGAAGCGGTGAAAACTGTGAGTCGTGAAAAATAAGCGAGTGTTAATGAGAGCGTGACATATGAGGTACCTTGAAATATGTGGAACGATATACTTTTTGATTATTTATAGGCGCGAATGACTTGAACGAGATCAGAAACGTAACGTTTCAAACATAATTAAAACGGGTAACGGAAATTATTCAATGATTCTCGCAAAGTGCACAATGCGAATTATAAATATAATATAATACAGAATATTCTCTTGACCGAGAAAGATTTTGTCAAAACGATCAATTTGATTGCAAGAAAATCGTTATCTCGTCAATGGCTCTCTCTTCTTTGGTCTAAAAAGTCCTCATCGTAAATCTAATTCGTTATATATCGGCGTCGATTGAACGATCAAATCCTTCGTCACGGAAGTTCGTCGTCCAGTTCGTTAAAATTGTCTATTCTTACGATTTACTCTCGTCGGCCCTGGGCGTGTTGAGCAATTCGCTGGCCAGGCTGACGTACTCCCATGGAATCCCTCTCGAGTCGACGCTCAGCTCCCGGCCAGCCTGAGGGAATTCCGAGGGGCTTTGGAGGGACGTGAAGCTCGTCTCTAGGCAGAGTTTGTGCGGTGGCGTCCCAGCCATGTTGCTGGGATGCGATTTAACGGGGCTCGAGGACGAGAGCAACGCTCTCATCTCCTGCTCGATCTCCATCTCCTGGACCTCGCCGGTCTCCCGTGCCTCCGACGCCTCCGTCGACGATGCATGACCGGAAGCTAACCTCTGCGGCTTCACCGGCCCCAGGGTCGTTACAACCTGACATATCCACACGCGTGTTTCCAATGTAATCGTTTCACCTTGCCTTCGCCGACAATTTCCGACAATTACTTCGTGTTATGACAGTTAATGATGAAAACAATATCTTATCGTGATTCAAGAAGCTAATTTTATTCTGATCGATGTTTGGTAAATATATACGGTGTATATTGATATACACAAATGTGGCATCGTGATAATGACGGATGATTATGTGTTGTGTGTACATCGATTAAATTTTTTCATTATGAAAAGAAGGAAAGATTTGATGTAAGATAAGATAAAAGGTTAAATACATTCGTAGTCGTTTTGTCCCTTTCGATTCATATATAATAATGTCTCCGTTATTATATATATATATATTGAAAAAATTAATTTATAATATGAATTTTTTTCCTTTGTTTCTCCATTATTTATATTTTGAAATTATAAATTTGATATTCAAGGAGTTGGTGCAAATCAATGATCAATTAATACGTAAGGAGATTATTTTAAATAAGATTTTTGTCATTATTAAAATATATATATAAAAAATAATAATAGAAATAGATATATCTTTCACCGAAACGAAGAATTTAAACGTTGATTTCAAGATTATTTCGAAAAAGATAAATTATTGAAATATTTTTCTATTCTTTTTAAAAAAACGAATAAAAATTTTCATTAATTTAACATGAAAATTCTTAGAGAATATTCATGAAAAATTTTATACAAATAAAAAAAATTTAATAAATAAATATTAATACGAAATTTCGCTTACGTATATTCATAGAAATGATTCTTAGAAGCGAATTTTTTTTTATTCATAATATAGCTAAAATTTAATTTTATGGTAAAATATGAACGTGAATCGTTATTTTTATCCATGATGACGAAAAAACATTATAATATTTAAATATTCAATACATATATTTAACACACAATTGTGTTAAATTTATATGATATTAAACTTATTAAATATTAGAAATTAAAAATCAAATACACGATGATCATGATAAACTAAATGCGTAAGTGCACATGCATGAATTGAATGGCAAGTAAACATTCAGGAATACCTATATCGACTTCATCTACAAGTTTATCGTTACGATTTTAAATTTATATAGCTTATGTACGATGTCACGATATAAAACTATATGTCTAAGTGAACTTGCAATACGTACGTATCACATTTTTCGAAGCAAATTTCGAGCGAACAAATGTAAATGAACGATTATGAACGTGGTGTTCAAAAATTGTGATCATAAATAATATAATATGTGGTCACATGCTATAGTATAATTAAAAACGATCTTGCAGATTGGCCTGCAATCGTAATGATGAACGAGATGATTGGCTGGAATTTTTTGGTCGCTGTAGAGGAGACCGTCGATTTTGACGTCTTATAATAAATAACACAAAATATCTTAAAAATTGATAGAGTCTACCTAATCTACTATTCTACTATAAATACTAAAATAAGCCTAAATAATTATCTCTTACTTTAACACTCTGTACTAACTAACTTTTACGTTATAGTATCTCAAATAAACAATTATAATTTCAATGTTCAAATTAAAAAAAAAAGAAAGAAATACAAAATAATAAAAAAACACATACAGCAAACATACGTCAAACAATTACCAAAAGACAGCCAATTCTTCAGCGACCTCTATACCAAACCAGTGATACCATTTTATTTAACCTATTTTCGATTCGATACAAAAAATACACGCTTTCTCTTGCAATTATCTACCAAAAGTAAACATCTAAACAAAAAAAAAAAACATCTATTACCCAATTATAGAAAATTTAACTCATTGGCTAGATAATTGCATAATGGTATCATTGGAATACGATTGCCCGGGAAATACACACATCCGATAAAGCCGAAAGACGTCAATGTACCTTGTGCCGTGGCGAGAAGAGTGTGTGGTGACATAGACGTTAGCGTCACGGCCGTGAGAACTCGTCGGTGTACTTTGATGATGAAGCACGACGTGTCGTTGTTCAGGAGTCCGTTGGGTTGCTGCGTCCTTTGCAACCGTTCCACGTGTTGCTGCATCTCCGTCCGCAGCGCCGCGATCTCTGCACGCTGACACCTAATCCACACACCACACACCCTCAGCCACACATCCTCTCGTGAGATCGCTGGTTATCGATATGCCACGATTCGAGGAGGGACAATTTTTTTCGCATTTCGAGATGCAACACTTAGTCTAATATCATGTAGGTGGGAAATTGGTTAATCCTTTGTGCTACAGGAGTAAAGGTTTTTCTATAGAGTCATGATTCAAACTGAGAAAGAATTTTATTTAACCCATTCGTAACGGATGATCTGTTCAGTTTATGAAATTTTATTTTATGAAATGATACATTAAGAGTAAATATTGAAAGATACGCACGAAAGATATAGCGTTCATAATATTGGAATGTTCAAAGATTTATATTTCGTTCTCGTGAATGAAAATAGAATTTTAATAGCATCTTTATTTGTCTTCTATGACTTTTATTGGTTATGGATACATTGATCTTAATGAGTAAATATTATTCAGTGTTTAAAGTTAAAATATAGATCTTCATTTGACCAATTGTGTATGTTTTAAATTAATTATATTGTTTTATTGTCTATTGTTTGAATTCAGGTTTGGTCATGATCATTGCTGTTACGTATGAGTAAGCACATAAAGAAATATAACAGTTTTGCTTGACGCAAAAACAATGTAAACCGAATTTCTATTCTTTCTCGTTATTCAACATTAAAAATTACAACTCATTCCTAAAATCTTTTATTCTATTTTTTTATAGGTTCTGATCAGTCAATTAATTTTGAATAAATATTAGGTAATCAACTGCATTCTAAAATACAAAAATTATATTTTTTTCACTACCATGCAAAGCGAGAACAAACGTATCATCATTAGTGTTTGTGATTGCAGTCGAAGCTGAAACATTAGCTGAAATAATGTGAAATTAGAGAAAGAATTTAATAATTTTATGCGCAAAGCGAATGTATATATTAATAGACATGTTAGCAAAAAATAGAAAAAAATAAATATAATATAATAATTTTCATTATGTATGTATTATTTATATTAACTTATTTCAATTTAGATAATAGTATAAAAAAATATATAAATTTATAATAATTTATTATAATTATAAATAATATATTATATATATTATATCATTGTTTTGCCTTGAACATTTAAATTTGTTATGTTTCAGGCATAGAATTAGGAAGCAAAATCTAATAAATAAATAAATAACAACGTTTTCATCGTATAAAATATATTGATCAAAAGTAGTATACATTGAAAATTATACAGAATCATATTGTTACAATATGCAATCAAAACGACCACTAAAAACGATAAAAAATTTAGTGTAATGTATTTCCTTTATTTATTCGGTAAAATTTTATATTTTTACATAAATAATAATATATAAAAGCCATAATAGAATTTGTTATATAAAATAATTTAATTATTGGATTAAGTTATTTGTTTTATCGATTTTATTATTTATTGATAAAAGAAATGTTCATATGAATATTCCATATAAATTTTTAGTCGTTTTGGATGCAATCGATTTAAATAGAAAATATAAAGTAAAATATCGAAAGTGAACAAAAAAATAATATTAAAGAAAAATGACGCACAGAATTATGCGAAAAGCTATAAATATAATTGTTTGCAGATGTTACACAGTAACTCATGCAGTATCTAAAAACATGCGTGTCAACTACTTCATCAGTTTGAACAAAAGGATAAAAAACAAAAATATTCCATATAGTAAATTTCACTTGACTCTTATTACACATTGTACAAATATTATTGCTTTCATATTATACTATGCGCTAAGAAATAATAATAATAATAAAAAAAAAACAAATTATTCTATAAATTAATATACTCCTTAAAAGATAAAAGATATGAAAAATTAAATAAAAAAAGTAATGCTACAATAACAATAAATAATATCGAAAACCTATCTAAGAAACTACAACTACAATCACTTAAGTCATGATTTTATCTATTTCAGTAGATAATTATGAAGATAAGAAATCACGCACAATAAATTGAGTAAAATTCGCTTCAACTTAAATCTAAAAGAATTTTGCAATTCTTTTCTTCAGTCAAATAATAAAATTAGAAAACGTCATTTTCTAACAAACAAGTATCGTCAAAAAATTGTATTCTAGAGTAATATTGCTTAATAAATATCACTGAATCAAGAATTCTATCTTGGAAAAAAGAGTTTACAACACTCCTCATGTCACTATTAATATTCACACTATATATATCATTTACAAATAACAACATATAATTTCTACAAACAATGTAGAAATTATAAAAAAAATTAATAAAAACATTAAAGGAATATATAAATTATCCCTTTTATAACAACGGTCATAAATACGATTATTGGTAGTGAAAGGATCAATAATCATAATAGAACTTCATCAATAATTATTTCTCTTTCTGTTCATGTATCTCGGCATTAACTATAATCGTTTCGTTACAGGTCTTTGCCACGTTACTGGTAGTTCCACCTTTTACACTACCAGCATCACCATTTTTCATGTGTCCATTGCTCTCTATATTGACTACTATATTTCGAGGTTTGTCGCCTTCCTTCAAGATATCCGGGTCATCCGCCACATTCTCCAAGATCTCGTAATTACCTGGCCTCACCGAGGACATTCGGCTAACCGGTGTTTGCGACCTCTTTATCTGACGAATTATCGGATCGGTCTGGCTTACCTTGTTCAATGCTTTCAGCATATTGTCCGGCATATGGTCTTGTATCATCACTGGGCTTATCAACACCTCGTCAAAGTCACATGGTCCGGCCCAAAGCGCTTGGTATACCGGCTCGTGTTTGTGCAACATTTGTCTGAAACGCAAGAAAGCAATGTTATATTCACGTGTCAAACGACGTGTTAAGTTTTTATGCGAAGTAAATCATTTAATGTTCTATAGAGAAACTAATTGCTACGTGAGATTCATGCAGTCAAATGCATTTGCAAAATTGAATAAAATTGAATAAATTGATCTTTTGGATTATAGTAAGTACAGAATGATTGATTTATACGAAGCAACGAAGTCCGATAGTTTTCAAAGTTTGAAGATGTAATTCAAGTAACGACGATCGATAAAGTATATAAGTGAAATCTTGTCGGTTGTAAATGGGCAAAGTTTTTTTATTACGATAAGATAAAAATCTGAATTTTCGAAAGTTTAAAGAGAGAGAATTTTCTTTCCGATTATTATTTCGCGTCTCAAACTTTGAAAAAAAGAAATTGCGAGATTTATCTTACTGAAAATTACTCTGTAAATTATCTATCTGTGTAACATCACTGCTCCTCTATCAATTTCACTCATGCAAAATATAGAAGAATATAGAAGACGCTTATGCAACAATATCCCTGATAGTTCAAATCAATCAGAGATGTGCGACGACGATGGTATCAAAGAGAAAAGTGTAGAAATATAAATCCAAGGGAGGTACACATGCGGGCACATCCTCAAGATGCAATTACCCAGAGCAACCCTGAAAATTCAAACTTTTCGATAAACGTACCTCCAGCGGCTCTCATATTTGTGCCTAGAAACGGAAAACACGGTCGATTAAAAAATTAATCTCTTAATCCATCATTCGCGTGGAATATCTATAACGCTTTTTTTTCTTTTCTTTTTTTTTTGCTGTCTGTGCGTTTTAAACGATACTTAAAGTTGTTAAGTTCTATTAAGATGCACGGGAACAAACGAACTTACTCTCCCTTGTTAGGATGATGTCGAACAACGTGTATGATTCGACCGGGTGGATAGAGAGGCCTGTGCAAAGTCAACGCGATACTGGAATCGCTTGGAACGACGGTCTGCGAACGGGCTAGGTCCTTGTCTCTCTGATACTCGCTTATACATCCGCCAGCTTCTAAATTTGCAGCCGAGGTAGGGGTGGAACCGCAACCGCAACACATCACCGAGCATGCTATCGTTTTCCACTGAAAACGATGCGATTTATGGCGTGATTCTCGATTATGTAAGAACACTTATCACTTATCCCTAACTCATTCTTTTTTTAGGGATTTTATTAACATAAAATTGATAGAATTTAAACAGCGATAACGAATCATCACTCTGATTATAATAATTGTAACATTTTTATCAATTTCGCAATAACAATCAAATTCTATCAATTTTATGAATCGAATATTCGATAAAGTAAGATAAGAGTAATGATATTCTATTTGGTTTTTTCAAAGAATTATATAGGAATTCAATACGTTCCAGTTCTTCCTACAATAAAGTACGTACCTTAGGATCGACGCTTCTTTTTATAGCATTGATAAGATCAGCTCTTAAGCTCTCCATCTGTCTAAGTCCTATCCTAGGTACAACGTCTTTTCCAACTACTACGGATGTAATAAATTCCTGCGAGTATTGCTGAGCGGGCATGCTCAAGAGACCACCCGGTGGAGCGAACGAGAAGCACACCAGGTCAGGATAATCTTGCTTAAGCAAAATCGCCAAGATAGCTGCCGTACCAGCTCCCAAAGAATGACCAACAAGTGCCAGACCGAATTGATGGGTTCCCCTCGATGTATCCTGTATACAGTAAGTAATTTTGAATCGTTTCCAAATGTAGTTCTACTGAACGGTTCTAGTAGTAAAATATTTGTTAAATAAATGAAAAAGAGAATATAAGTTTGGGAATATTATATGTCAAAAAAAAGAAAGAAAATATAGGAATATTATTATTTAAATAATGTTTTAAAGATATAAATTATTTGTTATTTTTTTCGTACAATATTTTCTATATTATTATTTTCTACTTTAACTTGTTGTTCGTGATAAATAAATAGTAACGAGCACGATAATAATGTGTAATTATTCCATTTAATACATTGATAATATGCAAGTTAGAAGAAATATTTGCATTCGAGGTAACGATAAGATATGTATATAATATACCTTGGCGAGTGCACGAGTTATAATTCCTTCTTCTAACAACTTTTTTCGAATGTATTCGGCCGCTTGGACCATACCCTTGTGACCCAACCAGTCGTCTCTCGGTGGTGACAATGGTAACACTTCACCCTCCGCGTTCAAGTCCGTTAATACATCCTTCATGCTGAGGGTACCTCGTATACTAACGACAACCTTGAAAAGAGGCAGCAGAAAATTGGTGATTAAGTTCCCAAGTTCCCAAGTTCACTCGAGTAAAAAGCAGCTCTTCTAAATCTTATCTTGAAGATTAAAATGTTCCATGAAGTTTTACAACAAGTGCTAAAACTATCGATTTTCAATTTCGATCCATTTCTACATTATGCTAAAATCCTCGAGTTCACTTTAACACATTTAATATTCATATTTCTAATAGAATAAGATAAGATCAGATTGGATTACTCGATATCGTTTTGTCCAATCATTATTAAAAATTATTCAAAGATACTTAAGTGCACTTTGCTAAACTCGGGAAGAGGAGTTTAACGAAATTAAACAAAATAATGTAATTTATTCATCATAGACAAAACGATCTTTGTACGATTCTTTATATTTATTTATTTACGTAATAGCATCTCACGGATCTCGCTGCGACGAAGTTTAATAGCCGTTGAAAAATTCATGAACCTCGCTAAACGAACTTCATTTATTTTACAATTAACCGGACAAAATTCCAGTTTGCCTTTAACCTCTCCTTAAGGATTGCAATTTTCATCGAAATAGTATCGTCGCTGCGAATATATCGTGACGAAGCTTTCTTTTTCACATCGTAATAAGCTTTCGATCTAATCTCTGCTCTATATCTAGTCGCCTTTTTTTCTCTCTCTTTTTTTTTTTCGACGCTTCTTGGGCAAACGAGTTGGTTCGATGCATGCGAATCAATGAGGAAACGCGCGAAACCTTTTTCTTCGTGTAATCGAGAGCGACGAAGAACGGCGTCTCACCGACGTCGACGTGAAAAGTCGCATAAATGACCTCCACCTCGGCGACGTCGACCATCTTCCTTAGCGCCACGTAATTGCACTGGCAACAATTGTCTTCCACAACGGTCGCCTCGTCCTCGTTGCCACCGCACGGGAAACAGCCGCATCGTAATCTGTCACAGAGAGAGAGAGAGAGATTTCCAACATTTCCAACTCATTTTATTCAAAGATGCTTTTACCACCGCGGGCGTTAATTAAGCTGCGTGCAAATTACTTCAAACGTTTCATTCGGATGGTTAATCGATCGGAAGACGAAGAACTTGGGTCTTAATTACGGTGTAAAAAATTTCTTCGATTTAACGAAACGCTTTTATAATACTGTATTTCTGAAAGGAAAAAAATATCGGCAATGTTGGAAATTATTACGATAGATGTAATTAAAAAGAGCGAACGATTAAAGGATTTTGTCGTACAACCACGCGAAACATCGTTGAAAATCAATCGATGCCAACGCGCGTACAGAGCCGTGTGTGTGTGTGTCGCTGTAACTCGTGGTGGCCATTACCTTGTGCACAGCTGACAAAGACCGGTGGAATGATTAACGAGGAACATGGGCCAGCCGTAAGCAGCGAGGGCAAAGTGCATGTAATGAATGGCCAACTGAAAGTGGCCCAGATCACCATCCTCGGTCAAGGACAAGAATTTAGTGCGAGGAGTAACTGGCACACCGGATAGAAACTCGTACGTATCGTTCTTCCGTTGCTTCACTATCAACTCTCGCTCGATTTTCTGGAACTTTCTCAATAGCACCAAACCGGCGACCACATCTGATGGGACGACGTCAAGATCACGGAAGAAATCGCTCAATAATCTGGCGATGTCCGCGAATGAATTCTGAGAAATAAATATCATTTTCCTTGGAGATTTCAAATTTGATATCGCTTGATCGATGCAAAAGCTTCGTCGTAATCCCTTCATTATTACAGAGAAATAATCTTTGATTGTAATAATGTCGCTTAATAGAGTTCCATAAAAAAAGAAACGATCAAATCTTTTGCACCGAGCTAATAAATTTCTTTGAAGGATTTGCCACGACGATACTTACTCGGTTTCTATCGGAATTGCCCATACAGCAGAAAAGGAGCCTGCATCTGTTGTCCCAGCTGTCCTGATACGCTCGTATAACTTTTCTGCAAGTACCGAGTCATTTCAATAATCGTAAAAACTTTTAAGGGTTAAGGGAAAAAATTACAAAAATCGTCTCAAAAAATTTATTCGTCATTCTTTCTTCACAGCGCGTTATTGAAGTACTAATTCTACTTAGTGAATTCACTTCTCCCAACACTGACCGTGCACTGTGAGTAAACAAGAGGAGCGTAAAGATATATCAGTAGAAGTAGACGATAACGAGTCAGGCGTCGAAAATGAAAGGAGAAAAATTTCACAACTCCGTAAACCTTGTTACCTTTGCCTCCAGTTTCTGTTCCTGCTTCCACTCCTGTAGTGCAATTTACCGCATCTCAATTCGGCCTCCCTCATGCTGCGTTGATATTTCTTCATTTTTACCCACGATCTACCCGCGGCATCGTAAGTGCACCATACCGTGACCATCACCGACGCCAATACGCACCAATTCGATATAACTAAACCTGCGGCGTTAAGTGAAAGGTAAAAATCGTGTGAACCGTGTTATTCCAGATTCGCAAGAAAGTTTTCTCGTTTCCTGCGTGTTTTGAACAAAGCGTATCGCGGCAAAAGTGTCTTGGAATTTTATTTTATTTTATTTTATTATATTCTTCGAATATCGAATCAGGAATAATCCCTCTATAAAAAAATGCTTATTTACGATGACTTCTTTGTAAAACATGAACTTAAATTGTCCTCGGCATTTATTAAGATTTAAAATAAAGTGGAAGACTTACCTAACATTACATCTTTCATTCGATCGACGGGGCAAGTTTGGTAGAAATGAGTTAACCATATTATACCTGCGCACAACCAGCCGATCTCAACTAATAAAAGGACTGAAACAAAGTTTTTGGAAAGTTGGTAAAATTAATTTGTCGTTGTATGCAAATTAAATAGCGAATTATCAAAATGGATTTTATCTTTTGTTTTTGGGATAAAGTTAAAAAAATGCGAGGAAAATTATTCGGTAAATGTTAACTATGATCTTCTTCATCTCTCTTTTTTGATATAGTGTTATTGTTGTTTTGTGGGGGAAAAAATTACAGCGCGCGTACCGTTTTATAAAGTATAGATGTATATTTCACTACGCTTCACTAACAGTATACTACATAGGAGAAGTTCGCAATCGGTTCAAATGCTATTTATATCTAAGCGAAAGCGATCGTTGTATGTTTAAACAGTTCATTTTAGTTCATTTTTCCTATAAAAATATACAACGCGTGTTTCCTCGAAACATATATATATAAAATTTTCAATTATTTTCTCGTAGTAAAAAAAAAAAAAAGAAAGAAATGTATAAATTTAGTATGAAAAATAGATCAATAAGAAATGTAATTGTACTGCTATCGAATAGCTATACAACTATTTTATTACATTGTAAATTTTCTTTTATATTCTTCATTTTATTATCTTTCTTAACGTTGCTTTTATACATACTTTTCTTCGTCTTCTTTTAAGTTTTTTTTTCTCGATACTTTTTTTTACACTTTCCTTTCCAATTCCATTTTTAAACAAATTTTTAAACAGAACGAAAAATAAGATTCAAGCAAAAAATGAAAGGAATAAAAATATTTATCGTTACGATCCAACACTTTTCTCATCTTATTTATATACAGTAAAATATTATTTAAGAGAAACAAAGAAAAATATTTGGGTCATGTGAAACCGATTGTCTCGTGAATGTCTGTTTTTTGACCATGGAAGATTGCCATTTCTTGGATGAAAGAAAAATATATATTTACGTCGACGTGAATACCGTATCTTCACGTCGAGTGAAGATTGAACGTATCGACAATGGTTTCCTCGAATATCGAATCAGGAATTCCTCTACAAAAATGTGCTTATTTACGATATGATGATTTCTTTATATATAACATGAGAATTAATTTATAAATTTGATAAAATAAATAAATAAATAAATAAATAAATTTTCTTTAAGTATAATCGATATTTGTTATATATTGCAATCTTAAAAAAATTAATAAAAATATTGTAAAAGTATGTTTGCTTTTTGTAATATTAATTTAAAAAAGATATAATATCGCGGAAAATACAATATTGATGAAATATAAATATTGGGGAAGATTTCAGGGAACGAAATTAATCTTTCAGGGAAATCCGATGTCCAATAAAGTTAAAAATTGGATGGGAACATTTGCTAACGAATTTCTGATAAAGTTCGTACGATTTAATAATCTCACGCCAAGATTTCACGGTGTTTCGAAATTAATTTCATTTTTGGTTGCATTCGTCAGATTTTTAACCAGATACGGATTAGAACGGAGAGAGAGAGAAAATATGAAAAAATATGATTTACTTGAATAATCGCAAAAAAAAAAAAAAAAAAATACGCGTTCCGCTGAATGAGATAAAAATGTTACGTTACGTAGAGAATGATTGCTTGAATAATTTAAACTTTTCTTCTCGTTTTATCTTTTGAATCATACGATACAAAGTAAAAAGTTTTTAATTACTAATCAAACATACTCGTAAGAAAAATAAAAATGAAATGTTTTCTAAGGACCATAAAAAAGTAGAATAATCATATCATAGAATAATTTATATTTCATCCATTCCAATATTTCAAAAATTAAATCTCGATTCTTTATTCTCTTTATTCATATTAAATTAACATATATTTTTACTATCCTATAATTCTTAAATAAGAACACCATTTATTACAGTCTTTTCACCAAATTTATGTAGGAGAAGGATGTCATAAACGAGCAATAGGATGAAGTGGATGTCTAAAAAAGGGCACCGTATATCACATAACACATTTGAAAATAGTTCTAGAAATATATTTCTCCGTTACAAGATAAAAGTAATAAATCTATATCTTTTGAACATTTTCCATCCACATTATAGATCTATTTTTATTTTATCCTTTCACAATGTTCTCTAAATTTCTATTCATTACACATTTTTGGAACAATCTTTATCTTATCTTGAAAGGAACAATTTTTTCCCTATCCTTACTTTATATTATATTTATTATGCTACCTTTGTACAGTCAACATACTGCAGCTATTTAAAATTAATTTATTGAACAGATCGACCTAAAATTAAAATCAACAGGACATGTTTTTGATAAACAGGTGAATAATATATTTGCCGAATTCCTTTAAATTATATAAATTCATTAATTTATACTAAAAAATAAAATTTTATTACTAATCTAATCATTATTTCTATATTTTATTAATTAAAACAAATTTAAACAAATTTAAATTAACAAATACAAATTTTTATAGAAAAATAAAATATAAATTTAAATCATTATAATCTATAAACTAAATTATTAAATTATTAAAATTAAAGAAAAATATTATCTCCATAATATTTAAAAATTAAAATTAAATTTTTATTTTAAATTTATATCGTTGATTTGCTATATTTTCTCAATAATTTCAGTGCAAAGCAACATCTTCGTTTTCAATTTTCACGGTCGTAGTTTTCGACACACATTCTCGAAACGTCGGCCTAAACGGAAGCGTTGAGAACGCGTCTGTCGAAATCAGACCAACGAAATGGAACAAAAAAAAAAAAAAAAAGAAAAGAAAAGACTAAGAGGAAGAAAAGCTGCAACTACGGTGGCCTGGCACACTATACGCATCAGGCCAATCAGCTGTACGTGATCGGAATTCCTATCGAATTCTTCCAAAAGGTGCACCGGAACCAGAGAAGAACCAGACTCGAGTTGGATCGTTTCCAAAACCATTAATACATGTTCCAGTGTATGTGTGTGTGTGTATTTGTGTTTCTTTATATGTTTGTGAAGAGAGTACGGTACCGTATATCTAATTCTTATTATGTGTATATAATCATCGTATAATACGCCGATTTATTAAGTTCAATCCTTTACGGCCGAACATTTTTATCAGATGTAGGCATTTTGCTAAAAATTAATTTTCAATAAGTGTAATAAATTTATATTACTATTCCATTCCATTATTTATATCCTCGAAATACGTGTATCGCACGAAATAATAAGAATAAACGCGATTGATTAATCTCGCGTTAAGAATTGAGCTTTAGAACGTGATTACTGCTCCGTTTTTTGGATTAAACGTAATCTACGTGCAATTTTTCGCTTGGATTATGCTTTCCACCGATATTGATATTTGAAATTTCATTTACAATTAAAAGTTTACTATTTGTTAAATTTATATAAAAGGAACAAATGTATGAATCGTCAACAAGGAAATTGTAAAATGGAATAAACGTGGTATTGGAATTTCTATTGAAAAAAATAAAGGCTGCATTAGCATAATGGACGATTAGAGTGGCACTTGTGCGGTATTCTTAAAGAGAAAAGGGAAGTCGACTGTCGCGGCTTTCTATTTCTTAATGGACAGAAAATTTCATGCTGACTTTGCGTAGCAGAAAAAAAAAGAAAAGAAAATACAGATGATTCCTTTTCTTCTTCCAAAGAAAAACATTATAACAGGAAAAAAAAAAAATACATAGATGAGATTTAAAAACTTTCGTTAAATCTCTGTTAAATTTTAAAATTCTCTCTCTATTTTATTTATTAATGAAAAAGGTATCGTACCATCGTAGATTTAATTGATCCAATTTCGAAGGAAATTCCAGAGCCAGAAGGAAATCTTCACGAACGATTTATCACGATCGGGAATTCATTCGGTTAAAACTTGATTCTTATTAATATTCTCTTGCTTTGCGAAGAGTCGAGAAGTGGCTTTCAGAAGTCGGCATCCAACGAGGCCTTTCATTAACGAACCCCGTAATACGCGATCCTTAGATTGATTATGATTTTCTTCGTATGATTATTGATGGTAAAGACTTCGTTAAGCAGCTTTAATCTTCGAACGACAAAGTATTGATTAATACGGCGGGATACAATGGGTTCGTTAACGAGACAAATATTTTCTTCAGCTCTCTAATTTTGCAAATTTTTAGATCGAATTAAATAGGGATTCGATCGACTTACTTATATTTATTTTTCTAAGACGTTCCAATTTAGCAGTTTTTTTCCATCTAGAGCATCATCCCAATGGCTGGGATGAATATCGAGCTCGAATGTTTCATACATCGATCAGCACGTTTTCCGCACGCAAGGAGTATTTCAAGAGTTTCACGCTCCGTCGGTTCTCGATTTCGGATTCCATGGATTTTCAGATTTAGAACGGCAAGTTCGAATTTAGAATACCAAGTTCATTGCACTTAATATCTAATGATCGTGACGCCGTAAGGATTTTAACGATTTTCAATTTTGAACGATCAAAATTTGACTCGATATAGAACGATTATCCCCAACGACAGTTTCATATTTTTCGTTATGTTTCATTAACCATTAACGATGAAAACATTCGTTTACGAGCAAATTTATAATACACGCGACGTAAGGTTATACCTATTTTCAACTTCAATTACTCTTTTGTACCGATACTATAAATATCTCGCGGTAAGGACAACCGATAATGTTTAAATCCGACTATTTCCTGTTCATAAAGAATTCTAATTAAGTCCGCGGTCGTGAATTTTTAAAGTGGTAATTCCGTTGCGCGAAACAACCAATTATCCTTTAATTATAATTATGTTATTAAATTTATAGATCTACAGAAGAAATAAGGAATAGGAAAAAAAAATGATAAAAATTATTGATTTACCAATTTCGATTACTTACAAAGTCGAACGTAGAGGATGTATTGCATCGGTGCCCTGGCAGCTGTGTCCAGGATGCTACCCCTAGTGGCCAGAAAGCAGATGGAAAACTCCACGATCATGGAGATCACGAAAATTACCAAATAACCGACAATGTATCTCCACAGTAGAAGGATGCACATAACATTGCAATCCCATTTAAATATCCCTAGTAGAACGCTCAATACCGTCATCCTGTAACAAAAACACAAACTTTTCATAAATTTATTCCTTTCTTTTTTTCTTTTCTTTTTTTTCATTCTTATTACCTCTTTATTTTAAAGGGGGAAACTTTTACTACGTGATATAAAGAAGGGAGGGGGTTGTATATCAAGCGACATAAGCCTATTCGTAAATGGGTCTCAAGATTTTAGACATCCTAAAATCCACCTGACATTTACTAACCTCTAAATTCATTTCGCCTGTACCATATTTCATTGCCGAGTCGAGGCGTAATATTTATAGCGCGCTTGCACGAAAGCCTCGCGCATTTCGTAATAAAAAAAAGAAAAGAAAGAAAGAAAGAAAGGAAGGAAGAATATTGCACGTATGACTTGTTCCTTTTAATCCATTCGAGAAACTTAAATTCTTAATTCTTCGTAACACGATGATGCGAATCTGTGACGTTTATCGAGATTATTATACATCCCTTTGTTTCCTGTATCATATTTTCCATGTTTCTTACGGGAGAAAAATTGATAATGGAATTTTCATACAAAAGATCGTATATTTATAATACGTTCATAAATAATTGAACTTACGATACACAGGAAGTAATATTAAGCCGTAGCAACTTTAATAACCTTTCACTAATATCGAATGTGGTGTTATCCCACGGTTGGAAAAGTTTCCTAATCCCCGGCTTAAAACCGATGTCGGCTGGAATATTTCGAGTTTTTTTTCTCCGAGGAGAGTCGAGCCGTGCTTCGAAGAGTAATTGTGTCTTGTGTCTGCCACTCGGCGAAACTTTTCGAGAGCTTTTCTCGCGTAAACTCGCCCTTACAAAAGGGTTAAGTTTCCTCCTTAAGAGATCCGAGAAATCAAGCGGTTGAAACGATGAAACGAGCGCGCGTGAAATGCACATTGATGCCGACCTCGATCGAAAAATTTTCCAATAACGCCTTTAAATCACTTTTATTAAACCCGTGACGATCGAACCAATTCCAATCATTGTCCAAGAATTATTTCTTCCCAACTAACGAATCGTACAATTATTATCTCGATAAAAACGCGATTCTTTTATTATTTCGACGAGTTTTATACATTGTCGTGCAATAATTTGATTCAAAGATCATCCTCTTTTCGTTTCTTCCCGTTTATACGACGTCCCGGAATCGATTTCCGAAACGGCATTGTTCTCAACGCGAGCAACGCCAGGATTACGAAATGAAACGAGCTTTTCGAAACGTTTTCTTCCATCTCTCTGCCTCCTCTTCACGCAATGATTAATGGACGAAACGTTTCGACGAGCAGATTTTATTTTTCATCTATGGAAAGATGTCTTCGTAAATACTTCTCCTTACGTATATTTGTGCGGTATCGATTATCGATACTGTAGCATTGAAAATTGGTGAATTATTACAGCGAACAATGGAGATTAGGAGATTGATACACAACGTGAATCGAAATATTATTTAGAAGAGTAATAATATTCGTTACAGAATAACATCGTGAAAAAGAACTAAAAGGACTTGTATGTGTGTATATATACGTGATGAATAATTAATAATATCCATTTTTCGTCGAGATATTTTAAATTAATGAAACGATATTTCGGAGACGAAGTTATCTAAAATGCAAAATTTCCCAGATTCCACGGAATCCAATTTTAGAACGAAATTTAATTGACAAAAATATTATAGAAACACATAAATAAAAATGAGATTACGAATTCGAATAAGATCGTCGAAGAATTTAAATTTATTACTTAATAAGTTTCTAAAAGAATTTCCAAAAAAAAATCGACAACGAGAAAAAATGCTCGAGTCATAAATAAGACAATTCAATGGACAATTGCCTCTTAAGAGCAATGGCTGTACAGATCGAAGCAGTTTTCAATGGACGAAAGAATCGTTGCCTCTTTCTTTGAGGCAGCTTTGCATAAAAAATGAAGCGTCTGGCGAAAGGAGGGCCGTTCATTTCATACGAAATCTCTTCAAAAACGTTAGCAAGAAACAAAGTAAAACGCGACTCTGTGAATGGAGTTACATAGCCGTGCTTTAATAATGCAACGTGTGCATCGTGTACTATGGATAAAGGTCTCGAGGGATATGACCGATCGTCGTGCTTCACCGTTTGTTAACCACTCGAGAACATGATCTCGACAGCCTAGTATCATCGTTTTCTCCGCGGCCAAAGTGGAAAATGAACGTGTCATGGAGCGTGGCGATGGATTCTTGCTCGAGAATTATTATTACTTTGTTATTAACTCGCGGACAGATTTGGAACAGAATTAATTTTAACATTTTCGAATAACGAATTTACGTACAAATTATGTTTACGACGTTAAAGATAAATCGAACTTGAGATATACAATTTTCAAATTGATATTCTACTGACGAAGTTGAGTGGAAAAGCAGAGTTGGATATTGACCCGTTGAAAAAGTAACCAATTAAAAATTTCGAATAAAGTTACTTTAAGTAGTAATTACTCGAAATGCTCGAACAATATTTAATTATTATATACTTGATCCGCTTTTTATATAACTGCGATAAATTATTGAAATAACTTACCAAACTTTACTTTACTCGTAACTTCGATCATTAAATTTTATCCGTCATAGAACTAATGAATATATTCGGTGTGCATTCAATTATCTCGTGATAACAGATTAAATGGAACATCAACGAGATATTTAAAGCAAAGAAATATACATAAAAAAAAGAATTGCATTCTCACGTTTTTCCCTTAAAACCTAGTACAATCTATCTCTCCAGAATAATATATAGAGTGAATCACAAAAATTTTATTATTCTCTATTGAAAAAAGAATGTCTTTAATCCAGGACAAACTAGTTACCAGTTCCAGACATCAACAAGATATTTAAAGCAAAAATATACATATAAAAAAAAAGAAAATTGCATTCTTACGTATTTCTCTTCAAATCTAATACAATCGCACCTATCTCTTCAGAGTGAATCACAAAAATTTTATCCTCTCTATTAAAAAAAGAATATCTTTAATTCAGGACAAATTAGTTACCAGTTCCAGACAGAACATAAACAAGATATTTAAAGCAAAGAAATATATATATAAAAAAAAGAAAATTGCATTCTTACATATTTCTCTTCAAACCTAGTACAATCGCACCTATCTCTTCAGAATAATACACAGAATGAATCACAAAAATTTTATCCTTTCTATTAAAAAAAGAATGTCTTTAATCCAGGACAAACTAGTTACCAGTTCCAGACAGAATATCAACAAGATATTTAAAACAAAAAAATTGCATTCTTACGTATTTCTCTTCAAACTTAGTACAATCGCATCTATCTCTTCAGAATAATATACAGAGTGAATCACAAAAATTTTATCCTCTCTATTAAAGAATGTCTTTAATTCAGGACAAACTAGTTACCAGTTCCAGACAGAACGTCAACAAGATATTTAAAACAAAAAAATTGCATTCTTACGTATTTCTCTTCAAACCTAGTACAATCGCACCTATCTCTTCAGAATAATACACAGAATGAATCACAAAAATTTTATCCTCTCTATTAAAGAATGTCTTTAATCCAGGACAAACTAGTTACCAGTTCCAGACAAACGACGGTAAAACTTTCGTTCAAACACTAGTCCATCCCTTTATCCTCGTTCTCCAATGTCCCAATTAGCGGCAGTAGTATAAGTTACGGCTCAATCAAATCCACGCTCGAGCCTCTGACGATTCGTCGAATCTCGTAACTCCCTCGCCGCTCCTCCGTGAATCAAAGTTTCTTGCTCTCTCTCCTCTTAATTCACTCAGTTCCCGCTTTAAAATTTCGCTTTCAATTTCATCCTCTCCCCCGAATCGATCTTTTCGAGTTCATCGCTCAAGGCCACGCAGAGTCGAAAAGAGCAAGGGCCATTGTGCGAGAGATAAGGGACCGTGGTAACAACAAGGCTGGCTGGAAGGAATACGAGAGAGAGAGAGAGAGAGAGAAAAGGGAATACACGGAAGAGGAAGGAAGAAAGAAAGAAAGAAAGAGGAACGCGAATTCTAGGGGAGATTTAGAAGAAGGGTTGCGCCCACTACTTCTGCTCAGATAAGTAGCGTTGGCATCAAGAGACTCCCATAACTTTTCTCTACGTGTATGCGTATACGTATACACGTCGTTGCGTATCCTTTATCGTGCATGTACAAGTAAAGAATGAACCGAGGTACAATAAGCATTAACGATGATACTTGTAGTGGAAAGAAAATTAAGAGTGTGTAATAAAATCTATCGTACAATTACACAGTTTAATATTTATGTGATTTTTATTTTAATATGATTTTATTTCTCTTATACATATATATATATATGTGCGATGCATACTTTTAGTCTCGCGTACGTTTTATTATCCGTGTATTAAGATAGCGTAAAATTTATACGCCAAAGTTACGACGTATATAATATACCCCATAAATTTTTATACGTACTATCTTCCTGTCCCGGAAAATCTTTTCGTTTCCTCGCGATCTCCACTCTTAATTCATCCCGGCTATAACTCGATTCCAATCTCCGTCCCCTTAAAAATTTTTCATAAAAAATCCAATAATTTTACGAAAATGTAATAACAGCTACGTTAAAAAAAATCCCCCTAATAAATTTCATCATCATTCTCTGAAGTTTTCAAAAAAAAAAAAAAAGAAAGAGAGAAAAAATCCGCGTACACATAAGAAGCGTATCTCGGTTGCGCTTCCGTCACTCGATCAAAATTCAACGCTTGAACTTTGACACGGCAGAGACGAGACGGCATCCATGGTGAACGACGTGAAATAGATTGAACTGTCTGTCGCTCTCTGTCACAATGGGCGCATTCCGCCTCTTTCAAACGGTTAGATCAATTGGAAATCCCACTTGCGCATCGGATTAACGATTTTCGACTCCGTCTTGACAAACATTAAAAGCCGATAAATCGAATTGGCGATAAAATTGGGAATTTTTTTAGTATCGTTTCGCGTGTAAAAAACCATTCGCGAAATTGTATCGGAGGAAAGAAGGAGAAGAGGAGGGAAAAAAAAACAACAATCATACGGGAAACACCTGAGCTCAGTGCCTATTATTCTGTCAAGTTTTTGCCTCGTTTCGAAACCAGAACAACGAGAAAGCGCGGCACAAAAGTGGTTCGCACTTCTGGAATTTGTTACCTGAAATTTTTTGCTTTGCTAGCCGACTACAAAAGCGATAGGACACTTGACAAATTTCAGTAGAAATACGACTTCATTTTACTGGTCTATTAAAGGGAAGAGGAATAGAAAAATAATAGAGGAAATTTTTAACACTTGTGTGCACAAGTAATGGATGAAAATGAATAAATGTATGGAAATTAGGTGACAATTTTAAATCACGTCCACTGGATCAGAGAATAAAGTTTATGAACTCTACTTACATCCCTCATTTAGAAAGAAATTTTTTAATGTAGACATCATTGTATAACATTTGGAGATATATATCTTGTGGAGCAATCTATTTGAACGAATAGCAGCTTAGATAAAAATTACTTTATTTAAACTATTTTATTATTATACAGATGTGAAATTCTTCTCGAGTTTCGCTATATAATATTGATCAAGGTTCAGAAATCCCATTCTTTCTCTATTAATATTCGAAAGAAGAAATTATAGCAAATAAAAGGGAAGAAAATAAAAACAATAAGCAACAACAATAAAATCAAGAGTGTGAAATGAAATAACGAACACCCAACACCAATTTTCATCGATGACTAAAGTACTATGCTTTATGCGATTTAATTGAGTTTTGAACCTTTATGTTCTCGAATTTCCCTTCAGGTGTCTTAGATCCGTGTAAACTTTGACCCTTGATCTACGTGAAACTATATCGTGGAAGCTACTTTAGCTCGTATTACTACAAGCATCCATAATATCAAACTATGAGGATCTACTCGAGAGTGAAACGCTCTTGAGTAAATTTTTCACGCGAAAAAAAGAAGATTTTTCATCCCAAATAAATATATTATTCAAATCGATCGGCTGAACATAATCTTTGTTAATGCCAAGTATTGCGGTTCCTAGTTACACACTCGACCAATTTCAACCGTGACTGACCACTGACCAACGCTTTTCCATTTTGAATTCCACAATTCGGTGGTTTCCGACCGCCCGCAATCCCGCTTTTGCAGTTCCAAACTCCTTCTCAAAACAAAACAACGCAACAACAAATATCGAACAATATCCTTTCAACAAGAGAGAAGATAATAGAAAGATAGAAGAAAGATAAAACAAAAAAAAATAAACTTCAACGCTTCGTTCGCCTTCTCGCTCGCGTAGAAATGCGTGATTTAAGAGAGAAAACGAATCTGGAGTTTCGGGGATGGAAGAATGCAGAAAGAGGGCACTGCCACGACGACAAACTTTCGTTTGGAACGAGTGGTGCTCGATTCGCATCGCTAACATAAGGGAGAGCCATAATCTGTGCGAGGGGCGCTGATAGAGGGAGGGGAGGAAGGGATGCGAGGAGGAGAGAAAGTAGAGACGACGAGGCGTACGTAGGGCCGTCGAGCCTTGGCTGCTGCATGGCCCGTATCGATTTACCTTGTGCCGGCTTCTCCGCTCGTTACTCGCTTTACTCTCTCTCTCTCTTCTTCCCCCGTGTTTTTCCTCTCCCTGTCTCCCTCGCGCTTCTTTCATCCATCGATAAGTTAAAAGCTAGAACGACCGATTTTATTTTATTTTTATTTTTTTTTCCCTTCTCCTTCTTGCTTGTCGCTCGTTGTCCAAGGAATCGCCGTTTCCGGGGAGAAAGTAAAGTAAAAATCTCCGATTGTTGAGGTCATTGAGGTCCAAGAAGAGATATCGAACGAATCGTTCTCTCATCTTTGGATAAATATTGCTCTACACAATGGTTCCTACGCAATGCAGCAACGAAAGTTTTATTTTATTTTTATTTTTTTTTCCCTTTCCTTCTTGCTTGTCGCTCGTTTTCCAAGGAATCGTCGTTTCCGGGGAGAAAGTAAAGTAAAAAATCTTCTATTCGCTTGTTTCATTGAGGTCCAAGAAGAGATATCAAACGAATCGTTTCTCTCAAATATTGCTCTACATACACTTGCAGAATGGTATATATGCAATGCAGCAACGAAACTTTGATAGTTTGAAGTTGCAGAGATACAACGATTTCGAAGTTTGACGAATTAACTGGTCGATTATCGGTTTAGAAGAGAAAGTTTAAAAAATTTACTTGTACAAGTATCGTTCTTTGGATCCTGAACAATCCTAATATTTTCACGAGGACGTTAAAAAGAAATTGATGAAGTAGTTGAGAGAGAAGAATACGGAACGAACGTAATAGCACTTCGATTTGCACAACTCCAACTCCATATGCAAGAGTCTCATCGGCAAATTAATGCGACGAGAGAGAGAGAGAGAGAGAACATCATCGCATGGTTACGCATCCTAATTTATATTCCAAAGGCATTCTCTTCGGTTCGAAAACGATCTAGTTCTCATGTACGTGCGCAGTAAGCTCGTGTCGTTATCGATGCTTTAAATTAGAGTCAAAACGGCTACCGCGTATATATATCGACGGCGATAGCACGTGTGTGGGAAATCGAAGAGAAAAATATTCCCCATGCTACGAATGGTGAACGTTTTAATAAATTATTCATCGCATTCGAGTCGAGTGTATTTGTTGTTCTGCTATTAGGAGAGAAAGAAAAAGAACACGTGATGATGTTTCGTAATCAATGCAACGATTGTATTTCGAGGAACAAAGGGTTCACGAAAAGAAAAGATAATAAACTTTTCCCGACAATCAATCTTTCTTTCTTTTCTAACAATGAATGAAGTACGATTTTTGATATTATCTTATTTTTTTCAACCCAAGAAATGATCTCGTTTCAATTATATAATAACAAGATATCGTTCCACCATTGAAACCAAATTTCCTTATCTCTTTATCGTATCAAATTTATCGTAGCTTCAAAGTATACAAAATTTCGAGTCGATCGAGGAAATTTTCCATTTTTCTTTGTCAATCGAAAGATAAATAGTACAAGATTAATAATATCCGATAATTTGTGATGCAAGTTCTATTTATAGGAACATTATGGAATACATTAGACGCAAGTTACAATATAGGGGAAAAATTTTTTGTAACAATATAATGATACGATAGAGAAGAAATAAAAGTTTGAACGAGATTAGCAAAGATGATTTCCTTTCGAAATATATATACACACACATATCTTCAGATTACTTACGCTGTTTCAATTTCCTCCTCCTCCAAAAAAAAAAATAAAATGCAATTTCGTGCACAAAAAAGCCCTGTGTAAATTTGCTGGCAAACGAAACCTACATTTTGCAATACCATTTCCTTCCCGCTGTCTAACAACAGTTTCAACAACTCCCTGAAGTGCAAACTTGGCGAATATTTACCTCGACGTTCAACTTGTCGAATTAGCCCCACAGTGGCCGTTTTAACGCGAACGACAAATTTTCTTCTCTCCGGAAGGGAAGAAGGGAAAAGGAAGAAGGGAAAAGGGAGGAGGAAGATCGGGGATGAGAGAGAGAGAGTCTATTTTCATCCAGCACGGCCAATTGCCGAGGCACGTGCGCACACAGAGGACGGTGTCGTTCGCCTACTAGACAAATTCTGGACCAACGTGTCATAACGAACAAGCACTCGAAGCTTGGCGGAACATGCTCGGTTACGGAAGAAAACCAGATAACGAGAGTGAAAAGGGTCGACGCTTGCGCCGACATTCTCTTCACCGATGGAACCCAGTTTCGCTTCCGCCTCCTCTGCGTCGTTTCCTCTTTTTCTTTTCTTTTCTTTTCTTTTCTTTCTGCCCGCAATATTTCGACGGCCAACTCCTCTTGCGAGAAGAAGAAACAAAATAAAGAAAAGGGAGGAGGGAAATAAACGCTACTTTCACCTTCGTTCTTTCGAATAAAAATTTCAATTGCAATTACGAGGACTCTTTTCAGTTTAAATCGAGCGATACATATTAGATTATAGGTTGTTATTTTTTGATGTTCAATTTCTGAATTTTTTTGATAAGAATAGTTAATTTTTAATTGGATCGTTATTTATTTTCATTGTGCATCATCCAAGTATATTTTTGTATTATTTGTAAGCAATTATGTAAATTAATTCGATAAATTATGCAGTTTTATTCACAAGAGCTTTGGGTATCTCTGGAAGAGCATCAGCGGGGAGGCCAATTAAAAACTTTTGCAAATCTGAAAAAATTCTGGTTTTTTGCCAACATTTTAATCTCAGTTGATGATTTTAGAATCCAGTAAATGGCTCCACCTACGCTCTTAAAACTTTGATGGAGCTCCCGGAAATGTTGGCGGAATTTCAAGACGCTTTTCCAGAAGGTCAATGACTCTCTTATCCAAGTATCTCGATTAAGAGCGGTCGCGACTCAAATTAACGATTGTTTAACAAATTTTCTCGTAAGCTAAACTGATCATCAAGTTAACAAAAGGAAAAGAATCTTATCCACAACAACGTTCCTTCTCCACCATCAAACGGACAAGACACGATGCTAAATAATAATGAAATATAGCACGTGAACACTTTTATCGTGTCTCACCAACACCAACACCCATCTTTCTAAAATATTCTCGCTGCCCTTCCAAACGATCGCATCTAAGCCGCGTATCGTTTATCCCGTGTGTATCGTAAATGCACGCAAAAACACACGCGTTCTTTGATAAATTGACAAAGGGGATTGGTGCAGGAGGATAGACGCACCTTCCATAGACGGAAAAGCGTTCCTTTGAGGCCTCCATTTGCAGGACGACAAAACGCGGCCGAACAGGAACATTTGTCGCATTGTCGCAAATCTTTTAGCTCTTTTAGGTTTAGTACCGTGGCTGGAACGATTTTAAAGCTTGACGAGGAACGACGTGCCGTTGAATTATTTCCCTTTGTACGCTGAATGTATGCGGATATATATTTTTTCCCCTCCCTTTTCTTTTTCTTGGATCAGGACACGCAAGAAACGAGAGTTCCGCTTCGAACGCCATTATTCGAGACGATGGATATTTTTTTGTATCCGACGAGTCGAAGGTAAGAGGAATATTTGAGCGAAAGACTCGAGCTTTGTGAAAACCGATATTCGTGAAATTTGCGGAATTTGCAGACGATGGAGTATAAATAGAGTATAAATGTGGAAAGATGGAAAAGTTTAAAAATTGTATGTATAAAATGTCGAGTTTATTTCTATTTTTTTCATCCATCGAATCGAATCGAAGATCATCGAAGCGAATGTTTTTAAGTCGCTATGAAATTCACGCCTTATTGATTCGTTTGCTGGTATATAACAGTTATCCTGTTCGAAAAACGTTCATCCATCAAATATCGAAAAAATTTAATCCTTGGATCATCTATACAATTTTCCTTCCATTAAGCAACGTTTTATATATATATTTCTCTCTCTATTTTTTACAAAAACGAAAAAAAAAATTATCACATTTCATAACCATGTTAATAATGTTAATAACGACTTCACCACGATTAATATCGTATTATATTTGACATTTCGGGAAATGGAATGCAGAGCAGTATTAACGCTTATATACACCAAAGTACATCAAAGGAACAAATGGCACAAATTTATAATCGAATCCATCCCGGATAAATGGATACCGATTGATCCGATTTTAATTTAATCCCGCGCTAATTTAATCTCTTAATTTGCGAAACAATATGTATCGCGTGTTTTAACGATAATATTTTCAAAATCAAGAGAGGGGGGGGGGGGAAAAACCTGGGCGTTCAAGAACAATCGAATGGATGGAGGAAGAATCGCGGCGAAGTTAATTCGAGAACGGGTTTTATTTCAGTCTGCCGTTGACCCTAGAGCCTCATCGATGCATCCTCCCTCCCCTGATGCAGCCGTACAACGTTATCGTACACGCTTGGTTTCGAAATTCTATTAACACGATCCTTATTCAATTAACTCTCTAACCGTAATCTATACCATTCGAAAGAATTAAATCTTCGGAAAATACGCATAGAATTACGAAGAAGATTTCACTTTCCTCGTCCAATTTCGAATATTTTTTTTTAATGCGCCTTGAACTTACGTAAAGCGATAGCCGGCGGCTCGAACGACTCGCTATCAAATCTGCTATAAAGTAAGAAATTTCCACATCGGGTATCGTCGAACCCGTTATATAAACCTAGGTCGGTTTATACTCGCGTGATAGTCAACCAGCACAATCGCTTTTCCAACTGATCATAGATTACGTAGCCAATTCGCAACTAGGCATTTATCGGGGAATAAACATGGACGTGGTTGGATGAACCGGTACAAATGGATCTGGCCCACTTAACTCGAGTTAATTTCCGAAAGAACACACTATTTCAACACTGCTATACATGCTATATCAATTAATGGCAAGTGGAGTACTAACAAACGGAATCCGAATTCCGTTCCGTGTTGAACGGA
Source organism: Apis mellifera (assembly GCF_003254395.2). Taxonomy (NCBI): domain Eukaryota; kingdom Metazoa; phylum Arthropoda; class Insecta; order Hymenoptera; family Apidae; genus Apis; species Apis mellifera. Next base: position 9,998,637 of record NC_037649.1, read on the forward strand.
TTATAGATCGAATCAATGTTAAATTGCATTGCGTCATGTACGTTTGTTTCATCTTTCAAAGTTGTATCTTTAATCATTAGCGAGAAAGAGAGAGAGAGAATGGATGATTGAAGAGTTAAACGAATTTCTATGCAAATGTGATCGTTTAACTCTTCGATCACATTTCGAAATTTTATTGATGGAATTTTGATGAGCATGAAAAGATGTGCAAGATCTGGAAATAATTTATTTCCGTTTCACTTTTATGGGATTTTCTTTTCTAGGATAGAAAATATTTTTCTATATATATATATAAGTTTGTAATGTACTTGATAACATTTATCACTTGTAATTAAATTAAAATTAGATACGCCATGTTAACAATAATGGGGATTTGATTCGATCCTTTAATCGTGTACACGCATCGCAAAGCTACGATTGTATATGCATTTCCGTTCGAGGATTCAAAATGGTTGGACAATCGAATAAACTAATTATGTTACTCAATCGATGATTTTGAATCGGTGCAGGCTATTGTCAAAGATCGTTGAATAATGGAAAGATGGCTAATGTTGGCCGAACTTGTGACCGGCCGAATTTCTGCCCCTTGAATTATTAAATACTCGAGCCATTTCTGTCTAATACAAAGCGAATAAAAGTTACGTAAATTATAAAGAGGTCGCCGTGATGACGTGAAGATCGTGTATAAATTTCACAGGTCATATCTTTCTAAAAGTTTTTCGTGAGTTTATTTTATCGCTTTATAAAAACTACATATAAAATTAATTTCCAATAAAAGTTTCGCCGATTGAAAAAATAATAAACTGTTATGTAAAAATATTGATAATAAAAATTAAATTTTAAATATACAATCGCTCCGATCTTAAAGCAAAATTTCCAAAAAAATGTCCAATCGAAAATTTTCATCGTACATGTAAAAATTTTATCGATGCAAACATTGCATTTGATAAAAGAAAAAAAAAATAATCATTTTCCACTCGACAAAACGAATTATTTTTTACATTGTTTTAATTTCACGCGCGTTCCAAACTGATTTTTATTAATCTAGAGTTAGATAGCGGAATATGCACACTCGTTTGCATTCGAGCGCGATTAAAATTTTACATTCGAACAAATCCAATTTATATCCTGTCTCCGTGATCAAACCTGAGCGATTCTTCCAACGACGAAAACTACTGTATTAACCTGTGTGTCATAACCACACACGGACAATCGATCAATTTTGCCGGATTGCGTGGAAATAGTGTTTCAATCGTTTGTTCCAATCGTTTCCTACGCGGGAAATTGAACGAGAGAGGGGAAGCTCCGTTCGTTTTTCTCCTCTGCCACTCCATATTCCGTTGATATGCTCCGCGTCGAGACGCGATTCCACGTAATTTTTACCGAATTGATCAATGCGTCTCGATGCTCGATCATTTTCAACCGAGGAAAAAAGGGAAATTTTTTTGTTCCAAGTAAATAACAAAAATTTCCATACAATTTTTTCTTATCGTTTCGATGGAAATAAAAGTTTATGTGAAATTCAATAATTTTAAATTTTAATCAGGGCGTCTTTACTTTGATATTTCGCCTTTATATTTACGAATATAAAGATTTATCAGATTTCGGGAAGTATAGTTGCTTAATGAAAATACAAAAGACGAAAATACAGGAAGATTTACTAGGAAGAAGCGTATAAAGAACGAGGTTGGATACGAACGATAATTTTGGTTACTCTAATTTTAAATAGTGCTTAAGAAATCGGGGGTATGCCTCTACTATCCATTGCCGCAACACACAACGTACAAACTTGTGGGATTACAAGGATAATTTATGAAAATTGATCGCGAACGATCCGACGAATACTTCACGTGGCAACCGAGGCTTAACAGCAGCGAGCGGTTTATACATTGCCAATAAATTTGCCCGAAACGGTTGATAGAAACGAGGTTTGTTTCGCGACGCGGTCGATGCGCACGTCGATAAAGTGTTCCCGCCGTTTTTCCGTGTGTATTACGCGTATACGCGATCACGAAACGAGGTGAAGTAAAATTACCGCCGGGCGAACTGGGTCTGGGAAATTACCGAGTTCGCCGAGTTGATAACAGTTCCACGCCTACGGAAGAAAAATAACTCCTCGATCGATCGTGAATCGTGGCCTAATCGTTGCCTGAAACAGCGCAATTAGACGCGTTCGCGTTACGTGTGCAACAACTCCTCTCGTTGCCACTCGTGCTTGAGAAACTTGCTCTCTGAAAATATGACGTCGCCTTAGGGTTTTTTCGAAAAATTATCCGAGCGAGGTCACTGATCGAGTCCGTGGATTTTCGTGAAATTTAGACTACGCGAAGCATAAATATTTAGAAATGTTATCAAAAATGTTAGCAAAATTTTATCGATCGAAATTAAATATTTTATATTATATTATATTAGTCTTTAAGATTTTAAGATCGAAATAGCGAGTCTTTATGAAAGTCTCGAGAAAAACGATCGATCGATAAAATAGGAAACATCATGGATGATCAGATTTAAATCTCGAGCAAAATTAAAAATCGAAACTCAAATCTCTAATTTCCATTCGAGAATTAGCTTGGAACGAGGCTCGAACGAGCATCTTGTTGCTACATCTTCGAAAGTAATAATAACGTTAAAGCTTCCTAGTCGACCTATTTTCTTAATTAAACCGGTTTTCTCGTCGCGAAAAATCGCTGCCACGAATCCTAACTCTTTCTTCCTTCTGGTCGAAATAAAATTTCTTTCCGAGAAATATACACGGATGCGTTTACGATTTTAATTAAAGTCGCTCATTCGCGAAGGAATTCTCCCGAATTATTCTCCCTGGCATCCTCCGCAGGGCGGAACCCCGCGCGAAAGCATCCCACGCATCCCCATGGATTTAGGGTTGCGCCCAAAATGGTCCGGCCTCCAGTTGCCGGTCGATTTTTCTTTCTTTTTTTCGTTTCCTTTTTTTTCTTCTTCTCCATCGACCTTACACGCGCGCCCCTCTGCGTCAAATGCCGAATTGTTTTACGTTTTCTCCCGCGAGGGTGCAGATCCCTCCTCGACATCGATGCAAATCCACCCACACGACCCTTTCATGCCTCCTTTTCCCCGATAGTCCACCCGTAATGGTAAACCTTCTCCCTCTCTGCCAGGGTTTTGTGAATCGCGCGTGCACGGGGTCGATATGCGTCGTTTTGGGGGGCCGCATCCCCTCTCGCTGCGATAAATGCTCCTTTGTCCCCGTATGGCAAAAGTACGCTTCGTTACGAGGAGGAAAAGGAGAAGGAGGTTGTGTGTTCCGACACTTTCGAAACATTTTCCAGCTCTTCGTGAAATCAAAATAATAATATTATCGGACGATGAGCTTATGCTATAAGGAGAAATAATTAGATTTAATGAACATCTTTCTCGATCTCGTTCGCCGTATATATAAATCTTGGCCAAATCCGAATCGTATCCGCGCTTTATGCGCTATGAGAATACGTTTCTCGTAAACGAGGGGGGGAAGATCGTTTTGCCAAGCAACTTTATCGCTGCAGTTTCTCACATATTATTTACCATTCGTCGGAGTAGAGACAGTTTTCCCCACGGAGACCTTAAGAGCTTAACCGTTATCCTTTCATTGTTGGTATATGTGGTTCGCTATAGTTCGGGTATTGATAAGCGGCAATAAAGCAGTTTCTGGCAACCGACACGCACCTATTCTTGTCTTTTATTCCGGGAACGGAATGGAAGATAAAAACGCGTAAAAATAGCAACGCATTCGCGCGACGATTTATCGGATAACGAGAGAGGGTTCGAAAGTTACGTTGAGAATCTTAAGCCATCTCTTAGAACAAGAAAAACTTGTCTCGACAATTTACATCTTAATATAAATCTTTATTTATTATTTATCGAGCCACGTGCAATATCTCGTACGTGTTCCGTATGGAAATGAAGATTGTAAGACAAGAAGACGAGGTCGTTCATCACGTTCTTGAAAGATGCATCGAAGACGATGCACGAGACACGATATATCGTTTCAAAAATATATCGTTTCTTTCAAATGATTTTACTGAATCCTGTTCCTCCTTTATTTGGCCTCTCCGTTCGGTGGACAGGACCCCACCGCACGTTGGATTACGCATCCACTTGATTAAGGGGTTCGCACCCCCCTCCAATTTGTTCAAGTCGATAATCACGCGTATCGATTTTTCGCGCCATCTTTATTCGTCGAGTCCTTAAAGACAGCCTCGTTAAATTAATATTATATACACTTTCCTTTAACGTCGGAATAAAATGCACTCTTAATTACTCGCGATTTGGTGCAATAACGCGTCTGATGGAATAAAAGAGTAAACACTTTCTTCGGTTATAACGGGGGAAACACTATCCTGAGAATCGTGCCGATAGGAAAGTGTTGATTTTTTTTTACACGATAGCTATAATATAATACACAAACAAGTTGAGTAATTTCTGTGGAGTAAGGAATTTTAAACACGTTAAACACGAGAGATATAAAAATGCCTCGCGTTTGAATGTAACATATTGAAGAGAGTTTGTAGTTCGCTAATTGATATTCGAATAATAACTTGTGAGACTTGTGCGTTATATCGTGGAACGAATGGACCAAGTTTTCGAACGTAAGCTTTAAGGAAGACTTGGCCTATTGTGCGACACGCTTGCCAATTACGGAAGAGGAAAGAATGGTGCTTGTACATCTGTGCTACGAACAGTACTTAAATATATACGCATATCAGCGTCTTTTACACAACTCTCGATGAAATCTATAAATCCAGGTGGAAATTCAATTTTGGATCCAAACTAGTTTTTCCAAACGGACTTACTATTTTTTTTTTTTTTGGAATAAATAAAGCAACGAAATGAGAACGTGACGAATTATTTGTCCAAAGAACATGTGTCGAATAGCGACTGTTAAATATATAATTTTTTAACAATTTAAATTTGTGTTTACACGTCGCACAATCAGTCGCGTCACGTTTCTGGGAGGAAAAAAATTTTAAAACGTTTTATTTCCAGCCACACATGTGTCGGCTGAAAAAATGACAGAGTCTTGATTACGAAACTTTCCGTACCTTATTATACGGATGTCGGATGATAAGTCACGTCATTTGAAACAAATTTACAGCAAATTTTAGAGAATATGATGTACCGTTTATTGCGTTTTACAGATTGAAAGCTCATTTCCATAACTCCTTCTCTCGCGTGATAATTTATCGCTTGCATAAAAGAATTAACGTGAAAATCGCGTACAAAATAAGAGAGGAAAATAATGGAAAAATAGCGTAAAAAAAAAAAAAGAATCGAATAAGTATTTACCGTGAAGGAAAATAAATCATTCGATCTAAGATCACCTTTCAATTCGTGGATGAGAATACGTATGATTTTAGAAAAAAGAGAAAAGACACGACTTTTTAATTTAACAATTCAACAAACTTCTAAGCGAGCAATTTTAATTTAAGCCACTCTATCGCATAATTCTTTCTTCGTATGAATTTTACGATATTCAACTACCGATTATTCATGCAGATGAATCAACCGATGCGAAAATATCATCTGGGAAGAATGTTGTCTCTGCGATCGAGGAACAATCGTCAACAAAAGATTTCATGAATAAATAATACGTGAACAACGCGCGATTAACAATAACAGGTGATGAAAGATGAACGAACGAATGATTCTTAAAACGCTCTCGAATATTCACGCACGATCGAAGGAATTTATTTATTTGATCGAATCGATTTTCCGATCGCCGGAATTTCCACGAGGCTAGTTCGGAGTTAATGCATTTCTAAATCGTGGTTTTTCTTGTAGTGGGCCAGGATTTATATTTAGCAGGCTGCATATACGGGGAGGGAAGAAAAAAAAAAAAAATAGTATTCGATACACGTTCTTCCGACAAGACAGATGCTTTATGGGAGCCACGTGCTTTATCGAATCTCGGTCAAAAAAACAAGAAAGAAAAAGGAAGAAAGAAAATGGCAGAAAATCGTAGAACGAAATAATCTAATCGGATTCTAAACGAATTACGATATTTGACGAAAGGATCGTGATTGGAGATCTCGGACAAGTTAAGCAAGTTCGAGGGAATACATTGTAGACAAATGTATCGAACGTAATGCGGTATACACTCTTGGCTGCGCGTGATATCGGAGGAGAATGCAACTATCGGGGGATAATGCGCGATAATGGGTTGAGCGCGTAATAGTTGTACGGTGCGCGCGTGCAATTGTGGGCAAGAATATTTTGCCGTTGGCGCATCCCATGATTTATGAAAACGTACAGCCCCGATGAAACGTAAATAGAACATTCCTGGCGAAAGGTGGAGTCTCTCTCTGGATAAAAAAAAAAAATAAAAAAAGGATGGCGCGACAGAATTCGGAGCACAATTCTGTTTTCTTTTTTTTTCTCTCTCTCTCTCTCTATTTGTTACGAGAATAGATATCGAGAAACGAGTTTCGATTATTCGAAATAATTTATTATGCAATCAAGTAGTAAATACAACTTGTAATAGTTGAACTGGGAAACGTATCGATTTTATCCCGTGTTCCACACGCTTTCTCGTTATGAAATTCCTGCCTCGATATTTATCTGTTAAATATTAATATTTAACGGTCTGTGTTAATAAATACTTTTTTCTTTTTTTACTTTTAATTTAAATCTATAAATAGATAATCACAATGTGAAGGAAGTATCCGCAACAATGATTTATTTTTAATTATTTTCGTTGTTATGTAAGAAAAAGAATTTTCTGCAGAATTTTCGTAAACTTTATGTTTAGTGGTAATTTTGAATACGAGTATGCGTGTTGATTCGCATAAAGTAACGTGAGTTATACGATATAAAGGCTCGAGCAAAAAGTATAATATATATTTCTTATATATTATACTTTTGAATAGTTAATAAATATGAAACGAAGCTGAACGTTTTTCTGAAGCTATCTAGTGAAAACAACATATCTTACATACCTTAATTCTCTGTACCAATCTGCATCTATTATTATAAGAATTTATTCTAAGTTATTATAAGAATCTAACAATAGATCTTAAAAAAAAAAAAAAACGCTAATTCTCCCTTTTTAAGAATCTTCAATCCTGGATCAACTTGATATTCTCTCAACCTCTCTTGCAGAGATTAAGTTTTCTTGCGAAAAACTTTGATGTACTTCAGGAAGTTTTTTTCTCGTCAGCGATTTTACATCTTTGCAAAGCCCACAAAGAACAATCGCGAGACACAGGCATCAAAGAGCAATGATGATGGGCTTTGGGAAGCAGGCAGGAAACGAGTGGAAACAACCGCCGATTTCCATCGATCTCTGGGTCGAAAAAGACGAGCCCATTGCGCACGATTTCGAGCACGGTAACACGCGTAAACACAATGGCATTGAATGGGGACGGATATATAGGGTGAACCTTAAATGATTCATAGGCAACGAGAGAGGGTGTAACGGACCATTCACGAACTAGACCATTGTACACGTTCCATCCTGACATATTGATCCTCAAGAAGCCGGTACTCTTTGCCTGGTACTCGATATATAATAATAAAAAAAAAAAATCAGACTTATCTTACATTTTTTTTTTATCTCGAACCGACAAGATTAAAATAAAAAGTTTCTTGTATCGAAAGATCCAAACCAGTAGTTTTGTATCGAGTTGGTGTAAATTAATCCGAGAGAACAATCAACAAATTCCTTGTTGTTTGGGATCGGACGAATATTTGACGTTATTTTTATCAGGCTGACGCCATGTTCCAAATAAATGAAATCCGTACGCGGAGAGCAGAGATCCCCGTGTTAATATTCACCGTCGCGACAACGCCGCCGTGATCGCCATTGAGGAACAGGCGTTGATCTGTTCGTTTCCGTCGGTTAAAGGGAACGACGACTCTGCGGGTGCGAAAAGGCGGTCGTTCGTAAACGCCAACTATGGGTAGACGAACTCGGTTGAAAAGGGCCGTGCATTTCGATTCGAGCAACGTGTTCCTCCGCATCTCGGGTATTTCAAAGCTTAAAGGGGATCGTTTTATTAAACGGATAAATAAGTTACTAGGCTCGCGCCCACTTGCTCGGGGAAAAAAGGAAAAAAAAACACGAGATCGTTTCAATTAATGAATAATTTACGAGCAATTAGAAGAGAAATCGGAAATGCGATAATGATTCTCGCCTTCGTTTTAAGCCGAACGACTTAAAAATTGAATTCTTTTTAAATACCGCAGCGTGATATTATTCATTCAAGACCGTGGAGAGAAAAAAATATAAATTATATCTCGTGTATATTCCTCTCTCTTTCTCTCTCTCTTTCTCTCTATTTTTCGAATAAATTTATAAATATATTGCACCATTGTGCAGACATTTTTTTATTTCCTGATAGATATATTACTCGATATATTTTCGAAACTTTATGTATATACGTAAAGTAAAACAATAGGAAGATATATAACGATATGAGTATACGTATGTAAAAATGAAAAACTGAAAATTCGTGAAAAGTGACACAGAAATGAAAACGCGCGTCATCGCGTAAAATATTTCACCTTCGACGATGTTCTACTAAATTATAAGAGCGGAAAAATGATTATGTTGCGCGTATGTTGGCAAACATTGTCCTTTCGAACTTGCAAATGAAATTAAATCACGGTTTCTGTGTGCGAATATCCCGAAAATAAAAGTTCTGTAAATACCAGAATAAACTTCTGATATTTTTTTTTCCCCGTTTGCGTATAATTCAGATATTCTTTTTTCATGCAAAATCGGGAAATTTGAATAAAGATATTTTTGAAATCTTTCAAATTTTTCAAATTTCAATACGAAAAAAATTTCAAGGGAATTCACGTGCCAATTAGATTACGTTATTCGTCGTATCAATAACAAACATTTATCTTCTAAACCATTTGAGCAATATTATTGACGCTTTGAAAGATTTGATCAGATTCTATTCATTATTAATACAATCTCTAAATCTTTCCTTCTTTATACAGGATATATTTAGTAACTAGGTTGAATTATCACTTTTGTAAATAGAAAAAAAATTGTAAAGAAAAATTTTGCATTGTTTAACGATGCTTTATCAGCGCGAGTTTTTCCACGAATGCATCTGACTATTATAATAATATTAACTTTATCGTAATCCTGTCATTTATTTGCATTAGAATTTTAACTTGAGACCTTCAGAAGTTGAATAAGGCCGGATATCGGTGAAGCCTTATTCAAGTATATACCAGCTGTGCACGGAATTACATTATACTTTCCACATACTGTACCATAAATTTTATTTCGTTCGATATTCTGCATCCCCAATGTATAAATAATCCAATCTAGAAGTTATTAAAAACATCCCCAAGAAAATCGATAGATGGAAAAAGAAATATCATTGGCTTCTTTCTCCGTAAATTCTCCGTTAACTCTTCAATGTCGTATCGCGTTTTCTCATGGAATTTACATTGTTGAACGATGAAACCGAGAGCGTTTCGCGACGAATTTGAAATTTAATCGACTTCCAAAACGCGCGCGCCGCGAGATTTTCATGAATTTTTCATTAAACAAGAAGAAAACAAAAGGAAAGAACAAAATCAAGGAAAAATTTCTCTTTTCGTAGAAAAGAAAAGAAGAACAAGAGAGAAAAAGAAAAAGAAAAAAAAATTCTAATCAAAAAAAAAAAACAAATTATACATATTTTTCGTGACATTTTGCTGCCTTTTGATGAGCAGGACATTGAATTCACGTTAAATTTATTTACCGTCTCAAATAAATCCTATAGAATCTAAAATCTTCGAGAAAGTCGAGAATGTCGTAAACGATGAAGGAAAGTTATCCCGATCTTATTTAGAGAACAACGTTGTTGTCTGAGAACAGGCATGCAAATTTCAAATTTCTTTGTTTCCCTTAACGACATTGTCCCAATACAGCAAATATCTTGGTTATGAAAAAATTCTTTAATTTAATTTAAAATTATCAGTTTCGATTAATAAACACTTAACACTGTCAATAATAGCGTAATATACATAACATTATTCATCATATTTTATCTCATTAGATAGATATTGTATCATCATTAATATTATTACGAGAAGAGAAAGGTCGAGCATAATAAAGTGAATGTCTTAGAGAGAGGTTATACATGTTCGCATATAATATATTCATATTGCAATATTACAATAATTAATTATTGTAATTAATATATAACACGCAAAAGATAATACGTATTAATTTAGTTTCTATAAAACTATTCGACATGGATAGATTTAAAGAGAATTTAAAATAGGAAGAGAGAAAAAATTGACATTGCGTCTCGTGTCCCAAATGATACAACGTTTACATTGTATTTGTGCAATTCACTTTGCAAGAAACACATGTATACTTTTCTTCTTTCTACATAACACTTCCAAAGTATTTTGTAAAAGATATCGATACAACATAATTAGATTTAAAATGTTTCAAATAATACCGATGCAATTATCAAAATAATCATAACATTACGTAGCGTAATCTAAATCTGAATCCTATTTCCACTTAGTAAGTTGATTATAAAATCAATATGCATATTTATTAAATACGTAGGCACAAGTATTACGCATAAAAGTTTTTATGTTGTTTTCGATTATCGTTTACGCGTTTCTCACTTACCTCTTCAATTTATTCTGAACTCTTGAAATTTCAAATGTCACAAAATGTCGATCATCAAACTTGAACGTAGTTTCACGTTGAGCATCGATATTCGCTCATCGATCAAACTCGATGAGAAAAAACCAATGGCGGCGCAAATAAATTTATCTGTCGATCGCAAAAACTATGCATTGAAAAATATGATATTGCAACAATCTGATGTTTGTTTCGAATAAATTTTCACTTATTTTATTGTTGTATATTATATATTTGTACTCACTCGAACATATGAATAAAAGCCAAAGTGGCGCTCGGTAAGAACAAATCATCGCTGCCGACTCGCCAACTTCTGCCGAATGCAATAAGACTCGGCATCTTACGTGCTCTAATTTTGAGCTTTGTCCGAGCAATTGTTCTCGTTGTACACAAAAAACACACGATGACATAACCTGTACCGGCAAGTAACGCGAATACACGCGTTGACTGACTGCCTGCTACTAAACTTCGTAACGACTAAACCACGTGACCACTCGACTGTCACGGATGCACTGAATCACTGAAACACGGAACGAAATTTCGCTTCGGTCCGCTGTTCATGGTATAGTAAAAAAAAAAAAAAAAAAAAAAAAAATGGAAAGAATCTTACTTGCGGTAAATTTATATTTGAATTAAAAATATTCGAATAACATAAATTTTTATTATTTTAAAATATGAACTATGTTTTATGTGAATAATTTTTTTCATAATTGAAAAATAAATATTGTGATGAAATAAATGTACTATTGTTTCTAGTAGTAATCTTCTTTCAAGCATTAAAATTTGAAATTGTTTGACTTCGATACGACTTCGTATCGTATATATACATTAAAAAAATAGATATTGAACATCGAAGAATTCAATTTTAACAACTCGATATTCTTTTCCATAGTTTAAACAATAGATAAAACAATAAATAAAAACAAAACAAAATTCCGCGTTTTATCTGTGCCTAGAGATGAAACAACGTGATTTTACCTAGAAGATAAAGTTTCAACGTCGCGTACAACGAGCAGGTGGGACAATACACGAGATAACAGAGAAAATTGATTGTACATTCGTTCAAAGGACCGTGGAAACGTCAACAACGGCTAGACGTTGTTTTAATTGAAATTTTATCGGCTACATTCTCTGAATGAAAGAAAAGAGATATAGTCTACTACGTTCCACCCATGAACGTATATTCAACGGCCTCGAATTTACTGGGATGACTAAAACGAAATGGATATACGCCAACTTCTTTGGTATCGTTGCCCCTCTCTGTACCGGGTCATTTGCCACGTTTGCTAACGATTTTCTGAAGCTAAGTAAAACGTATACCGGTGCCGTTGTGTCATGATGCGAAAACTACCCTTTGATCATAAGCTATAATAAGTCCGGGGATATCGATGCCTAATAATTTTCTCTAACCACGCGATAAATTACAAATACTCTCTATTAAAAACATAACAGATTTCTGCGCGAATAATTTTTTGAAAATTATACAGGGTGATCCAGTTTTTAATTTGAATCTATAATTAATAATTCCAAGATATTTTGCAAAAAATTCTTACATCATAACATTAATTACGTTTGATTACACAATAAATTAATCGTCCAATTTTACATATGGAGGTACGTATGGAGAGGAGACAAATTGAATTACGATAGTAATTAAACGAGGGAAATCAAACGCTACGAAGATTTCTCTATCGAACAAATTGAAATACATATATGAGAAATATATTAAATAATATTAGATATGAAATTGTTGCTAAATTTTCCTTCTACATTGCATGTATGAATCTTTCGTTATTATTTTTTTAATTTTAGAATACTTTTCCTATTTAAATAAAAATTAGGCCATAATGCAATCGACGTGCCGATATATTAATTAATATTATATTTCGTTCACGAAACAATGATTGAATGCTAATGAAAATCGTGATAAAAATCATAACGACCGAAAAAGATTTTTAACGACCACGTATATTGATTTTATAAAATATTTTTCTATTCTTCTGGAAAAAAATGAATATAATATATAATATAACAAGCATTATTTTTTTTTTATACGAAATCAATTCGATTATCGTTAAAAATGTTTTTACATCAGTTTGGAAAAAAAATATTAATTTCGCATGGCTCTCAACTTGAAAAAAAAATCGAGCAAAATATAGGTCACGCGGGAATTGTATCCTATTTTTAAGGATTTGCTTATAAACACAAGGATATCCGTCGCGCGTGATGACGTTGATAATACTTGAAACTAACGTGAAAAATAACGACAAAGTGATTGATCGGGGTTTTGTTATTAATAATCGGATTGTTCACTCACCATATCAGATGAAGGATGAAGAGGAAAGCGCCGGGAACGACGAGGTCGTCACTGCCGACGCTCCATCGGCGTCGGAATACCACGATACCAGGCATCTCTTCTTCACGATCGTCCCGTCGTCCCTATCTTCCATCCAATCGGTCACGATCCTTCACGATTTTCAGCGATTTTCAACGCGGGCCGCGATCAAACCGTGCCTTATCCTCGAATCACCGGTCGACGCGAACTTGAACCTCGCTCCGGGATCTCTTTGAAACTCGAAACGAACGCCAGTCGCCTCGTCGAGGTCGTCGTCGCGTTCCGGGGCGGCGCGCATTTCCGTAACTCTGTTCCGGCAGACCGCGGATTCTCTCCATCCTCGTCGCGGCCAAACTTATCGGAAATCTCTCGAGCGCTGTTCCCCTCGTCGAACGAGCGAGCCTTCGACGATGCCACGACACCGCATAGTGGTCCTCCGATGAAGAAACTGAATCGCGTCTTGGGAACTTGGTCTGGATTCGACTTGCAAATTATCTTCCAGCGTTGCGAGAGAGAAAAAACGCAATCATTCTCGCTAGATAATAAAGAGGAAAACGAACACGATAGTATTCAATGTGTAGATGAAATATGCGTTCTTTGATTATATGTATTGTATATTTATATACGCACACGCTCGTGCGATCATTATATATTTTCATATCGCATTAATAAATCGTTCTGGATTGATATATTGTAAACTATAAAAAAAAAAAATGTCTTCATTATGAGAGAGATATAAATAAGATTAGACGATCAGTCTGTAATATATTCGAGTCTTATTGGATTTAGAGGGAACTATTTAGGTCAACGATTCAATTAAGTTAGATTTCGTTCCTTTTCTTTTCTTTTTTTTTTTTTTTTGTTTTTCATCATTAACCATAGATTAAAATTAATGAATGTCCTGTTCGTTTTAAAAGAATATTGTTTCGCGAAACTATTGTGAGTCACGGGATGATTTTACCTTCCTTTGGGAGAAGAATACGCATCGTGCAACAATGGAGGACAAAAAGAGAGCACGGTTCCGTGGGATGGAAGGAAATGTGATAATAAAGATTTCTATATATTTAATTATCCTCGATATTACAATTTTTTAATAGGAAAAATAAAAGCATTCCATGGAAAGTTTAAATAGATATCATATATCATCTTTTTGTAAATTTAATTTTCAAATTAAACGAAAAATTTAAATTATTGCAATTATATATATATATGTTAGATGCAAAGTCCTGAAAGATATTTGAAATCCTCGAGAATTCTCTTCGAAAATTGGCGAAACTTTTAAACAATGGAACGCTTCTGAAGACATTCATTCTACCCGCAGCCCAGAACTTCAAAAATTATAATCTAAGGGACGAAATCTTCTTATCGCAGTCGAAAAAATTCGTTTCGTTTGATATGAACGAATTCTATTAAAAAAATCGTAAAATTTTAAAAAAGGAACTCATTGTTTTTCGAAAAAAAAATTCTAAAGTGAATGCAATGATTAAAATACTTATCAAAATAATATCATATATTAACTTATATCAAAAAAAAAAATTTAAAAGAAAAAGAAATCATATTTAATCGATTTGAGATAAAAATGATAAAAATTCGTTTATTCAGCATTAATTTAATCTAATATATCAGCAAATATATACGTAAAATGTAAAATCTCATCTTCTAAAAATTATTCCTAATCTCTAACTGATATCTTCAAGTGCGCGCAAAATCGATACTAATCAAGTTATTACCTCTAGCAAAATAGCTATGCATATTACTTACACTTTGAATTCTAGAATTCTTCTGGCTCGGCCACATCCCTCACATTATTGACAAAAATTCACTCTTTTTTCTCTTTTTTAAGATTTCTTTTTAACATACAAATCACGTAATTCTTTCCTTAAAAATTCAATTCTTACCAAATCGTGCTTATCGTGATGTCCCTCGACATTACATTTTTCAATTATCAAACTGTAACAAACATTCATAAATCAATTCACATATATCACAATATTTCATCTTTTTTTTCTGAACACAAGTTTTTTTTTTCACAATTTAGATTTACAAGTCTCTTTAAGACAATTCCAATTTCTCCATCACAAGTTTTTATAAACGTTTTATCCGTTTGCTCCACTGGAAACATCAAGAGTTAATGATTAATCGTACAGATAATTCGTTCGATACTATTTGCAGGGATGAAAGACACGAAGAAGTAGAATTTCCCCCGGCAAAGCCGATCGGCCGGCGTTACCGTCTACGATGCCGCAACGCGTGCCTCTTCGTTATTATCATTATTTTTTCCGATGGGAAATCGTCGAAACAACACGACAATCTGAACGGATGCATTTTATTCACAAAACTCTGAAACGAAGGTGTACCACGTGCCGAAAAAGCATTACATCGTGGATGCGAGAAGATCGCGAGAAAAACACATAGTTTCGCGATCGTCGAGGTGAGCCACCTCGAGCGCGACTGAGCACCAAATTTAAGCCATCGTGTACCTTCCACGGTCCTGAGGGCGCTCAATTTATGTTAACGGACGCGCGTGCGTCGCGACGTCTCCTGTGCGGCAAACACTGCGTCGCGTCGACCAGCGTTTGCTGCTCGTTTGCATGATAGTTGTCCAACATCGTTCGCAAATAATTCATCGCTTGATTATTCAGTTTTTATCTCTTCGCCTAAATGCTTTTTTTTTTTACCTTATTTTTTAAGAAAGTTTAAATTGGCTTACAATTCTTGTTTCAAATATATATAAATTAAGTAATGTTCAATTATGTTCAGTTTTCATCGATATTGCAAATATCTGATAATAGTTTTAAATAAATTGCTCAAGATTGATGAATTCAAAGTACCTACAATTAAATCTTTTTTTAAACGTTTGAGAACTAAACGTTCGATGAAGATAATATTTAAAGCGCGATTGCTAAAATTTAAATAAAAGAAATATTAATTATTTCTGAAAAAAATAAAAGTTTTGAATATTTGATTAAAAATAAATTTTTTTTATTTTACAATTTTAAAATATATTTTATGCTTTGAAAATTTACAATACAATTAAAATTATATTCAAACCTTTATAATTTCGCCACTTAAACATCGTTTATATTATATTACATTGAATTACAGAATATATACCTGAAGCAATATAACTTTCTTTTTTTTTATTTTATACACAGCCAAATTTATTTAAATGGAATATTAAATTAATAATTAGCTCCCGTTAGTTTCTCGCGCGATCATAATTCTCTATATACCAATCAACAGTATCTTTAATAGCTTGATTGAATGGTGTAAATTGAAAATCAGGCAAATATTTTCGTAATTTTCCATTATTTGCCGTTTTTTTATATTGTCCATCAGCTGCAGATGTGTCATATATCAGTTTTCCTTTGAAATTAAAAGCTTGGGCAATTGATTCAGCTACTTGAGAAATTGTAACTTCTTGAGATTCATCAACTATATACCGATGATAAATGATTTAATAATAATTTACAAAATAATATACATAAATATCTCATATTATTTTTTTAATTACCTGATAATATGATTGGTTCCACAGAGTTATATTCCCTTAAAACCCATATTATTAATTTAGCTAAATCTAAACTGTAAATAAATTGTCTTAATGGTTTCCCAGAACCTAATACAGTAAATTCTTTATCTTCTGTATTTCCTAAAAAATATATATATAATTCTTGATAAAATAATTAATAATCTAATCAAGACTTTATTAAAAATATTTTATACCATCTTTTATCAAATCATAAAGTCTACGCATTAAGCCTGGTATAACATGACTAGCACTAGGATGAAAATTATCATTTGGACCAAATACATTGCATGGAATAATGCTAGTATAAATTCTACCATATTGTTCATAATAGGCTCTATTTTGAATATCTATAAGACGCTTAGCATAACTATAACCATAATTTGATGGATGAGGTGGCCCATTGTGAACCTGAGAAATTAATCATTAATGAAAAAAAAAAATAATCAAATGAAGATTTAAAAAATAATAACATAAAAAAATATTACCATAGATTCATCAATAGGATATGTTGTTTTATCAGGAAATATACAAGTTGACAAACATGATATTATTTTGACAACATCATGTTCATGAGCTGTTTGTAATACATTATCGTTCATATGAATATTATTGCGCTAGAAATTTATAACATCTTATATTCTTAATATATCTTAATTAATTTAATATCAAAAAAACAATAATTATTAATAATTATATCTATTTACCAAAAAATCCAAATTATGTGACATATTATAAAATAGACCACCAACCATAGCAGCTAAATGAATAACATGTGTAGGCATATATTTTTTAAATAATTTTTCTGTACTTTCTTTATCACTGAAAACATATTTTAATTTAAGTTTGTCTGAATAATTAATATAATTAATTCATTAGTTAATAATTAAATTACCATAAATTTGCATCTTTAGAACCTACAAATATCCATTTTTCATTTTCATTTTTATTTGTTTCAATAATATTTTCAATAGCTCTACCAACTAGTCCTGTTCCACCAGTTACAAGTATAATCTTTTTATTCTCAGACATGTTTGATCTATATAAAACTTCAGATTTTTATACTTCAATTTTATTTATTACTTATCAAATTAAATAATAAAATATTAAATTATTATAAAATGTCATATGATATGATTATTAATCAAATAAAATTCAAATTCTTATTCTATTCATCACATATATCATATATTATATATTTGATAGAACGGATGATTAATATATATATATATGTATATATATATATAATATATATATATAAAACTTACATGTAAAAAATTAAATAAGTAGTTATTGTATCAAAATACATACATCACTTATAATAGTTATATACAAAACTGATAAAGATTGAGGTTCTAATTTTATTATACGATAAAAATATTTACTGCCATCTATCAGAAAAAATGGAAACCACTATTTAAAACTTATATAAAAAATTCTTACATATGTCCTTTTCGTATATTTAAAAATTATTTATATGTATTATAAAATAAAGAATTAAATCTTAAAATACAATAATATATGTGTACTATTATAGATAAGAATGTAATATTTATTTTTTTATATTAAAGATTGAAACGTTTTGAAAAAACAATAATGAAATAAATATGTTCAATTAATATTCTCGTTTGATTATTATCTGAGAGATATAGATAAATATAGACAAAGAGAATAAGCAATAAAAAAAGGATAGAGATAGGATAAAAATATTGAAATCAGCGCCATCTCCAGAGTGCCGCAAATGAAACACATGTAGAAAGGATAGAAGATATTAAAAGAAGGATAAAGATAGAGTTAGAATTTACTGTTAATGCCATCTCTCGAATGTCAAAGAAATTTCTTAAAAAAAAAGTAACAAGAATTCAATATTAGCGCTATATTTTAATGTTAAGAATATTTAAGAGATGGCGCTAATTATTAATTATCATTTTATCTTATTTTTGAAAAAAATTGAAAAATATCTTTAATAATCAAGAGATGGCGTTGATAGACAATTTTTAGTCTACCTTATCCTTCTTTAGAAAAATTATCTTGGACAATCAAAAGATGACGCTAACTGTCAATTCTTACTTTATCTCTATCCTTGTCTCAATATTTTCTATCCTTTCTATATGTGTTTCATTTGCGGCACTCTGGAGATGGCGCTGATTTCAATAATTTTAACCTATCTCTGTCCTTTTCTTATTATTTACTTTTCTTGTCTATCTTCTCTACATAAATTCATGTCTTTAAGAGACGAATCCAAAGAACTATTTTTATTTATTGAATTTATCAATTTTTGAATTAAATATAATTACAAATATAATTCACTGCTCTAAATCATAAAAGCCAAATCAAAAACTTTGTTTTTTTGTACGATCTATTTCATAAGATACAATGTTCCATTAAATGTTGAATCTATCTTGTATCTATTTTATATCATGTCTATTAGAATTAATCAATAAACAATATTATATTAAATTTATTTTGTTAAATTTTCATCACACAGAAATATATTATAGGATTATAATTCAATTTTGGCAGTGTGATTTATTTCATATTTCGTAATTATTTTAATACAAAATATTTACACCTGTCTGAAAGTTGGTGATTACTAATCAAGGCTGATGGCAGTGTTTGTACCTGATACTTTTAATAATCTATCAGAACTTTT
The DNA here is from genome assembly GCF_003254395.2 of Apis mellifera. Taxonomy (NCBI): domain Eukaryota; kingdom Metazoa; phylum Arthropoda; class Insecta; order Hymenoptera; family Apidae; genus Apis; species Apis mellifera. The sequence goes on from NC_037649.1 coordinate 10,017,775, forward strand.
TGACAAACGTATCCTTTCTTCTGGCTTTAAAATTTCGGCTATTATTTTCTCGTCGCTTCGTCGTTCTGGTTTGCATAAAAGCTCTTGCGGTTTATTGCATTGTTGTGTCACACAAGAATCGTTTCCTGTCTCTTCAGCGACAACATCTAATTGTGCTACTTGAATATCAGAAAAAGTAAGTCTTCCATTGATTTTACTTTCTGAAGGCACACGAGAATCGGGTTCAAGTGCCGTGGAAGATCGCAAGAATTTTTCATCATTGCCATCGTTTAGTTTTAAAACATTAGCTGCTTCTACATAAAGCTGTGTTCCAATATTAAAATTAGATACTTCTTTTACATATCGTAATGTAAATTTTTCGGTTACAACTTACTGCTTCGAATGTAGAATCTAAAAATAATTCTTGTAAAAATCGTCGTGCTGGCATCCTATACGTATTACTACCTAAACGAGCAGCTACATCCGAAAATAAACAAATATCCTATAACACATAGTAAAATTATATATAAATTAGATATATTAAATATTTAATAATATTTAATATATTAATATTACATATGTATGAGTATAAATGTATACCTGAAATTTTTCTGAATGCAATTGTCTTAATCTAAGTAGAGTTTGTCGACTATTACGATACCATACTGGATTTGCCAATCGCTGCGCATGTCTAAGTATTTTCCTATTTAAATAATATAGATATTATTAAAATTATAATTGATATAAAATTAATGTTATCTATTTACAATATATTTTATGTAATTCTATAATTAATTAATATTACCTCTGTAACTTTAAGTCTTTTTCTGGAATTGATTCTTTGCTGCTAGTTTTACCATGATAACATACTAAACATATACGATAATGTTCTGCATCTACGTCACACTCTGAACAAGATTCTTCGTCTACTTCGGTTGTTTCTACATCAGATTTAGGTGCATCATCCAATGTTATAGCTGGAATCGATGATTGTAATGGCTCCGGAAAAATAGTTATAAGTCTTTTTGGAAGAGCAATACCCATGTAAAATAAATTATCGTGATTATCTTCGGGAGATGGCGGTGTTGGAGTGAGTACTTGTTCCGCAATCCAGTTGCGAGATGAATCAAATTCAGATAAACTTTGTAACGATAATCGGCCATCTAAACTATACATCTAAAATAAAATAGATTTACATAAAATGTTTAGTTAAAATCAAAAAACCAATATTTAACACTCTTGCCTCTAAGCTACTTTGGGAATAACTCGGTCTCCGATGACGCTGAAGACTACGAAGTCTCGCATATCCTTCAGCATCTTGTTGGCTTAATCTTTGAATACTTGAAACAGGACTAGGTGTCTCTCCTCTTTCTCTGTAAATCCACATAATAAAATATATTTTTAAATAATACAATATTACCTAAAACATTCTTACGGTAGAGCATAACGTCTAGCTTCAAGATCCGTAGCTGCACTTTCAGATCGATTTCTAGTTCTACGAGCGACTGGTTCAGGTAATTCTGGTTTTCCATCGCTAAGACTTCGATGGTGTCGTTGTATAGGGATTGGACTTGGTGCTGGATATCTGCTCGTAGGAGGGACAACTGGCCAATGATCCCCACGTCTGTGTCTAACACAAGGCCAGTCAAAAGTCGATAGTGCATCTGCACCTGTACGAGTGGTGGCAATGAGACTAAGACCATACATAGCTGTTGCTCTTATTACATAATATGAACACGTTTCTGCTATGGAAGTTAATAATTCTATAATTCCGGCATGATTCAATTGTTCTGCTCCTGCTGTTGAAGTTCCCATATGGCCAAGTGCCCATATTGCAGATTTTACTTTCAAAATTCTTTTATTTAAATTCGAAACTTGTTCTTCTCGAGATTCAGATTCCAATCTCCAGCTCCTTTCTGGAGTGGTTCGTCTAGAATCGTCTAGACTTGTCTTCCGTCGAATATCGAGCAAAGAATCAACTTTTTGTGGGTAACATATATCGACACTTTCTACAATTTCGGAATCCATTATAGTTTCTAATCTATTTGATTCTACTATCTCCTCTGTACCAGATTCTTCGGACATAACACCAGCATCTTCGATCACAGAACGATTAGTTTTAGTACATCTTGAATTTGATTCTGAATCTCTATTACCAAATTCCAATCTAAATCGTTGAACAATTCGAGTAAATCGTTGTATTACATTTCTACGTAACAATAATTGCATGCCTAAATCGTGTTGTGCCAATTGCCCTATTAAATGTGGTAGAATAAAAATATTATGTGGCGTCATGGGTACATTACTTGTTCTTCTATGATAACTTCCCGTTTCGTTTCTTTGACGACGAGTTAAAGAATCATGTATTTCTCCCTCTATTAAACCAACATATCTTTCTGCAAAACCTCCTGGACTAATCCATTTTTCTAATTCTTCCGCGGGGGACGAAAGTGTTGTAAAACCTTGATGAAGAGAATATAATCGAATTTTTAACAAGTAACCTTTATCACCTAATTCTTCCAACCATTTATCCCAATCACGAAATTGTCCTCCTTGTTGTAATAAAGCTTCTAAATATTCTGGTTCCTCGCAAGCTTCATGTAATGCCTCTAATGCAGTTAATGCTATAGTTTTATTGATATCTGACAGCCGTTCTGATAATAATGTTATTGCCCAACGATAGGCGTCAGCCATTCTGGCTCTGAGTATCAATCGAAGGAACTGTGTAGCATACAGTCGCGTACTATCTAATGTTGCTTCTGTAATAATCTTAGTTAATACTTTCCTATTAGGTCCATCCCTAGAATAATCTAAGCTTGATATTATAAGTTTCACATAACAATCGTGATTAGTAGCTAGAGCCAAATCTTGCAGTTTTCCTAATAATTGAAATTCTTTGAGAATTCTAGTTCCTTTTGCTGAATGACTCAATTGCCCAAGAAATAAAAAATACTTTTGACAACAAGTAGTAGACATGTGACGAGGTGAAAACAAACATTCATGAGCAGATTGAGCTGTTCGAATACTAGAAATTTGTTCATCAACATCTGCAATTAATTCAAATAATAATTTTGTACTCTCAGGTTCCGGAATTTCAAGCAAACAGTTTAATAAATCGCAACCGGCTAATGTTGCTTCACGTGCAAGATTAGCATTTGTTGCCAATTCCACTCTACTATAACCATTGGAACATGGTTTAAAGTAACGTACAAGTCTTTTCATAAATAATCTATGATCAGAATCATGTAGTATTCGCGAAGTATCTTCACGTGAGCGTAATATAGATCGTACTACCGGCCAATTCCAGGCAAGAGCGTCTTTAGAGCTGAGTACTTGAGCATCTTTTAAAAGAGGCGTCGTTGGTGATTCTCGACGTAACCAATGTCTACTAGATGTTCGTTGACGTCTTGGTAATGTTGGTCTCAACCAAGTACCAGCTTGTAAAATTTTATCAAGAAATAGACTTGCAGGTGCTGGTCTTCGTCGCATCATAGTATGCATTCGTTCTAAAATTGCAACAGCTGCTAAAGCTTGATGTTTTCCAGTACTTGCATGTTCCAATAAATTTGGTAAAGGAGGAGTAAGATCACATACTTCAGAGGGTAAAAGAGAATGTGCAAGATGTAATAATGCGCCTAACAGAACTGCCGCTCGTACAGAAATAAAAGTATCGGTGGAAACAATAGTCTCTGCTAAAGCTCGATGTAAACCACATTCCAGTAATGCATAAACCAATAGTGCTAAATGTATTTCTGTAATATTTGGACAACGTGATGATAAAGATGGTAAAATGTATTTTCCTTCAGCTGCAACGAAACCTTCCGACAATTTCCAAGAATCACGAGTTCTACTAGGATCTACAGCTGCTAAAGCAACATCAGGTTCATCCGTCCAAGTGGGTAAAGGTAAATCCAACAACTCGTAAAGTAATTCTAAAACAGCACCTCTTACTTCAAGTTGTTCAACATACAATACATCTGATATAGCTTTTAATCCTGAATTATCATCAGGTCGACAAAAATGTAAAACTCCAGAATAAGATCTTAGTATACTTAGTAATGCTAATTTGCTTGCTGCAAATCTGTCTCGTTCTTCTTTTGTTCTATCTATAGTTGCAGAATGAAGCTCACAATAAGGAGCTGCAAAACATAAAAGAGAAACACTATTCCTAGTATCAGGAGTATTTAATAATCTTAGTAAAACTCCTACAACAGATTCAATTATAGCAGGGCTTTGTCCAGTCATGGCAGCTCTTGCAAGGGCACTAATTCCTCCACAACTGATTAACAAATTTGAATTTAAAACACCCAATTCACAAAGAGTTGCTAAAAATGCTCTAAATGCTCCATCCTTTTCTTCAACTCCTCCATTTGTTAGGCTTATTAAAGATCTTGCTAAAATAGGACTAAAATGTTTTGGAGCTAATACTAAAATCCTTCTAACAAGTCTAAGAGCTTGCATCCTTTCTATTTCATTTCGTAAATTAACATCCATACTTCTAGCCACAAAATATGGATATTGCAATTTATTAATTGCAATAACATCTTGTTCTTTTTTGAGCATATATCGTACAGCTCGTAATGCAGCTGCACGAACTTGTGTTGCTTCATGTACAAGTCCCACTCGTAAACTATAAAATCAAATAATATATAATAATATAATATAACAATATAATTTAAATAATATAATGTATAACAATATAATATATTTATTTATTATTTGTAATAAATTATTTTTAAATTCTTACCAGCAAAATATATCACTGATGGAATATCCATAATCTGAAGAATCATTTTCACTAATTAATTTAACAATAGCATTAAGATAAGCTAATTTCTTTACACTTGGAACATTTTCACGTTGGCAAAGATTAGTTAAAACTTCCTTCACATTTTCTTTCAATCCTATGAAATAAATTAAATTTTTAGATATATAAGAGATAGAAGAGATATATAATGAATACAATATTTTCAAAATATTTATACTAGAAATATAAATATATACATATATATTTCTATAAGTGTAATTAAAACTTTTTTATTATATTAAAAAGCATATAGTCATTAATATTAAATATAATTTTAGATCTTTTATTAAATATTTTTTATTTTACTTTGCTCTATTCTTACTTTATTCTAAATATTTCGTAAAAGAAATATTTATTGTTTTGCAAGATATAAATTAAAAATAAAATTGTATATATAATTATGAACTGATATAAGCTAATTATGTTATAAAAATACTATGGATACAAAGTTGCAAGTTACAGGTTAGGTTACTAACCTCTTGACAGATCGAGTTGCACGCAACTGTCTTCACTCTCTTGACGGCCTATAAAAAGAATACATAAATAGAAAACGATGTAGTTTTAAAATAAAGAAATTGACAGCCAATGTTCAACATACTTCGATGAGATCTGCTCGTACGAAGACTCCTACCCCAAATCATCCAACTAGAAATTGCCATTTCTTTACCGGCTGCTACCCACGATCACAATCAACACTTTTTGTCCGATTGTTATTACAAGTCTTTTGCATGATATATGTCATTCTTATTGTTAACCTGAAGCCCGAAGCACTATAAATGCACTACTAATAAATCAAGTATAACACGAATCAAGTGTTACATGAGAACGTTGCACTCAATGTAACGCACTCTTCGAGAAAATTGTAGATTGTAGATACCTGAGAAAGTTGCAAGAGTCACGATAGACATGTAATCAACAAGAGTATATACTTTTTTTCCTAATTTCCCGGTAGATCTTAGATAGCGTAATTTTTATATTATTATTTCTTTTTCAAATAATATTTTATAATAAATATAAGCTTTATACATTAAATATTTTAATTCTGAAATGATAAAATATTTTCCGTTCTATAAAGATACACGTAAAATACGCTGTATGACATGCTTGACTGATCTAGACTAGTCGGTGTTCAGAAGATACAATTCTGAAATAATAATATTTATATATTATCATATTTTGTACAGTTATATATATTGAACATTTGAAATTTATTATACTTTATTAATTGTATAACATTTATACAAGTATATTGATGTTAAAATATAAATAAATCAATGTAATTTTTTATTTAGAATAAAAATTTATTTAATCATTATTATAATATTTACATATATGTAAAAATCTATTAAAATATAAAAGTTATTGTAAAAAAATTTATTTTTTTACATAAAAATTAATCATAGTAACTATTATTTTATTATAAAATTATTTACTTGATACAACTTTAATTATGTTCCAAAGCGAATATCATTTTTTGATTTTTATAGATGGACATACTGTAGTCACAAAGTAGCTTTCAACATTGAAAAGTCAAGTGAAGAAATTATTTATTAGAATTTTAGAAAAATGGCACAAATGGTGGATAATTTCGCTCAATCTCACATAGGTTCAGTTACTGATAATTTAGTTCAAGATTGGGTTTCTTCTGAACAAAGTACAGGAGTAAGTTTAATACATTTACACATTAATATGTTTTAAGGTTAGAATGACAATGCAAACTTAAACGTATCGTTAATAAAAATTTAAAATAAAATTAAATATTATTTTATTTTTTTATATTTATATACTTATATATAATCTTTAATTAATAATACATGTTCGCAATTTTAATAATCCTTTTTCTTTTCACGTTTAATACAAATTTTGTATTCTTTAAAAAGATCTTTATATTTTTATATATTTTAATATAATGTAATGATTTTTTAAATAAATAAATAATGCTTTTTAAAATTATTTTATTAATTAGACATCAATTATGGCTTGTGAATTTGATGGAGGAGTAGTAATTGGAGCAGATTCTAGAGCTACCACTGGGTATGATATTTATAATTTAAAATTATTTTCTTAGTAATATATAACTAGTAACATAATAATAATTAATGATAATATTAACATTTTTAGGGCTTATATCTCAAATCGTTTTGCTGATAAATTAACTAAAATCACAGATTATATTTATTGTTGCCGTTCTGGCTCTGCAGCAGACACTCAAGCTATTTCTGATATTGTTGCTTATCATTTAAGCCTTCACAAGTAAGTAGAATTTATTTAAATTTATGAAAAATTTATGTATTTATGTATAAAAATTATATATAATTAAATTAATATTATTATAAGAAATAAATTATCATATTATAAATTATCTTGCTGTTTGTGTTTTATTTTTTATAGAATGGAATTAGGCATAGAACCTTTGGTAGAAACAGCAGCAAATGTATTCCGTGAATTATGTTACAATTATAGAGATTCCTTAATGGCAGGAATTTTAGTGGCAGGATGGGATAGTCGTAAAGGAGGTCAAGTTTATAGTGTACCTATAGGTGGCATGTGTGTAAGGCAACCAATTTCCATTGGAGGATCTGGTTCAACCTATGTATATGGTTATATGGATTCGCAATATAAACCTAATATGTCAAAAAATGAATGTGTTAAACTTGTTGAAAATAGTAAGTATTTAACAATATTTGATCGATATAATATAATTATTCAATATTTAATATAACGCGATTTTATCTTTACAGCATTGGCATTGGCAATGTCTCGCGATGGTAGCAGCGGTGGTGTTATTCGAATTGGCGTTATTACGAATAAAGGAATTGAAAGAAAAGTTATATTGGGTAATGAATTACCACGATTCTATGAGGGATAAAATTAGATTTAAACAAATTATTTACACCAATTATATTTTTTATTTTTTAAAATCTTATGTCAGTCGTATTCTATTTCTGAATTAAAGCAAAATAAAAAAATTTACTACTTTTATTTTTTTACAATTGCAGTTCATCCTAAAGTAATATTTTATATATATGTCCTAAATAGATTATTAAGAAGTATCATATTAACAGCAATAGTACTTTTGAATAGCTATTAATAAATAATTCTTTGACACCCGAAAATCATCCAGGAACTTGGTTGAAACGCGACCGTCAATGTGATCAAACACATCTATACAACTACTACCATATTTAGGTCGTATTATCCACTTAGGATTCACTCTGGTATATACCCGGTCGTTTTAACTTCGTACTTAATGTCCATTGTCGGTTTAATGAGAAAATTGTCACAATGGCACAATCGTGATGTGTGCAATCGTATCGAGCCGCTCGAGCTTCTGGCTCTTTTCAGATGAACTGTCATGCTAGTTGTAGCTGGTCTTCCGTAATATCCATTACAACCTTCTACACTATATATAACATCAAGTAGCGTGTCATATATTTGAAATAATTTCTCATTCAATTCAATGTAAAATTATATTTTTCTCGAGTGTTATATCGCGCGTGTAATCATATATTTACAAAACATTTTATATCTTTATATTTTTATATAAATTTTATTATTTGCAAATGTACCAAATTCGAAATAACAAAATCTCGCAGATATATAATTTTTTCCAATAGTTTTAATGAACTGAAAAATTAGCAAGTATAAAAATTAAGGTAAGCATTATTTTTAATCATATTATAAAAATAAAATAAAAATGTTCATGCTTCTGTGCTTTATTTACTTGTATTTTCATATTTTTTAAAAAAAATGTCAATTAATTCTCAAAAGGATTTACCTTCTAATTCAAAACGCCTAAAGGCGTTTGAAACAACCACAAAATTCCATTTTGCAACAAAATGACTGCGGAGGGTAGTATGGAGGATCGTCAACCAAATTGGTCGCAGGATATGCCAACAGTGCAGGAAGTCGGCGAAATGATGCGAAGTTTTGGCTTATGGGATTACGGAGTTTTTGGGTTTATGTTGATCGCTTGTGGTTTTGTCGGCATTTACTTCGGTTTTATTAAGAAATCATCAGGAGTAGATGAATATCTTGTAGGTGGCAGAAATATGAAAACGTTTCCCGTTAGTCTGAGTCTTATAGCAAGTTTCATATCGGGTAGGAAATACTTATTTCTAAATAATCACAATTATTCGTGAACAATAAATTTTTTATAAAAAATTCAACAATAGGTATTTCGTTATTGGGTACACCGACGGAAGTGTACGTACATGGCATTAGTTATCTCTGTGTCGGTTTCGGAGTTATCATCGTTGGTATTGTAACGTCAGGAATCTATTTACCAATTTTTCACGAACTCAAACTCACAAGCACCTACGAATATCTCGAAAGACGATTTGATAGAAAGATCAGAACATTAGGATCAGTACTTTTTTTAATTGGCATCGTGAGTTTCTTTGAAGAATATTAATTTTTATTTCATTCACTCCAACTAATTCATTCAAAACTTCCATAAAAAAAGATAAATTATTCTTCTAGATGACATGGCTTCCTATTGTTATTTACGTGCCAGCATTGGCTTTTAATCAAGGTACCAAATGTACATCGAATAATTTTTAATAAAAACAAGTCGCATGGAACTAACGTATAAAATAATATATTTACAGTTACCGGAGTAAATGTACACGTAGTTACTCCGTTCGTGTGTATTGTGTGCATTTTTTATACTTGTGTGGTAAGATATAATCTTATAGATACCACAAAGTAAAAACACAAGTAGAAACTCAAAAAAATTATAAAATAATTCGCGTTTTACTAAATAGGGTGGTTTACGAGCAGTAGTATGGACTGATTTTATTCAAACCTTCATAATGTTTGGTTCTATGTTACTAATTATCATCAAGGGAACATCTGATGTAGGTGGATTATCATTAGTAATAAGAAGAAATCTGGAATCTGGAAGGCTTGAATTACCTACGTGAGCATTATGATATCATAGTTTTAAAATAAAATAAAACATGACGAATTAATAATCTTCAAGTTATACTAATTTTTGAATAGGACAGATTGGAGTCCTCTTACGAGGCATACGATCTGGTCCCTCGTCGTTGGTGGTTTTTTTCATTGGTTGCAAATATCCGTAATCAATCAAAATATGATTCAAAGATATCTTGCATTACCTACATTAAAATCAGCTAGAAGGTACATTTATTTTAATCTTCTATTATTCGCACGATAATAAATTTGGAAGTTAATTACTTATTAAATCTGAGAAATGAAATGAATATTTTTTAGAGCACTCTGGATTTTCATAGTCGGAGTCTTGATTTTAATGGCAATATGCGGATACGCAGGAATGTTAATATATGCTTGGTACCATGTATGCGATCCACTTACTACAAAGGTAATGATTACACTTCCCTGATAGCCTAATTTCATGATATATCATGAACTGTAACTAATAGAAAGATTTCATATCCAATATTATGTCATTTGTATCATCTAACATTTTATATTTTATATACTACACATATATATATATATTTAAAATTTTTTCAAATAATGCTATATTTTTAACATTAAAAAAAAATTAAAAAAAAATTGAATACATATATATGTATATATTTTTTTTTTACATAGTTAGCAGGCGCGAAAGATCAATTGTTACCATTACTTGTTATGAATATATTAAATGAATTCCCGGGTCTTCCAGGCCTTTTTGTTGCCGGAGTATTTAGCGCAGCATTGAGGTAATTTTTCTTATTTTTTATATTCATATTTGTTTAAAAAAATATTCAAAACTAAACTAAATTTCTATAATATTTTAGTTCTTTATCTACCGGTTTGAATTCGATGGCTGCGGTAGTATTGGAAGATTTTATTAAACCTTTCAGAAAAACGCCTTTTTCTTCGAAAGCCGCGGATATTTTATTAAAATTAACGGTAGTTGTTCTTGGAGTAACTTGCGTAGCCCTTGTATTTGTCGTTGAGAAAACAGGATCTCATGTATTGCAGGTATAAAATATATAGAAGAATATAGTTTAAGAGAATTTTTGTTCCAAATAAAACATGTATGTTTTAGTTGTCCACGAATTTAGCCTCCATTACTAGCGGCCCGTCTCTTGGAATTTTCAGCATGGGTGTTTTATTGCCCTGGGTAAATGCTAAGGTAAATGTTAAAATGTAATAATATGAAAATGATGAAATAACAATGTGTATAATAATATTATGATTTTGTATGAAATATAGGGTGCTCTAATAGGTGGTATTTCTGGTTTGGGTTTTATGGGATGGATTAGCCTTTCGGCTGAGGCAGCGATCGCTAGTGGAAGAATAAAGTGAGAATAGAAAAATGATTTTAAAATCTCTGTAATGATTTATGATGTTGCACAATGTAAAACATTTCGGCAGATTTGACGAGAAACCAGTCAGCACAGAAGGATGCTATTACTCGTTTCCTCAAGTGGAAAATTTAATGTTACTCGAGCCTCCAGATACGATTTTGGATAGTGACGAATTTCTTCCGTAATTATTACATTATAAATATATATGAAAGAAAAAAACTAAAGAATAAATTATTCGTTTACTTTTTAGTAATTATAATGTTAATCGATACTTTTAGAGAACCTCTAGCATTGTACCGTCTCAGTTATCTTTGGTATACTGTAACTGGTGCATTGGTAACAATGACCATCGGCCTTGTTGTGAGTCTTATTTCATCTGAAAATATTGAAAAATTAGATCCAATGTTATTGGCACCGTTTATACGAAAATTGTTAAAGACATCTGACAAAGAATCCCAACAAGAGGCAAGCAATAAGATTATTTTCTTCTAAAGATAAATATCTCTCTTTCAAATAAATTTTTGTTAGAATTATCTTTGATAATCCATGCTTTATTGTTTCTTATAGGCTGGAAATTTAGAAATAAATAATCTGGAAATACGTAGAACTGGAGAAGAAAACGTAGCTGAAAGTGTATTACATTAGTATGACCTTGACTTGATGATCATGATCTATGTTGATCGAATCAGGGGTCGGCAAACTGTATGAGATGAAGTGTTTGGTTGACAGGCTGAAATATTAAATTAAGAGAATTGAGTCTAAAATAAGTTAAATCAATGGAGAAAATAAAGTACAAAATGACTCGAGTTAGAGTTTGGATGAGTTAAAATACCGAGGCAAGGGAGACGAACTTATCTAATATAATTTTTAGTTAGTGAGACGAAAGAGTTTGATAATGGACTATGAAATATGAATAAAATTTTAATAGATTTTTTACACTTATTCATAGATATAATATTCATATGTATATTTCAACATTAACAGAAATGTACAAAGATAATATATATATATACATTAACATTCTAATATTATATATTAGCAATATTTTTAATAAAATTTTTAACTTCGCTGAAAAATATAACATTCAAAATATAAAAAACGATTAAAATATAAGTTTTTTCTTCCATTTTCATTGTACATAAAGTTAAAATGAGAATATAATATTTGAATAATCAGAAAATCAAATTAAAAAATATATTTTTCATAATACTTAAAAAATCATTATAAAATAATAAATTATTAAATATCAATATTTTTCTCATTAATTCATTCGAACATATATATACGCAAAATAAAATCAAAAACTACATTTTCTTTTCATTTATGTACAAACAAATTAGATAAATCAAAAGATAGATTCAGAAATAAATATATCTCTGAAAGAGATATATAACAGTAATTCTTTTAGATTATTATAGATACTATGTTCAGCATATTACTATTACTATTATTACATTTTTACACTAATCATATAATAAATTAAGATTATTTCGAACTGTAAAAATTCGTGTTCGTGCGTAACTCGTGCAGTTTGTATTTATATAAAATTAAACATCAGATTATAATATATTGTAAATATGTATAGAGATTTAGATATTATCTGAAAAATACAATGTCTAACAGATTGATCGTATCGCTTAATTTGACGTGTAAAAAATTGTACTGAAATTTTGTACTTGCAGGGAATGACGCACAAACTGCACAAGAATTGTTCCTTCCTATAAATTTCAAGACGTAACGTGATACAAACGTGTTTTGTATAATAGTATTTATTATATCAAATATTTTTCATCATTGCGTTTGTTTCATAATGTCTCGTTTTAAATATTTATCGTTATCATGTTCTTATATATTTCTTACATAATATAATGTATAATTAAATATTAACTCAAAAAAAAAAAAAGGAAATAAGTAGTCTAAAAATTATTTGAATAAGTATTTAAAAAAACGCAGTAAAATATATGAGTAATAATAATACATAAAGTAAAGTTTATTTTTTTTCTAAACGAAATATGTAATATTCATCAAGCGTAGATTTGTTAAACGAGATATTAATTTTCTACTAATATTTTATAATTACAATTTTCTTAAATATATGCATTAAATAAGCATTCTCTAAATAAATATACATGTAGATATGCGGACACATATACATGTATTTATTTTTTTTATTCACATATATAGTTTCTTAGACAGCTACGCGTCTGAAGAAATTATAAAACTTTGTGCTATCATTTTAAAAAACGAAGAGTAAGAATCATATTCTAATTTTAAATTAAATTTTGAAGCCAAAAGTATCGATACTATCATTCAAGTTTGTTTATTTGGAATCTACTGTAATTTTTTATCAATTTTTTTGACATTTACAATTTTTGATGATACTAATAAGTTTTTAAAGATTGATAGAATCATATTTTGAAAAGAAATATCGATACCTTTGTTTCTTTGTTAGAGATATAATTGATATTTTAAATATCTATCATATAAAAACGAACAATACTGTTTAAATAAGAAAATAAATGAAATTTTTTTTTTTTTTATTTCTTATTTAAGTTGATATTGTCAGTTTTTATATGAATTTTTCTTAGCATAATTGTTGCAACTATTTTATACAATCTGGACTAGATTTACGATTCAGTATAAAGAAAGCTTTATATTCTCTTTTCGTTTTACTATAATGACCTATTAATGAACTGGCCACGTTGTTTAATCTTGAAAAATTGCGAATCACTAGTATACAAAATATTTTATCTATCTCTCAATTATACAATATAATAGACATATCAATCATGATTCATATGTATACAAATATAAGTATACATATAAGTATATAAAATATTTTTCAATCATACAAATATTATAATGAAGATTTCAAGAATCCTCTCTTAATGTTAAAAGAAGATTTAAAAATAATTTTTTCAATTCTGAAATAAACATCAAACTAGTTTCCTGATAAATATATGAAAAAATATACAAATATACAAATTTGTTTAATTAATATTAAATGACAATTTGTTATTGTTACAGAACAATGTACAAATTATTAATAAGATTAATAAAAATGAATATAAAAATTATTTATTATAATTTTATCAAACGAATCTGAAAAAATTAGAATTATTATAAGATAAAAAGATTATTACATTTATTAAAAAATTTTATAAAATTTTAAAATATATTCATTTGAATTTGTCAATTTACTATTTATCATTTAATGAATTATATTTCGAGATTATATTTTTATTCTTCTAAAGATTGAAAATATATTCATTTTGAGGTAGCATATTCAACATGGTGTATTCAGGCGTGTTCAAAGATGATTTCAAATATTTGGTCCCATTTTAAAATCAGAATTTTTCATTACTTATCATATGTAATAGTCTGAATTTTAAAAAATTTACTTTCTAAAATATTAATTAAATATAATTTAATATTATTAAAAGTAAAATGAATAAAAATAATCGATACATAATTTAATGATATTAATATTAAAAAAATAATCTTTTCCAAAAAGATAGATTGATTTATTTAAGAATATTTAAAATAACTAAAAATAAAGTCTTATTATGAGAATTATAAATAATTATAAATGAGAAAAATTATTCATTAATAAAATATCATATAATAAACAAATAAGATATTGGTCTAATTTTCTAATTCTGTGGTAAATAAAATTATATATGTATACATATATAGATATGAACACATATTAAATTCTATTAAATTTATAAATTATATCAAATATTGTGCAGGCAACAGACTTTCCAACGGATATCTTATTTTTATAATAATTTATCCACTTATCTTATGTACAAATTAAAAAAAAATCAAATAAAGTTTAATTCCATTAGAGACAATCACGTGGACGTCAATGTCTGCCCATAATATAAATCTTATATCTTCACAATATTTTTTTTCTATTCTTGAGACAAATGTGTCTATAATTTATCATTGACGTTAAAATATCATTATTAATAAATTCAAAAAAAAAAAGGAACTTATGAAATCATTAACTTTCTAATCAATATGATTTTCATTCCTTATCATTTAATATTTTATAGCTAATTGTATATAAATTGACTTTATGTTTAAATGTATGAAAATATAATTGAGGCAGTTAAAATTTAAAAATTAATTTTTAATAATAAATATCTTAACATAGATAATAATTCTAAGCAATAAATTTATAATATATACGTTAAAAAAATGTATATTATAAATAATTTTATCTGCCTCAAAATATAAATTTAATAAAATATTTTAAATGACATCTTTTGAACTACGCAGCAATTAATCATAACTTAATTATTAGAACCAAATTCAAAAGATACCATTGGAAACAAACGCTTCGAACTGGAAAACAGTGTTTAGTTATAAGTTGATCGTTACAAAGTTTTTCCTATAATTGCTGGCAAGATACAACTTGAGATGGTAATGCCGGTGGCAATGGCGCATTTTCTTCGTGAATCATTACAAGTTTACCGTACTTCACCATTCTCCTTTTTTGTTTTTGCTGTAAATGAAATCTTATTCTTTTACTAATCATCATCGATTTACGATTTTCAAAAATGATTTTATGATAATTATTTATTAATATGATTATTCTTAAATCTATATAAATTTTCTTATAATTTAATTAAATTATTATTATAATTTAATTAAATTAAATTATTAATTATTCTCAAATTTTATTTAATTTATTCTACTTAAAAATGTGATGTTAAGTAAAAAATATTCTTTAAATATTAATAAAATATAATGTTAAAATTATTAAAAAATCTTATACCGATTTCTTATTTTTTTATAAAATATTTTGTACTTGTTATAAAATTTATTTATTAAAAAAGCATAAAATAAAATTATAAAAATATATTTACGATAATATCATAAAATCTTAATAATTTTATACCTGTGATACTGTGCCAGCCGTCCAACTTCCATTGCTGCTACCACTATCACTGCCACTAGAAGTGATTCCATCTTCAAGAACAAGTTTTGTTTCGAAACCTTCGACTTCTAAATCTAAGTAAAGTTGACCCAATTGATCATTTACCAATAATGGTTGATTAAAATTTTTTAAGGCATTCATATCAGCTTGAAGTACTTCGTTCAGAGTTTTAGGATGTATTTGATATTCGTATATTAATTCTGGAGTTACATGAACGCCTTCAAGCCATGGTGGCTCTTTCCTTCGTTTACCGTATTGTTGTTTCATACTATCCTATAAATAAATGTTTATAAATGAATTAATTTTCTTTTCCTGAAAAACATTTTCAATGTTTCCGATGAAATGCAAATTAATAATTAAATATCTGTCAAATAATAAATAAAAAAAAATATTATTTACCTCCAGTAAATATTCTGTTGGTTTTTGGTCTGGATTACAACTGCTTTCACTGCTTTTGTATAGAAAACTGCTATAAAAGCTCGACGAGCTCGATTCGTCCACAATATAATCATTCTGTTTATAGACTTTTTTATTCACTGGAGTTGATACGTCCACTAAGCTCGAGCAACCTCCATCATTACTTACACAAGAAGATAACAATTCACCCGGTGATAATACCTAGTTTTCATTAAATTTATATATGTAAAATTATTTATAAATAAATAAATTAAGTTAAGAGACAAAAAAGTATAAAAATATTAATTTACTTTTTTTGAAGATTCAGACATAGCCATAATGCTACCCGGCTCCGCCTTTACACTTGTTGCTTGACTAGCTGGTCGTTTTCGATCAGAGCATTTATTCATTGTAGGTTGATTATTTTCATGCGAAATTGATGTTTGTTCAGGAATTAAAAATGGTTTGTACATCATGCCCGTTGATGGAGTACCTATTACTGGAGGATAAATGACACCAGCCATTGTTGTCGACATATATGAAACTGGTAAGAACACTAGAAATTAAAATTTTAATATTTTAATTTTAACAATTATTCAAACAAGTTTAAAATGTACATTAAAATAAATACATACTATAAGGATTTTGTTGAGGGGGTTGCATTGGTTGAGATGAGCTAAGTTTTTCCCGTACAGGAGATAAAATTGTAGAATCGTTTACTTGTGGAACGGGGACACAATATACTGGTATCATTGGCAGTATTGGTATTCTAGGTATTGCTTGTGAATTTGTGCTGAAAATTGAAGAAATCACAATTTAATTTTGATATTCGACTATTATTTTTTATTTGCGTTTTATTATTTTTTCTTTTTTCAAGTAAAAAACTCACTTTTGTGGTACATTTTGAGCAGATGGAGGAGGTGGAATAGAAACTGATAAAGGCTGCCATAAATTGACATTAGCACCTGTTTGAATTACAGTAGATTGATCGATGCTCATGCTTGTAACCGTTGTTGCAACATTAGTAGGGAATTGGCCTGCGGTACTTGTCCTTGACACTTCTTCATGTTTTGAAACCTAATTAATCAATTAATATTTGAATGTTATTTCGTCCCATTAACTTTTCAATTCCTAATTCGATGCTCGTTCATGGATTACTTACTTTAAAACTGTCTCCTTCCCAACTATGACTCCCACTCCTTTTAATGCCATGACTTTGGTTGACTTGAAAATGAGTATTTGGGTCCGTCGACAGTTTCTCAGTTGTCTTTATTCGAGAATCTTTTAGTTTATCACTTGCCTTAATACTAGAACGAAATTCTCGATGCTTCAGCATCATTAACTTTTCCATATCCTCGTTGTGACGGTTGAGCAACGACTCCGTCAACGTTGGAGGTTTGAAACTTTCCATGCTAGTCGTATTTGAAGTGTTCTCTCTACTTGCCGAACTTGTTTGATTATTCGAACCACTGCTAAGATTTTCTGCACTACCGCTGCCGCTTGCGCCGCTTCCGTTTATCGGTGACATGCATTTCCTGACTAATTTACAATATTCTTAACCATTTACTTTCAAAGGAATTGAATAGCGAAATTACAAGATGAAAGCTCACCCGCTGAATTCGGACTTGTTTTTCCACCCTCGTCATTGCTGGAATTAATAATCTCTTCATCGCTGCCGTACATAGTGGCAACCGGTGGTTTGCTCTTAAAGAATCTTTCAATATTTTCGTTGTAATTGAGCTGATTGTAACTTGGCGGTGTCTCGGTTGATGATTTGCTGTCGTAGTACTCATGATGGGGGGAAATCTCACCAAGCATCACGCTGTCGTGCTCCTGTAACAAGGGATTGCGTGATCCCTTCACAAGTATATTGTAGCGACTTAGAAAGAGTTGTCACTTGATTTCGTCACTGTCAATTGTTTTGCAAATTTGCGTTGCGTTCAATACTTTTGTTAGATGTTCAGCTATATAGGTGGCTGTTAAGATTTATTATGCAAGAAATTTCTCTGCACTATGTAAATTCTCCAACAATCTTGTGACCGCAAAAATGCAATATTTACAGCGCACGAGCAACCAATATGACCAATTTTAATATTTTTCCAGCTCTGTAACACAATTAGTTGCTTTAACTATTACAACCAACCAACTTCTTTCCCGTTTTATTGTTTTTTTTTTTTTTCTTTTTTTCCTTGCATCATTGCCATTCATACATTCTCTTCTCGTACATACATACTCATATATACATATACATACTCTTCTTTACCATTTATTTTCTTTCTTTTAAAATTCTCGTTATACATACAAACAGATTTTTATTATTTTTAATTTTTCTACATAAATTTAGAAAAATTTGCGTAATTAATGATGAAGATAAAATAAAAGCACATAAGATATTTTTTCTCTAATTTTCATTATATCCTTTATTCATATATTTTTTTATATCTTCCTTTTTATTTATCGATAACTAGAGAAATATTAATTTAGAAATAAATTAAATTATAAAGTTATCGTGAAAAAAAAAGAAGAAAAATCATTGAACGAGACTAGTATTGTTATCAGAACTTTTAAAATATTAATATCGCATGTTTAGTCTATAAATCGCTCTTTCATTCTCGCTTTCTCATATTGCCTCGTTAGTTTCAAAACCTTGTAAGTGAAGAGATATACTGGATACTCTATTCACGAATATTGTAATAAATTTATAGATACATTTATAGATGCCCTTATAGCCCTTTAAAATTAATATATATCAACCGTTTCTCGAATATATTCATGAAGACTAAACTTTCTATACATCGTTCATTTTACTATACAATTTGTAGAATCGTGAAACAATCAATCAATGATGACGCTTGAGCATGATGAAGAGACAAGAAAAGAGATTTAACACGATTATTTGATTTCAAATAATTCGATTTGTACAAAATTGTGGTAAAAGTTAACGTAAATGAAAATTTTTGCGAAACATGGAAACAAAATAAACATAACATTATTCAAGATAAATATTATCGAAATAATATACAAGAAAAAAAAGAAAATTATCGTTTAAAGATCCTGAAGAAACATACAATGGAAATGGTAAAATAGAAAAAAAATATAATCAAAGAAAAATAATTTCTTTCTCAAAATAATCAATAGAGAAAAAATAACATTGTTATTAATGTTATTAAATACAAACATAATAACACAGATATATCATCAGATAAAGGAAGGATCGTATAACGAGATAGCCTAGAATAAATATTTAATTCAATTATATTACATAATTATATTTTCACAAAGAATCTCGAATGATAATTATATAGTAACAAATTGTATTTTTTTCTAATATCCTGCCAACTGGAAAATAGAAAGTAATTAACTACTTGAGGATACTTTAAGATAAGTTGTTGCAATCGAAATGGTTGGAATTGGTTTATAAAAGGCTTGGCGTTTTTTTTTTACCAAATAATTGAATTAAAAAAAATAATAAGTAAACTTACCAACAACGTGCCTACAAGGTTTTGAAATTGACGCTATCCTTCACCGGACCTACATAAATTTCACTTTGCCCTTCGTCCATGTCGATGTACGAAATAACTTGACAAATCTTTGCTGTTCATTTCGTCTTTACTTACAACTAGTTATATTATATGAATTGAGAAGAAGAGTTGCATAAATACCCTAACTCGTGAAAGGTTTTTAGTTATTTTGAGTTAACCTTTTTGATATGTCATCAGGCTGTAAAATGTTTAATCAATTGCAGTGTTCCTTACTCACCTTAATCACCAATTTAACTTTCAAGTCGTGTAAAAAATTCCAGGACATATCATTCAGAAGCAATGAGAATCTTGCTTTTTTTTTTTTCTTTTTTTTCTATCGATTTTTTTATCATCCTTCTTATTTTTAAAGTTCGTAAATTATCTTAAGATGTCACCGAGTTTTTAACTTTTCATAATTTTCTTTTTTTTTCTTTTACTTTCTCTTTTCATAATATGTTTATTTTATACGAACATAAATTTCTTTGCTTCGTGAGATATATCAACATAGAATTTTTTTTTATTAACCCTTCACCTAACTATTTGTCAACTCTATTTATGTCATGCAATCTTATATCAGCGAAAAAAAAAAGAAGAAATTTTATAAAAAGAATTCAAACTCGATTAATCGAAACGTTACTCATACAAAATTAGACAAAGGAATTTATTAATAAATTTACGAAAAATTTCTTCTTTTCTCTCTTGATATTGACGATAAAAGTTCGATACAATCGATTCGTTTTGTACTTTGAAATCGAATAATAAATGTTTTGGAAAACATCGAATTTTAAGAAAACAAAAAAATAATAATTGTATCGAAATATTATCGCGCACATCGTGCAGCCGTAGAGCAACACAAAACGAAAATCTCTTTTTTTTTTTTTTAAATCTAAGGGAAATACCTTTCACGTTGAACCCTCATAAGAAGAACGATCTAATATTATAGTTATTGTAAATATACTTGTAGTATACCACCACAACGCATTATACCGTACTACTAGCAAAATAGATAAGTGTCGGCGATACTAAAACGTAGCTAATAGTCACCGAAAAACTCCTTTCGTCGGTAGCAAGCACATCTTTGCCAAAACCGGGTGTTCTCGTCTCCTGGAGCAGATTTTCCATGAAGGACGCGAGGTCCTTGCATCTCTTTGACACGTCGAGCTCGGTAATATCTGACTTTCTTTGGATGCTCTGCGCAGACGTACGATAGAACAAAGAAAAAAAGAAAAAGTTGGGGATCGAGCGACCATATATTTTATTATTGGGAAGAAGAATTTCGTGGAAAATATTTTAGACGATGATGAACGTTTTTATTGTTTGTCTGTGTATTTCGTTACCCTGAAGAGAGACAAAGAATTAATTCTGTGTAAACAATTCGATCAAATAGGTAGTTAGACACGATTTCTTATTTATAATAATTTGAAGTATAATTTGTTTAATGATCATTGCTATAATAAAAAAAAATATATATAATCAATGTGATTCCTTTTTTGGTATACAAATATCAAATTCTAAAATTACAAGCCCTAGTTATCTGTGTTTATCTTATCAAACAATATCATATCACGTTCTATCTATACAAACTGGTTCGGCATAAATTATCGAGGGAAGACATACCTCGTCGAGAAGTGTACGTATCTCTTCTTGAATAATCTTGGCCTCCTTCAACACTTCCTCGCTAATGTTGGTTAATTGGCTGTGCTCAGTTGCACACGATACGCGAAAGATGTCAGGATTCGCTGGCCCTTTCAATATCCTGTGTTGACCTACGACAAATTCTAGTTTTTTCGTCCATGGATTGATAAAGGACGACCATTCTGTTTCGAGGACGACGTAGTCTCCGTTCTGTATCCCGAACCTGTAGGGTTTCGATCTGAACGAGGCACCTTCGAGCTTGATAACCTGTTCAACGATATATTTATAAATATGATTTAATCGAGAAAGTAAACATTTTTTTTTTGTTTTTTTTTTACGTCATTCGACGTTCACTTCTCGGGACTCGTTTGTGCTAATCCGCACTTTTTTACGGATTATTCTATCATTCTCTCGCATACTTTCTTTTTTTCTCTCTTTCTCTCAAACGTATATTCGATCAAAACCTAAAGATTTGCTTTGTTTTTTTTTTTTTTTTTTTTCTGGGGCACATGCTCACAGTCTCATAGATGTCTTTGATGAAAGGCAGATCCTCGGGATGATAGAAGTCAAACAGCGAACGGCCAACCATATCCTGAGGTAGATAGCCAAAGTATTGGACTACGTCGGGATCAACATGGGATAAATAGCACGTTGCGTTGTGGCGGGTGGTGAATACCGAAGATATTATTGTTTCTTCTGGCGCTGCGGATAATGATAATAAGAAGGTCGGGGTCATTCTCTCTTCTGCCAGATGTTCCCTTCATGATGAAAGTTTTTAAGTCTTTATGGTGAATCAAAGCTACAAATTCGATTTGCCGAGACAAGTCTGTACGAATTACTTGTCCCCTCTACCTATGTAAATACGAAATAATATAATTTGAAATAATATGAATTAATATTTTGAAAAAAAAGAAAGCATCACACCAACCTCTTTATAAGGATAATTTATTCGTGAATTTCGAACAGACTTGTTGAAAGGATTTGAAAGAAGGGTTTCAACGGAATGATGTTAATAATAAAAGATCATTATGTGCGGATCAAACAAAAAAACATAATATTTTCATATTTTACGTAAAAAATAATCGGTGCATTGTTATTCTTATTTTTTTCTTACTCAAATAAATAATAGAAACAGTGGTCTCCAAACTGAACAAAAATATATTGACTGATCAAATGAATAAAAAAAAAAAAAGAAACAAATAAATGAAAAGACGACAAAGATAAAATACTATCGTCACAATCTTCTAATAAATATTTCTAATTTAATAAAAATTACCTTCTGCTTAAGGTACGTCGCCATGGAAACCACCGAATCATATTGTATCATCGAGGAGACTAGACTAACGAAACGACTTGATTATTATCATTTGCTATTTTTCCCAACGATGCTATATAAATAATAAATAAATTATTATGTCTGTTTAAATTTTGTATTTAAGAGGATATTTATCAAATTTTTTTATCAGTCGAATCTCCTCGAACATCTTTAACCGTACTACCTTTATATGCAGAGTGAACAGGTTGAGCAGTAACCACCAGGAACATTGCTTTGTGTTGCTGTTCAGTCGTACGATCTCGAAAATCTCTGAACGACAATGTCAAGTGGAACGGGAGATACAAATTCGATCTTGCCTCTTTGTTGATCGATTGATGAGCGAAAGATCTTGTGTACTTCCGTAATCCGCAAAACAGACTTGCTCTTCTCCCATTAATACCTGATAGATCAATTATCGTCGATAACAATCTTTATAATGTAAATTTTAAATCTTGCAATGTATCTTAATTTAATTTATTCGATTCGAAGAAACAATAGTAATACCTTTCGGTCTTTCTTCTTGAGGCGAGACTATTCCGTTTTTAATCTGATCAGCCAGTGTGGCCTTATCCTTGGGATGGACGTAATCGATGAAAGAACGGCCAATCCATGCATCCTTGAGATATCCTAGAGCTGTGCATATCGAGGGAGTCGTATACAATACGAGGCCGTCGTGCATTGAAATCACCGCGCAAAACCCCTCCTACAGGATATACAATATACAAATATAGACTTTGATTTCCAGTAGTTGTATGCTAATAGATTTATTTATAAAATTGAATAAAATATTATTATTTAAGTTATCTAAATAATATTATTCAATAAAATTAAAATTATTCGTTAAGCACGTATTCATGACACTGAATCTATGTCATCAAGATTTTCAACACTTTTTTTTTTTATTTATTAGGTAGCTTGTAGAGGTAAAACTCGTCGCTACTTTGACTTCGATTTATACAAATTTTTTTTGCTTTCATTTCTATCACTATTAATATACAAGTTTTGAATCACATTTTGCATATAATAATATTTTATAATAGCATTTTTTGCCGATCGATTTCACTATGCAGGGAGAAAAGAGTTGCGTGTTTTCATTAAAGAACGTAATTTCCATTCATTCGAATTCCTGAATGATTGAGAATAGAAATTAAAAAGAAGAAAAACTGTAATATAAGTAAGAAATTAAATGTATTTATATAAGTTGAGTATTAGTAAACCTTCACCCATTTAAATTGAAAGATTACATCAAAACTTAATAACAGGTATATTGAAGAAAATGATAAGATTTGTTAACGTATTAAAAATATTTTCCAAAGAGGCATTATAATTTATTTCCCGGCCACTAGAAGGTCATTTTGCTAGTAACAGTTGTCAATTCCAATGATAAATCTCCTTTCTCCACGCATAACACTACTGAAACCTTGCAATAATGTTACTACTGTGTTACATCATCATTATACAGAAAGCCACACCGAATTACAATTAATTGAAGAAAAGAATTGCGTGTTATATCGATAACTCGGGAAATACTCGGGTTAAGATTAATGATAATTAACAAATATGACAGGATGCTTTTAGAATGCCCGATCCTGGATCCTTTCTACGAAGGAGCTCGATCTTGATTCGATCATGTTTCTGTTTTTCTACGTACTGTCCTTCTACCACAATAGTTACTAGTTAAGAGAAATCTATTTCTCCAGTTGGTTTTTTTTTTTTTTTTTTAATTAATACTAACATTGGCTTGAGAGATGGAATCATCCAGGGGATTCGTACGAGAAGCAAGCCCTGCTTCCACATCTGTCACTGTATCGCCGTTGTGCTCGCCGGGATCCGTTGCATCCACCAATTCTACAGTGGTTACATCTTCTTGTACACACCCAACAAAAATTCCCCTTGTTATGTATTGTTCCTCTTTAACAAACTCGCCCGTGTTTGCTGATGGGACATGGATCTTTCACCAGAGTAGCATCGGTTACGTATTTAATAACGTTTCATGGACGTCTCGAAATCATTTTAATTTTAGGCTTTAGCATTACGTATAGCGATGCTCTTTCTCGTCGCGTAAATAAAGATCAAAGAGTATAGAACACGTCCAAGAAACATGTAAGACGTGACCTGCTGCTAGAATAATGAATTAAAGGAAGATGGGAGAGTTACAATGTTTCCTTAGTCCAAGAGGACAACATTATTGCAATAATGTTCCGTATATAAGAATGTAAACTTATCTTGAGATTATTCGTTAAAAAAAAAAAGAAAGAAAGAAAGAGAAAATAATTCAACTCGCTCTGTAGAGAGATCGTTGAATAACACGCCACAAACTGATACCAAGAAGGCAATTTTTATTTACTCGTTCTTTATCTAATTTCTGGAATCTACTTTCATTA
Source organism: Apis mellifera (assembly GCF_003254395.2). Lineage (NCBI taxonomy): Eukaryota > Metazoa > Arthropoda > Insecta > Hymenoptera > Apidae > Apis > Apis mellifera. The sequence continues at coordinate 10,043,047 of NC_037649.1, forward strand.
ATCGTTCATTGATATTATCATCACTTATCATATCATCACGTCATTGATATTAGATCGAGATCTGATCGATTTTCGAAAGTTTTTAGAAAAAATAGTTTTTAATAAAATAAACAAACTAGCAATGTTATGTAACAGATCTATTTTTACGCTCAAATATTTCCTATTGCAATATATTCTGCAAACTCGTAACGATCAATGAAAAAATACCTATCCGAGAAATGATTATTCGATTATTAAAAATTATGTAAATAATTACGTAAATCATAGGCAATGTTATATAAAAGAGCGGTTCAGTTTGAGCGCAACTTGACTAAACGGAAAGCTTGGAACCTGCCTTTTGTCCACGGATAGCACTGCGTGATTATATAAAATCAATATATCGAGAAATTAATTGCAATGCTTAAAATATATTTATTATATATTTCGGGATCGACGTTCATCGCGACAATTGTTCGTCACAGATACATAAATACATATTTCGTGCGAACCGAATCAAATAAATTGCATCTTTTCATCGCTGTAACAATCTGATATCAAGAAATTATTTGCATCATGTTAATTACTAATTAAATTATTCATTTTCAGTATCGATCGTTCGACGATTTTAATTTCAATTCACAGAATAACATTTGGTGACATTTCTCTTATAATTATAACCTCTAAAGGATTCGTGCACGATATCGTTGGTGCTAATAATAAAACAAGAAAGGATCAATATTTAGTAGAAAGTTAGAAATAGGGTGCTCTTTCCAAGGTTTCGTTCGTGTTAAATAGAACTGAAGAATTAATTGCCACGGTAACAACGTGAGTAATTTATGTTTGGAAATTCTTTCAGAAATTATTAGAGATGCTAAAAATATCACCAAAGCAGACGAATCCTCTAGATCCATTGAATTTGAATTAAAAAGTCGAACGAGTAAAAAGTAATGAAAGAACTCGATCATTCTAATTTTGAACAAAAAAGATGCAATTGATCGTTTCAGACTTAGACGTGTCTGACGGACTAAGGGAACCATGAGGATGGACAAGGAGGGAAACAATAAGGTCGTTCGTAAAGTCTTTGGGTGTGAATAAGCGAAACCTAACTAATAAGAAAAGTGCACGAAACCAAATAACATCGCATAAAATTATCGATCTTTTTTTCATTTCATTAAAATGAAAAATTAATTTGCATTTCTCTTATAATTCTCTCGTTAATTTTATTATAAAATCTTCGATAAATAAAAAAAGAAAACTGAAATGAATGTTCAAATTCATCCTCGAATCAAATTTTATTCAAAATTACATCTCGATTGAATCATAAAACTCGAAGGAAGAGTTGAATTCGATAAAGTCAGTAGTAAGAACGAATGATTGGCCCGACAGTTAGAATTTGATATTATCTCCTTCTTTTACGATATCGATTACATAATCCAACATGATTGCACAATTGTGATCACTTTTGACCCGAGCTACAATATACAAAAGAGACTAACAAATTTTCGAGATTATACAGTTAACGTGCACTTCTTCCCATCAATTTTAGATCGCAACCAACCTGGTTTCTTTTCAAGTATAGATTTCGTTGGGACGGCGACGTTATAAGACACGGCTTCTGGCGGTGTGCCGGCATTTTTCAGGGTAATATCTGCCTCGGCGTTAACAGCCAAAATCGTCTTCGACTTCTTCTTCTTATGTTCTTTATCCTTTCTTTTGCTGATTGGCTGTGGTAGGGCTTCATTGCTACATATTCATATAAACATTACATGTAAAAAAACATGGAAAAAACTTCTAATCTCGTGTAACGGATTCAAATCCAAAAATTAGTAGAACAGATAGGATTTTAATTTCGAAGGATAGGCTGAGAAGAGCTGAGAATTAAACTTCGTATTGTCGAATCTAATTTATTTGAGGGGATAAATAGAAGAGAAAAAAAAAAGAAGATCTCTCTCATTAATTTGCGAATAAAGCAATCGCGATCGACGATGTGAATTAAATCGTTTGACGACATAAAATTGTTCCTAATAAACATGCGGTTAACTAAAGTTTCGTTAGATTTGAAGTAAGTTCAACATTTCGTGCAATTTTTATAAAAACGATTTAATATAATCTTATTATGATGTATACAATTATTTTCGGTGGAAAAGATCTTACATAAAATTAATCTTAAATAAAACGTACTTATTCTCACGCATTTTCTAACAATAGCGCGATACCGGAAAAGCTAGTATTCATCGTACACTTTCAACGAGTAAAATATCAACTGTACACATGTTCTAAAAATAAATTTGCTTTCCGCTGAGTCAACAAACAAGAAATCTATTGGACATGTATGCGAACATGAGCTGCAAGTTCATTTGTTGCTTTCAACAATTGCTTCATTAAAAAAAATTGCCACCATCGTCATAATCATAACTAGATTTAGAATACTATTAGAACAGCTATTGTAGGAGTGGAGTGATATTAAAATAGATTGGAGCGACTTTCACCAGGAAACTCAATAACAATAAAAATAGTATGTATACGTAACAAATGTTTTAGATCATCAAATCGTGACTGCATTTGTTAGGTAACAAATAGAAAGTGCATTTCTCCAACCTTTCAAGCTTTCTCCAAGATAAAATTGGCTATTTAAAGTTTCATATTTCCGAGTTCACGAATCTTAAAAATGTCGACTATAACTCGAACAACTTCCTGGTTGTTTAAACAATATGAATATTTTATCCTTTAAAGATAATTGTATTGTTGAATTTACGTTGTAATAATAATTTTCAATGTTTCAATGATAAATAAAAGAGACTTTGTGATTCTATCTTTCTTCTTTAATCATAATTATTAATTATGATCAATTATTATATAAAAGTTAAATTTGTTAAATTTGTTAAATTCGTATCTCATATAATTCACAATACATTATGTAATAATCCAGAGTTTAATTGTACATTTTCCATACAAATTTCTGTCCCATTCTATAGAACAAAAGACATTGTGTTTATTTCAATCTTCTTACGATTATTTTCAGCGTGAAAAAGCAATTAAAATTACAATGTCCAATATAAACTAATACCCAATAATTGTTTCCATTGTTTGGTAGTTAAATATAACTACAAGTAAACGGTTAATTAAAGTTTCCAAATATATACATCGTATTTGAGACGACAGAAAGGCGCCTGTGATATCGTAATTGCACGTAACCTTGACCTCTACCAGCCACGAGCAAATTATAGAAGGATTTCCTCACGAAGTCTCTCTTTTCTATAATTCTCTATGAAACACGCGCGATACGTGTTAATAACGTATCGTATATTCTCATGCTATTGGTTCGTAGAACCAATAAACGCGCAATGATGCGAGCCATGTCGTTTCTGTTCGGCAAAAATTTTGAATCATAGAAAACGGTGACACGTGTCACGTTATGTCTCGAATCGCACATTGCAATCGATTTTCGAACAATTTCGCAATCGATTTTTTCGTACAAAGTTTTTTTTTCATGCATGTAAGGGAAAAAAAAATTTTAGAAAAGAAAGAAAAAAAATTCATCGAAAATCGATGACGGACGAAATAGAAAATTGAATAGGAAAAGAAAGCGAATTGAAAACGAGATTATTAATTCGATTAAATAAATAATTCAAAGTTACTGGTTCTTTTTTCTTTTTTTCTCTATTTCTAATTATATCCTATAAACAATAGAAAATAGACTGGTTTTAACTATAATTTATAGACTCGATGTTGATTTATTATTATTACAACGGAACGGCCTATCCAGATTATGCAATGATACGTGGGGATATCTCATGCCACGTAGGCGACGCCGATGGCGACATTGCAGGCACGTGGCACTGCACATGCACCAATGTTTATAGCGGCAGTTGTGTGCGCTTTCTCGTAACTGAATGTAATCGTTCTCCTACATATGCATGAATACAATGCTAAAAATCCACATTAGCGCGCTATGTCACCTTCACAATCGTGATAATTATGGAACAACAATTTTAATCACATAAATAATATACCGGGAATAAAAACTCATCTGAAAAATTTGTTTCATAAATCATATTATGAACTTAATTGCATACACGTGTATAAAAATAAAAGGAACAAAAAAATATATCTAGATGATTCATCACAATGCGATGATGCTTCAAATTTTGTGACCTGAATAAAAAAATCATCGTGCAATATTTTTAAAATTTATGAGAAGTAAGTAATGAAAAGAATCGCAATCGTTTTTTTATATAATTTCACGTTATCACTTTATTGTTCATCATTCATCATTCATTGTTCCTCGTGTAAGAGCAAACTCACGTTAGCATGCAATGTCCATTCAATATTGTAAGTAGTAGCAATTGCGTGTACAATTTTATATATATCTTGTTTTTAAGATATAAAGAAATTTTTCTGATAATTGAATAATGTATATTTCTCGTTTATACAAGTTTTTGTCTTTAGATATCGTTCACGATATTTTTCGATTACAATAAATGAATCATGTTGCATCAAATCTTTTTAAATTTTTTATAGATAGAAATGTTTCTTTATGTACACTTATGTATTCTTCTTTCGACGTATAATTATAATTATACATAACAATAATGTATTAACAATACATATTAAAAGATTACAATTAAATGATTTTGTATATTTTTTTAGGGAAAGCTCATAGAGCACTGAGGAAAAAAATTACATTTCCACTAGATTTCTTATTCTTATTTTCTATTAATCACAGTCGCAATGACTTGTAAATTATTCATAGATTCGATATCTCAAGCATAGTGATAAGATCCTTACGATCATAAACACCTTCGTTTGTTATCAACGATCAATATATCTTTAAGTACATCTTTTGAGTATTTATATATTTTTGAGAAAAAATTGTATATACAAATTTCACTGGAATCATTATCGCGATTGCTTCGTCGTATTGATCGTATTGATCGTAAATTATTAAATAAAATTTAAACGATATCTTACCTGGATCCAAATGTTGAAGGACGCCTACCGCAATAACCACTACTTTCAGAGCGGTTGCTGTTTCTCGAAATCGAGCTGCCACTACTGAAATAGAAATTAATGAATATTAGAATTAAATATTAAAATAAATTCTTGAATTGTTTAATAACAAGTGGAAAATATAAATATTTTCGGATGTGTTTATCGTAATATGGATTATATAATGTACACATTAATGCCTGACAATCAATCGAGTGAACTACTGTGTTTATTCGCTGAGTCTGACCTTGATTATCCGTTACTACTGAATCTGCTTGCACGTTGAATTAATTTTTAAATTGATGTACAAATTTTTTTACTAATATTATATTAATATTATTAATGTTAGTGTAATATTATTTATTTAAATCAGAAGTTAATATTAAAATAATATTAAAATAAATCTTCTTGCGCGGTGGTAACAAGTTTGCAACATAAAAAAATTAAACAAGTCGTTATATTTTATTTATTTATTAAAGTAATAAAAACTTTTTATAGAACAAAAGTTTTCTTATTTAAGTAATTTATAACTTATCAATCTTTTCAAACTTATCGAAGTAAAACATTAATAAATTAAAAAAAAAAAAAGGAGAATGATAAACAGAATGAAATTTAAAATTTTATTAATTTATGATGGTTACGGAACATATACATTTTATCAATTGCTTCATATGTTATTATTTACACCTTTCATAATTAGACTATTATATATATTTACTTGATAATATCTTTTAAAAATACCGATAACCGATATCGTCGCTAGAAATAATTCCCATTGAAGAAATTATAATTAATATTTTCGAAACAGATAATATTTCTTGCTATATATATTCTATATTTTCAAAATGTGAAGAATTGAAAAATTTACCTATCAAATGAAAAATCATATGCATTCTCAATCTAACTCGTGATGAATAACGAATCGTAGAAAACATTCTATACATCCTATGGCAAATCTGTTTTATTAGCAAACGAATACACAGAGAATTAGAAGGTGATTGCAAAGGTGCATTTCTCGAACGGTAGGAACGGCCTCGGCCCATTAGCCAATTAAAACGTGGTCGAGAAAGTCACGCGATTCACTGACACGAAATCTTTGAAACCAGTTACGGAATGGGAGAAAAAAAAAGGACCGATCACATGTTCGGCAAACGTGACTACCGTGATCGGCCCTTACGACGGAGTCTTTCTGGCCTTTCACTGTCCTCATTATTTTCCAGGGAACGAGCACGAGGCTTCTACATTTGTTGCACCTCGTTCGATAAGAAAAATTATTGCATAAGAAGGTCTGTTTCACGCTCGTGGCCCCGTGACTAAAACCCATCGAACGACACATTGATTGATTTATCGATTTTATTCCAAGTTTTATTACGATACCACAATAATGCCAAGGAACCATCGCATTGAAGAAAGAAAAGAAAAATATGATAATTGAAAAGAGGATAAAGTATTAAAAAAAAAAATAATAGGAGAATACATTCCAAATTTCAACGATTGTAGAATTATTACAATTTTTTTGATATTATTAAAAAGAGGTCAAATTATTTTTTGGATTAAAAGATAGAAACTCTAAATGCTGAACATTTAAATATTTATAAATATAATATAAGGTATTACTGATTTAAACAATTTGAAATTTAAAAGAGTTTCAATTAAATAGTTTTTTGTGAATATGGTAATCACTGATCTCGCATGTTCACTTTGCATTCGTTCAACCTGTTTTCATCGGATTTCACAACTTGTGCCTAGGTGTATTAAATGCGAACGTAGAAATGCATACTTCGTCAAGAAACTAGTTAGCCTTAACCGTAGTGTTCGAGTTTCTATCCTTCTTATTCGCCGTATTTTTCGTTTACCTCTCACCTAGATCATCGACAAAGCGTGTCAATGCCAAGTATCCTGCGCTAATGTTACATTGTATATCCTTTAACATCCTGTAAATTTTCAATCCGTTTAATTTGTAAATTATCAAGACAATAATTCATAAAGATAAATCATATGCATCCAAGATTCATAATGAAATTGAGGAATGATCGAATTTCTGGCTACAATCATTTTTTTTTATGTGTAATCAAATTTCAAAACTCCAATAATTTGATCAATTGATTTTTTTGCAAATGAAATTTACACTCATACTATTTCAAATTATAGTCTAATATTATATTATCAATGATTCAATACATTTCAAAATTAAACGTATCAAAATATTAAAATATATAGACAATTGTAATTCTTTATAAATATTGGATTATAAGATTTTGTATGTATATATATATATACATATGAACAATTCAGAGATTTGTGATATCAATTGTTAAATCATTCGTTTTTTTCAATAATATATTATAAAATTTAAATTTTATAAATGAATATTGAAAATTAATTACACAAAACATAAAAAACTCAAATTATAGATATTTCTTCAAGTTTGTATATATAAATCGTTATAAAATTTTCTTAAATCTTTCAATAAGGTTTCAAATCGCAATTAAAAATTGCACATCTAACATATCGACGCTTTTTATCGTGTGTGAAATGATATATTGGTTATCATTTGATGTGTATTTCACTAATATTTAATCGAAAATTTATTTTGATTAATTTTGAACAATCACGAAGAATAACATTTAAATATATGTTATACAAATAGAAGTTATGCAATTTTATCTATTTAATCGATCACGAAAATAAAATCGGAAACTAGAAAATCAATAAAAAAAAGAGGAATAATTAAATCTTATATTTTTTAAAGAGAAAGAAGAATACGAATACACAAGGCGCGCGCGCACGCACACATTATTTTCCTATATGTCTATATTTGAATGAAAATATTGATAATGTACGATATAAATATTCACATAATATTTGCACATATAAATTGCATATGATATATATAATTTAATAAGAATAAATTAATGAATACTTCTTAATTAACAATTTATATAATGTTTAGCTTTTATATTCTCTAATATTAATATTTATATTAAATAAATTGCTTTTCAATTTATTTTTTTTTAATGTATTATTTAAGAAAAATAAGTCAGATATATAACTATTGATATTTATTAATAATATTTATTAATATTCGTTATATTTTTTTGTATTGACATCATGAAAAATTATAAGTAAAATAACTACTATTATATACTATCTATAAGTTGCTCAAAATTCATAATTTAAAATCCATGGCGCCATATTAAAATTAATGTCACATAATAGGATAAGTTCAAAGTATTTAAAAAAAATTAAATATACACTCAATACATACCTCCGTTGCGATTGACTGTTACTACAAGTATTAGAATATCCGGAATCCGACACCTTAGCATTTTCAGTGGATATCTCTTCCATCATTCTCTTCTAAGGGTAGTTTTTCTTTCAGATAATATCCGTTGAATCACAACACTATTACTAAATCAAACTCGTTCACGTGTCATTTCTATATTTCTTGGCGGTAAAAGTTATAAAAATGATAAAGAAAAACACGAAGAAATTGTTTGTATTTACATGAACGAAAAGGGATAGTATTTTTTAAATATATTCGTATTCACTATCTAAATTAAAAATAATGCACCATTTAATCGATTATAAAAAATTAGTAAATTAAATGAAAAACAAATGTTTTCACTAATTTCTTCTCTGTTAATTTCACAATATAGTAAACACTACGATGCGTACTAGACAGTAATATCTCTGAGGACTGAACTACACCGAACATCACATATCTATCGCACCGAGTGACTGTTCCGCATAACGCTGCACGTTCGGTAACACGTGAGTTGTTACCCCCTCTATTTCACTGTTAACCTATATCGATGCAAAACGTGCCTCACTTAAACCACTCAAACACGATGAACACGATTAAAATAATCTCCCCATGACTTTACGTTTAATTCCAATGTATTTTACTGGCGCGAAAATTTTTTTTTATGTATTACACATTGCGACACCTGTTGGGAATTTTTTTGTTTTTTCAATTCAAATCTAACCGATGATTCGGGAATCGATTAAATATAACATCATATACCGTTTTTCTATAAAAATTATTTTATTGCACATTTTATGAACACATCAAAGAAATATGCAAAAAATAAATTATAAACATCGTATACTTTAAAAGTGCAGTATAAAAGTGAAATGCATAAATGAGTGCAAATACAATAATCCTCTGATATAAATCTTCATTCAGTAATAAAAAGGAGAAAATATATAAAATTATAATTTATTCTTTATATTTTAAGCTTCATATACACAATGGTAGTAATATCTTACTCTGCTATATCACAGTCATCACAGGTACACATCTTTGAATCCTTTAGATATCCTGAAAGATAAAAGAAAAAATATATCAAATTAGTAAATTATGAACATATAATGCAAAGTAAGATATTCTGTTCTGTGTAAAAAAAAAAATTAAGTGAAAATCAGTGTGAGATTTTGAATATTCAATGTGTATTTTAATAATCATCAAACAAGTCAGTTACAGTCTCCTAAAACATCATTGCGTATAGTCATTGAGTAGAACAGTCTAATACATGTACAAAATGTCCATCATAAAATGTTCATGTTGTGCGTTAATTATATATTGGTATTTCACGATTTGTGATCATGAACATATTAATTCTCTAAGAAAATGTACTTTTTTTAAAAGAAATTTGATCTAAATGTAAAAACTAACATATTAAAATATTTGCAAATACATTTATACACATGAATATTGATTCCAAAACAAGATTTACTTGTAATACTTCCATAGAAAATGTTCAAAATTTTTTTTTTACTTTTACATCTGTAATTGTGTATTTAAAAAAACTAATTTTATTTAAAAAAAATTGATAATGAAATATTTCCAAATCTTTTTGATATTGAATTAAATATTTTACTGTGTAAGTAAAATTAAAATTATTGTAACCTATGATAAAATTTAATATTACTTTATCAAATATATCTTTTGCACATAAAAATATTTTTTACATTTGCATTTACTATATTTATAGTTAAAAAAATATAATTTCAATTTATATTTTATGTAATACTATATTATAACATACAAAATTACATTTGCAAAATACTCACAAAAATAAGTATTATTCTATGGAATAAATCTTATTTTGAAATTTTAATTCTATGAAATATATTATTATTTATCATTATGAAATTCGAATATTTCTTGAAATACATACAAGAAATAAATTACTTTTCATTTTACGTTTTCTTTCATACATATTGTAGCTAATAAAAGAATTATACAGTACTATCGGATATAAATAATAAACAAAAACATATATTATTAATTCTAAAGCATAGGTTATATTTTAAAGCCTGCACGAATAGTTAAAATTAATATTATAATTAATAACAATATAATCCTTGTTTTATAAACAAAGATATAAAATATTAAAATATAATTTCATTTTATTTTCTTTCTAGAAACTTATTTGTTTCTCTCCTTTATTGATTTATTAATCATTTATTAATTTAAAAATGAATTAATTTATTTTTTTTAATTTGTTTAAATAAACTTTAATTGCAATTTAATACAAAAATATATATGCATTGAAAGAGAGATTTTTTACCTCTTACCTTTGATTAATCTAATATTATATTACCATATAACAATAAATGCGCACTTCGAATATATTGCATCATATACCTTCCTTATATTAAAGGAAGGAATTAAATTAATTATAAAAATTTAACTAATTTTATATATTTCATATATTTGTAAAATGAATTTTTAAATTAATTTAATTTTTTTTCACTTTTCGCACAGGCCTCATAAAATAATAAAATCAGGAAGTCATGTGTATGTGTGTATATGTGTAACGACATGTAAGGATAAAGTAAAGTAGCGTTAAAGTTTCAGTAACGTTGAAATCGCGAACGTAAGCGGTAGTTAAAAGTAGGTAGTTGGAGTAGTTTCCTTGGATGCGGGCCCGACGTGGTCAAGTGAGTCTTAAAATTCGTCTCTTTTATTGCGTCCAGCTTGTGTATACCAGTCAGTCTGTGAAGACAAATAGAAAAATTACATTTTCTCCTGTTTTTTAAGTAAAGTTATCGTCAGTTACAACGTCAGGGTGTTAATATTTAAATGCCTTTCTCTTTCCCTCCTTTCTTCTTGTATTCGACGATTTACTTACGAGATATACAAAAATAATTTAATTTTCATCTTCGTCCGTCCGTAATCGTTTTCTTCGATCTTCACCGACATTGCGCTCTTCTGCTTCTAATACTTTTAGTCGAGATCCACAAATTTCTTGTCCATGCAAAACCTATAAAACAATATAATTTTATGAATTAATTAGCTTAATTAACTTTATTTTTTATTTAGGAATTATTGTAAATTAATAAAACATACCTCAATTGCTTCATTTGCACTTTCTACACTAGCATATTTTGCATAACCACAATTTTTTCCTGGAAGCATATAAACATCTATAAGATTTCCAAATCTGCAAAAAGCATCCTTCATAGCATATATGGGAGGTACTGGAGGCCCACATACAATAAAGCATCTTTTAGCAACCTCTGCATCTATACTAGCCATTGGTTGCACAGGCGGTAACTTAACACACATTGAATGCTCTAAACCTAATTATATAAAAATATAATTATATAAAGATATTATATATTATTGCATTACATAGACAAAATAATTTCTCACTTGGTGCAGTTAATCCTGCAGCTTGAATTAAAGATGTAGCTTGAGCAATAGTTTCAGCTAAATGTGCTAAATCTGTCCTAGCACTAGCAATTCCACCAGAACTTCCAGGTTTTATTGCATTTTTTGGAGGTGCACTTGATAAATCTGGTTTTACTATCATCCTATGACCAGGTGGATATTCAAAACCATGAAATTTTTCTCTTGCATATGCTGCTGCACTAGGATTAGAATATACTACAACAGCTTGACCTCTTGGCATTCTGTATCTTACATCATTTTTCAAATGACAATAATCCAATCCAGGTACAATATCAAACAATTTCCATAATTGATCTTGATTTAATGCTGGATGTGCAATTACTTGTAAATGTGTATAACCTTCAGAATTAGGATAATTTGTGGCAATTTCTAAACTAATACTACTCTTTCCAAAATTTGATGAACTATAACCTCCACTAGTACCATCATAATGAGAAGATAATCCATTATTATATTTTACATCAATATGTTCAGGTTTTGGTTTTTTTGGTTCAGCAAATACAGCTTTATATTTTCTATCACATTCTTCAAATGCTTTTGCTGCACTGGATACTTTTTTAAATTTTACATAACCAAAGCCTTTTGATTCATTTGTGTTTCTATCTTTAACCACTGTTGCATATTCAATAGGTCCAAATTTTAAAAATTCTTGTTGAAGTTCACTATCTGTCATAGATTTAGGTAACACACAAAACAAACGAACCCATCTTTCTTCTTCATTCGTTTCTCTGACAGATCCTTGATCACGGCTGAAACAATTATCTTCATTTTCATATTTACCAATAATATTGTATACTAAAAAAGAATAATCTTTTAAAAGATCTTTTTGAATTAAAAATTAATTCTTCTTGTCTTATTAATTATTTAAATTCTTACTTTGATGCAATCATTACTTTAATAGGTCTTCCAACAGAACCCAACATTTTTCCATTCATTTCTTCCAGTGCAAAAGCTGCTTCTGATGTTTTCGAAAATTTAATGTACGTAACTCCTACATAAACAATGAATCACTTTTAAAATGTATCAATGATATAAAAAACATATAAAAAATTTTCATAAATAAAAATTATATAAATAAATTTAAAAATATACAAAAAATATTAAAAAATAAAATAAAGTCTTATTGATTTCTTCTAGACAAGAGGAATTACCTTTATTTTCCCCTGTAATACGATCTTTAACCACCCAAATATCTTCAATCTTTCCAAATTTTTCAAAGGCTTTTCTGAGGTCATCTTCTTCCAGACTTTTATGACATATAACAAATAAACGTGAATTCGGTGGATCATCATTTTTTGATCTTAAATCCGTTTGCGAATAATATGAATCCCTTTCCCTATGGTCAGCCATTTTGCAAATGAATGATGCAGACTACGTCGCCCGTCTACGGTCAGTAAAACCGATGCGCTTCAGGGACGGCTGAAATAGGGTTCTATGATATCATTTTCTCAATAATATCTTTTAAATCTTAATTATCAAAATATTTACAATCTTAATTATATATGTTTAATGCTATTATAAATTTATTTTTATAATATTACAGCATAAACTTTTTTATATTTTTATTTAAATATAATATTTTTCAAAATAAATTAAATTGTATTATTAAATTATTAACATAGATTTCTTTCAAACATAATCATATATATTTTATATATTTTAATTTAGAAGAAAATAAAATAAGAAAGATATCTAGTTAAATATTTATATTAGTTGTATATTTGCTAGTTTTATGAAGTTTTATTTGACTTTGATGACTCATGGCGCGAAATTATTTTTACTTGGATTTCCATTTTAGTCGATATCAGTGTTGTTAAGTCAAAATGTTCCATTTTTACTAACTTTTCAGTTTAAAATTAAATATTTAAAAATTAAATGTTTATTGCATGAAATAAAATATTCTTAAAATTATAAAATGACATCAATACCTTATTAATGGAAATGTAGTATATTAATAATTGTAACAACAGCTAGGTTAGATTAAATTACTTCCACATTTCACAAGATTTGTTGAACGACTTGACAAATTATGCTTTACTATTTTCTTATAATACAAACTTTTTTTATATAAAAGAAATATGCATTACTAATTATTATTGTTTTTTTATATAAATATATATATTTTTTAAATCTGATTGATTTATATTGTATATATATATCTTTAGTTTGTATAATTTAATAAGATAATTTAGTATACACAATTAAAAAACAAAAAATGAATAAATAACAATATTTCAAAAATCAACAATTTATTAATTTAATGAGAGAAAATGAATAATTTATATGTATATTAGTATATATATTTTTTAATAAATTTATTTTTTTTTGAACAAAATCTTTTCCAGTGATTTTATACAATTATTTATGTATTTATTAAATGTAATATATATAAATACATTTATCATATATAATATTAACTATATATACATTTTGTTATTAAAAATTATAATGATAATTATTAAACATCATATGTAGAAGCAGATACATTTCCACCATGTCCAGTCCAATTGGTATGTACGAATTTTCCTTCTTGACCAAGTAATTCATAAGTATGAGCTCCAAAATAATCTCGTTGAGCTTGAAGTAAATTTGCTGGAAGTCTTGCAGTTCTATAACCATCATAAAAAGCTAAAGCAGTTGATAATGCTGGAGTTGGTATGCCTAATGTTACAGCTGTGGATACTACTATTCTTGCACTAGCTTGACATTCTGTCATTGCTTTAGTAAAGAAATCATCCAATAATAAATTGGAAAGTTTTGGATTCTTTTCAAATGCTGCTTTTATATTGCCCAAAAAAACACTAAAAAATAAAAGTATAATAAAATATTATTATTAAAATTTTTTTATTTAATATTAAATTTCAATATAAATATATTCAATATACATGTACCTTCTTATAATACATCCTCCTCTCCACATAAGAGCTATACCACCATAATTCAAATTCCAGTTATGAATTTTTGCAGCTTCCCGTAATAACATAAAACCTTGTGCATAGGAAATAATTTTGGAGGCATAAAGAGCTTTTTTCAAATGCTCTAGGAATTGTTTTTTGTCACCTTGATATATAGCATCAGGACCTTTTAATGCTGAGCTGGCTTCTATTCTTTCACTTTGTAAAGCAGAAAGACATCTAGCAAAAACTGATTCTCCTATTAAAGTTACAGGTACTCCATAATCTAATGCTGCAATAGCTGTCCATTTTCCAGTTCCTTTTTGACCAGCTGTATCCCTAATTTGTTCTAATAAATATCCTTTTTCATCCTTGTACTTAAGAATATCTCGAGTAATTTCAATTAAAAATGAATCAAGTTCTCCTTTATTCCAATCATCGAAAACTTGACTCATTTCTTCTGGATTAAGTTTTAAACCATTACGCATAATGTGATATGCTTCACAAATAAGTTGCATATCTCCATACTCTATGCCATTGTGTACCATTTTTACAAAATGTCCTGCACCTGTTTCTCCAACCCAATCACAACAAGGTTCTCCATTAACTTTTGCACAGATTGACTAAAAAAAAAATATTTTGTTATCAATATATTTAATCTTATCTATGATATATTTAATTTTTAAATAAATAATCATATTTCAACTAAACCTGAAAAATGGGTTTAATATGTGGCCAAGCTTTAGGATTACCACCTGGCATCAAAGATGGTCCATATCTGGCACCATCTTCTCCTCCACTAACACCACTACCAACAAACAAAATTCCTTTTTTTTCTAATTCTTTAGTTCGTCTATCAGTATCTTGATATTCAGAATTACCACCATCAATGATAATATCTCCAGGGGATAATAAAGGTACCAATTGTTCAATAAATGCATCCACAGCTGCACCAGCTAAAATATATTATTTATTATTATTTATTATATTTATTATATATTAAATATTAAATATTTAAATTGAATTGAATTTGTATGTTATTTAATTATTATTATTATATTGGCTTAATTATTATATATAAATATTTAAGTAATATATACTTAAAACAAATAATAGTTTATGTCAAGGTCAAATTATAATATTAAAACAAAATTTATAATAGAACTTTACCTTTTACCAAAAGCATTACTCTTTTTGGTGATTTTAATTTGTCTACCATTTCTTTCAATGTATATGCACCAATAACTTTTGTATTTTTTGCTTCATTTTCCAAAAAAGATTTAACTTTATCTGTTGTACGATTATAGGCACATACAACAAATCCATGATCATTCATATTTAGGATCAAATTTTGACCCATAACAGCCAACCCAATAAGGGCAATATCAGCACTTCTATAATATAAAATATATTTTTTTATTAAATTATATATCATAAGGATTAGATAATTATAAAAATATATCATTTAAGAAATATATGTATTTTAATATCTAAATGTGATAAGAAAAAATATTTTTTTAATTCAATTTTCATTTTTATTTTCATTTTCATTTTCAATATATGTATACTATCTATACTATCTACTTTTCTTAATTTTTTAAATAATCGATTAATTAATTATTAATTAATTACTGATTATCTATTGAATTTTATTCTAACAAAAAATAATTACATAAATCAAATTTTTATCAAGTTTTTATAAATCTAAATTTTTAATTTATTGAAAATAATACAAAACTTATACTTACGGTTTACTCATTATAATTTTTCAATGATTCTAAAAAGTGATATATTATTTCTTCTTTGTAATATAATTTGAAGAATCAACAAGTGGCCGAACACCTTACCACGAAGATTAAGAATGAACGAACATTCATATTGGAGTAACTTCGAAATCAGCCGACGTTTCGTAAGCCAATCGCAACGCCCAGCAAGGTCAGCACACTGTTACACACTGGAAACATTGTTATGAAAAGTTCATAATTTAATCATTATTTAGATATATTAAAAACGTAATATAATAATTAATAGAATATTTAATTTTTTATTATTCAAAATTCATTATTAAAAATTTAATTTATGAAAAAAGTTTTTTTTTGATTTTCTATGATATTAGCAATTTTATATTATAAATATCATAATATATAAAGGAAATAATAAAACTAATTATATTAATTAGTTAATAATTTTTATTTGAAAATTTGATATTAATAATTTAATCTGTAAAGTATCAAAATATTAAACTATTATATAATATAACAAAGTTTTTATTATTGCAAAGTTTAGATTAATTTTGTATTATATTAATAATTTCAATTTTTAATATTATTTAATGAAAATGTTTTTTAATTTAATATTATTTTAAAAAATAATAGTAATATTTATTATCGATAAATATTTAAAATTTTTATATTTATCTATAAATTTTATTCTAGATTTTTATTTTTATTTCTCTTGTTTTTTGAAAAGAATATAGATAATGATTCAGCGAAATCAACTTGATTATCTTAATATTATGTGACAATAACTAACCATTTCAAATAAATTTATATATTACGCGCCTTCAATTGTGAATTTCATACTCCCAATCAGTATACGTATATACAAGACTGACATCACTTTCGGTTAATACTAAACAATGATTGGACGCATCGCACGTACGAATGTTTTAATTGGGAACGCAACATGTCTCGATTTGCTTGATTAGATTAGGGAAGGTCTTCGTATATTTCTTTCACTTTTGGGTTATCCTTAGTGTATTTTTAACAATTTGCAACAGTTCTTAAATATATAATTCATGTTATAAAGTATTAATAATGAATTTATCATAAATATGTTGAAAAAGAATTTGATAAAAAAGTGTACATAACCCTTTGACAATGAGATATTCCATTTCTGAAACCAAATATATATATCTTTTTTATCGAGAAAAAGATTATAGAATATATTATACAGAAATACGTTTAAATAAATATTAACACTGAGTGATTTAATGTTTTAAGCAATATGGGATTATTATTTTCAAAATTGTGGAGTCTCTTTGGCAATGAAGGTAAGTAAATTCAGCATATGTAACAACAATATTGTATCATTATGCTTTGTGCATAATATTATATAAATAATAATATTACAAAGATTCATATTTAACAATATGTAAAAATGATAATTATTTATTATATATATTATATAAGAATATATATATAAAATATTTGCTTTTTTTTTGTTTTAATATTATATAAAAATAGTTCATAAATGTTAAATTTTATTTAAATATAATTTAATAAGAATATAAATAAGAATTATAAATAATTATAAATAATTCCATAATTATATTTTTATTATTTATGTGTTAAAATGCATTTCAATAAAATAATTTTAATTAATTATCAGATATTTTTAACTTTTTTTAATTATCAAAAGTTTAGTTATAATGATAAGATAAAATAATAAGTAAAATTATTCTTTATAAATTAATGTTGTAATTATTATATTGTGAAAACTTCTTAAAATTTTTATTATATTTTCATTTTACTTTGAACATATGTTAATATATATTATTCATATATTTTCTTTTCATATTCTAGAAAAAAATATTTAAAACATTTAAATAAATTCATAAGAAAATAATTTAAATCATATAATTATATTTTGTAATTATATAATTTATTAATTTAATTATAATTAAATTATATTATTTTTCAGAACATAAAATAGTTATGGTAGGATTAGATAATGCTGGTAAAACAACTATATTATACCAGTTCCTAATGAATGAAGTTGTTCATACATCACCAACTATTGGATCCAATGTTGAAGAAGTTGTTTGGAAAAATATTCATTTCATAATGTGGGATTTGGGTGGACAGCAAAGTTTAAGAGCTGCATGGTCTACCTATTATACTAATACAGAGTTTATTATTATGGTTATAGATAGTACAGATAGAGAAAGACTTTGTGTAATAAGAGAAGAGTTATATTCAATGCTAAATCATGAAGAATTAAGTAAAGCTAATGTTTTAGTTTATGCTAATAAACAAGATTTAAAAGGTAGCATGACAGCTGCTGAAATCTCTAGACAACTAGATTTAACTTCCATTAAGAAACATCAATGGCACATACAAAGTTGTTGTGCACTTACAGGAGAAGGGTAAAAGAAGAATCTATTTGTTATTAAAGATATAATTTTATTAATTTATGTAAAAAATTTATTGATTATTTGTAATATTTTAGGCTTTATCAAGGTCTTGAATGGATTGTTGGTCGTTTAAAAAAGACATGACGTACATTATGAGGAATGATTTTGAATGTAACAAAATATTTAAACTGTAAAGTATATCTTTATTGTAAGTTACTGTGTCACTCTAACAATTGTACAAATGATATAAGAATGAATGATCATTTTTCAAATGGTATACTAGCTTCATGCATAACTGCATATACTGATTAAAATTATTGCAAACATTTAATACATCAAATGGTGGACGGGTAAACTTTGTCTTATCTATTAATGTGATACAAAATATAAAGATTAATGATTATAACATAAAAATAAAGTAACATTTTAATTATTCTTTATATAAAATATATTTAAGACATCATATTATAAGAAAACAGAAAAATTTAGAATATTGAAAGTCTTTTATAAAAAGTATTGTTGAAATATCTATAGCAAAAATTTTTTTATCAGTCTATGAAAAAATAAATATTATTAATACTTTTTACAAGACTGCCAAATTAATCTATTCTATCAAATTAATTATATAAATATCATTTATAGCTATAAATGTTATATTAAAATTATAATCTAAATAGTATTAAATTTTATTTTTTATTCAACAATGAATATAATAAAAATATTGCATGCATATTTAAATAATAAAGAGTTTAATCTTGATCCCGTCCACCTATATTTATATAAACATAAAGATAAATTATTTATTCATTTTATTCAGCTAATATATGGATAAAATTTTTTTGGCGATTCTCAAGAATATATTAATGTACATAGTTTTTTATACTCCACATTAATAGTAAACAATTGTAAAAAGTCAACTTCAATTTAGCATCAATTACATCATATATTTTTCAACTTTCTATGTAAGAATTTAAATATTTCTTAATGCTTGGTATTGCAAACATCATTAAAAATTTTAAGATAATGTTATTCAATCAGTCCAGAGTTGGGCAATAATTAATTATTTTGAAGTGATTTTTAAATAACTTATTATTAAAAATCACTATAATTATCATCATTAATCAAATAATAATATCACATATAAGATAATTATGCACAATATTTGTAATTTGTAATCATAAATCAATAATTTGTAATCATTTAATGATCATTAAAGATTATTTTAACATTTAGTAGAACAAATAATCTATTTATTTACAAGATATATATCTTAATCTTTGTAATATTAGGAAAGTTGGTTATATCTATTATGTTATTTAAAAAATTCCTGCGAAAATAATTAGATTAAAATCGCAAAAAGAATATATATTATATAAAATATTTTTTATATAATAATATAAAATAATACATTGTTTCATAAAAATTTCAAATAATGATGTAAGAAAAGTGTTACAAGAAATGTAAAAACTACATTAAAATTGTATGTAAAGAATATATCTCTAAAAAATAATATAATTTAATAATATAGATATTCTTCAAAAAATATTTAGTATATTATTTCGTGAGTAATGATTATTAAGTATCTTCAGCTTCAAAAATTATTGTTAATTATTATTTTATAATTAATGATTATTGATTAATTGATAATCATTAATTAATAACACGATTTTATATTAATTATAATTTTTATCAAATTATATTTTGCCCAACTCTGAATTAAATATTTAGAAGCAGAAAACTGTTCTGTGATACATGAATTCAAATGAGATGGTTGTTTATTAGAAATATTTAATCTGATTTATATACAAAATACAATGATATATTATAAAGATTTTGCATATGCAATTCATTACAAAAAATATTTATCATGTTCTTAAATATATTATGAATATTTTTAAATATTATTACTCTAACTATTCAATTGACAACTATCTCATATTTTATTTACTTCATGATTATACTAATTAAGATTTGTGTAGCTACATAAATACTCCAGTATTTAATAATTATTGAAAATTTGAAACAATGATAACATATTATAAAAAATATGATTTTAGAAATTATTAAGATCATTGTATGAATGATAAATGCCGTCTAAAACCAGAGTGAGATCATACATTTAACATTTCATAAAATAGCAATTTTCTCATATTGAGAAATAAAGAATTGTCTTAACTATGATACAGATACATATTATTATAGTATATGCAGTCGTTAATAAGATTTCCATTATATAAAAATTTAAAAATATAATATACATTCTTTTATTTTGTTACAACAAATCATTATATGAATTAAAAATGTATATTACATTTAATCTTTTTGTATGGTTCAATTTTGATTGAACTAACTTCAAAAAATCATTAAATTTAAAAATATTTGTTTTCAATTGGTTATTGTTAACTTGTATAATAAATATGAATTGCGTATAAAGTTGTTAATTAACATAAGGACTGAAATTATGAGAAGTAAACAAAGTACTATGAATAATAATATATAATTTTCTATTCCCTTTTACCATTTTTATTTTTATTTTTATATACATTTTGTATTATTAAATTATATAGAGTTATAATATATACATATATGAGTAAATTTTTTATATTTTTGTTTTATAATTTTTATAAATTATAATATATTTTATAATCTTTTATTCCTGATTAAAATAAATAAATAACGTTTGAAAATTTAAATATAAGTAATTTGTTAAAGTAATTAAAGTAATTTGAAAAAAAAAAAATTTGAAAATGTTAATTGAACTATGATTTTAATAATTACGTTATATTTAATTATTGTATTATATAATTATTAAAATTATAACTTACTTAAATTACAATACTTCAAACAATAGAATTAGAATAAAAAAATTAATTTTTTTTATAATTCTATTTTTATTTTATTTTATTCTATTTTTAAAAATAAAAAAAATTAAAAAATTAAATTTTAAAAAATTTTTAAAAATTTAATCTTCTTAATCATTTATATAAAATTTATTTTAAATTCTTCATATTTTTTGCTAAGTTATGAAATTAATAAAATATTAAAATATTTAATGAACTTGTTTTTTTAGTTTATGTTTATTTTTTTATTCTGAGATGTAAAGAAAAAATCAAATATAATTTTTTAAGATCTATTTATTTTCACGTTCGTTATAAATAAAGTATCGCACACACTCATTCATTCTCATAATAGTGGATCTACCACTAGGTCATCATTTTATTTTTAATTTATTTTTAATCGATATAACTCGATGTGATTGAGCCATGTTTTTAAATCCAAAAAAACTAACAATTGATGCTTTAACACTGCAATTTTTTTTTACATATTTTATTAGCCCTATTTACTTTCTATTTTACATAGCTTATTAAAAATTACATTTTGCAAATTTCTGCCAATAAAACGATTTTTAATTATTACTATATCTTTTAATCGGAGTAATAATAATAAAGATACATACATATTATTATTCAATTATATTTTAAAAATTCTGATATTTTTTTGTTTTTTGGCAGTGTTCAATTTACAATATTTAAACAATATTCACTAAGTGTACTAACTTTTACAATGAATGTTTTAATAATTTACTACTTTTGCATTATATCACTTTGAATAAATTGTAATTATTTTTATAATTTCGTATTTTTTGTAGTGTTTATATTGCAAAATTTTACCATATTAGTATTTACCACACAGTATTAAACAGAAAAATAAAAATTAAAAAAAAAAAAGTTAAAAAATAAGGGTTTCGATATTATATATTTTTGTGATAAACTTCGAAATATTTTTTCAAAATATTATCTATATTTGAAATATAGATAATTTATGATTTAATATCTTTCGTTTTTTTAATATGAGTAATTACAATAATAAATTCTTGAAATTATATTAAAATTAATTCGAAATAAATTCGAAAAAATTTTCTGTGCATTAATAATATTTCTATTAAAATAGAAAATCAGTTTCTCTATTTTTAAAATCATGATGATGTGTGACACGAACTTGAAAGATTTAAATGATTTTAATTTTTTATAAATAAAGATGTTTAAGCTCTAATACATCTCATAAGATGTTCGGTGCTCAAAGATTTAGGCCTTTCAATTGGGAAACCAAGACCACGAGACCACACAAGAGATGATAAAACACCAAGAGCACGTGATACTCCAAATAAGACGGTATAATAGTTCATTTCTTTCATTCCATAATATTGCAATAGAACTCCCGAATGAGCGTCTACATTTGGCCAAGGGTTCTTTACCTTACCAGTTTCTTGAAGAATGGGAGGAACTACTTTGAATACTTGACTAACAAGCTAAAAATATCCAAATATCATCATTAATTAAAAAGAGAATAATAATAAGAGAAAATTCATTGGATAATATATACTTTTAAACAAAATTATTTACCTTGAATAATTTATCATCAGGCAAATGTTTCAAAGCAAATTCTCTCTGACATATATATCTAGGATCAGTCTTTCTGAGTACGGCATGTCCATATCCAGGAACGACTTGACCGCTCTTCAGTGTATTTCGAACAAATTCAGCTACTTTTTCATCAGAAGGAGAATCTCCAATCTCTTTTTGTACTTTTTCTAACCATATCAACACTTCTTGATTTGCGAGACCATGAAGAGGTCCAGCCAAACCATTCATTCCAGCCGCGAATGATAGATAAGCATCAGATAATGCTGAACCGACTAAATGAGTAGTATGTGCAGATACGTTTCCACCTTCGTGATCAGCGTGTATCGATAAATACAAGCGCAAGAGTTCAGTGAATTGAGGATCTTCATAACCGAGCATTCTTGAAAAATTCCAAGCCCAATCTTTACTAGAATCGACAGATACGGTGTTACCATCCTTATAAGTATTTCTGTATATTATGGCAGCCACAGAGGGTAATTTTGCAATCAGATTCATAATATCTTCATAGACGT
Source organism: Apis mellifera (assembly GCF_003254395.2). Taxonomy (NCBI): domain Eukaryota; kingdom Metazoa; phylum Arthropoda; class Insecta; order Hymenoptera; family Apidae; genus Apis; species Apis mellifera. The sequence goes on from NC_037649.1 coordinate 10,066,683, forward strand.
ACTCCCAATATTTGCTTTTGTGTACGCCTTTATTATATGCTTTTACGAATTCACTTTCACTGTTCAGAATAGTGATAGCGGCAGAAAACTGAGTCATAGGATGAAGAGATTTTGGAAAATTTTTTAGAGTTTTGACTACATGTTCAGGCAGTTTACTTCTAGAGGCCCATTCCTTAGATATTGTTTCTACTTGCTTATTATTAGGAACATCGCCAGTAATCAAAAGCCAGAACAAACCTTCCGGAAGTGGTTCTGAACCATCTTTCGCTTTCGGTAAGATCTTCTGACATTCTGGAATCGATTTTCCTCGAAATCTAATACCTTCTTCAGGATCTAGAACTGATGGTTCCCATAGAAGACCTTTAATTCCACGCATACCACCATACATCTAAAATACATAAGATATCATGTAATAACAAAGTCGAAAATATATGAAAATATATATATATATATATATATATATATATATATATATATATATATATTGATACTTAATTATGATATAATGATCAGATTTTTAATTTAAATCTTATTTTTATATTTATCGTATAAATGTAACATATAAAAAAAAAAAGTTTAAATATATATAATATATATATATATATGTATATTCAATACGTTATTATATAATTTTTTTAGTTAAATTTTATTAAACATAAAAAATTCCATCCATTTATGGTCTTTAGAAAATTATTAGAATATGATATTTAGAGAATAAAGTACATTATTGATATAAAAATTGTGAATTTTTATTTTATAATTATTAAATAACTATAATTTTTTTGACAACCTAAAAATCAGCTTATACTGTGATCACATAATAAATACGTGACATATGTGCTTATCTCTATGGTTCTTATTATCAATCTGTAACACTTATCAACATTACAAAAAAAAAAAAAAAAAAAAATCATGTCTTTCACATGGCGTAATATTTTAATACATAATCCGCTTTTGCAATATATTATATATATTATTATATTTGACAATTTTGTCGAGTAGAATTATATAAGGATTACATACCATATCCACAGTGACCTCTCCAACTACGGCGGATCCATGTTCTTTACGAAATTTTTTAACAACCTCTAGATGTTTCGGAATTTTCTCAGCCAAGATTTTTTTTAAGTCGGTGGAACTATCGCTCAACGATCTCAAAAATACAGTTGAAGTTATTTTCTGTAAAAAAAAGAAGAAATTAACTAATTCTGAATTTTTTTAAATTCTGTTAAATCTGAAAAAAATTTCATGAAAAATTGCTTATATAAAAATTAGCTATAAGAAAAGAACCTTTGAAAAATTATCATATTTTGGCGTATAGCTGTAACTGACATTAATGAGATATTTTCTGTTTTTGTACATTTGTGTTGATAAAATATAACTGATAAATTTAACAATATAAATATTATTTTAAATATAAAAATTTATATATAAAATAATTTATTTTCTAATTAAAAATATATAATTAATAATAATTACAAAAAATAATTATTAAATAAATTAAATAATATTATAAAAAAAATAAGGCATAAATTATAGTTTTCATGAACTAAATGATCATGAACAACTGACAGATTACATAAAAAGAACAAATGGCATTTAATTATATATTTACTTGATAGTTATGTAGTTGAAGGACTAACTTCGTAACATTGAAATAAAACTGTTGGCAAAATTATTTTATTTGTTATAATTTCAATATCATTTTCATTTTTTTTTGTTTTTATGCTCGTACTTATAAAATAGTTTTAAATATTAAAATAATTTTAAATAATTCTATAGAGAGAATATATAAAATTCTTCTATTGAATAAAAATTTATCAATTTATATATTTCACATCAAAAAAATTTATATGATTTATTAATTATTTATTAAATATTTAATTATCCTAATTCTATATTATTTTATATATTTTTTTTTTTTTTGCCTTTTCCCAAATTAAATTTAACACAAAAAAATAAATATTTTAATATATTTTAAATAAAAATAATATAAATTATTAGAGAAACTATTTTATACGAATGTATTGTAGAAATGAATTAATTTTAGATCAAAGAATCTATTGTACATTAATTTGCATTCAAAAAGAATCAACGATTATAAAAATTTTAATAAACTTTATCTTGAAATTGAAGAGTCATGCGTTAAAATTTATTATCATGTGTAGACAATAGGAAAAAAAATTATTATAATATTATGCAATACAAATATTGAATCTCATAATAATTTGCGAAAATACTCAATAATTTTTTTTAATTTCGTTTATTAATTTTTATTAATTTCGTTTTTTTTTTCTTTCACGAGCATATTTTTATTTCTGATAATATTGTAATACAAATAAACTGGTTAAATGATAACGGTTAGATTAAAATTAGTCATTTATGTTTCAATAAATCAATTTTTTTTTACGCATATTTTCAGATCTAATTTTTTTTTATTATCATCAAACAAAATATTCATTGTTTATAGACATAAATTTCTAGATAAAAGTAAATGTAGTTTGAAATCTGCGGAGAGCAAACATCGATTCGACCGCATTTTCGCGATGTGAATGAGAAATTAGGTCGAGGTAAAGCGAGAAGGTAAAACGGAACATCCGATGAAGATTGTCGAATTTTTATTTTCCATGATAATTTATGATTTTTCAATATTATAAATTGAATCGATCTTTTCTTGTTTATGATCTATACAAAGATTTTTTAACAAATAAAATTTTTTTCAAAATATAATGATTGTATATAATCATAGTGATATTCTTTGATAAGTGTCCTCTTAATTGACTTTTGTAAGTGTAATAATCACATTCGAATAATTATTCTCCGGATAAAACTTGGAATTGATGTTAAATATCAATTATTAATTATCTTGACCTTTCTATTAATTAATTTATTATTTATTATTGATCTTCAATTTATTACATATACATATATATATACATTTCCAATTATAATAGTAAATAATTTGTCAGCTAATGTTGAAAGTGAGGTTTAATTTTAACATAAAAATTAGATCTATTATATAATATATTGTTTAATGATTTCATTTATCAAAGAATAATAACTGTCAGAATTCACGTAATCCTAGAAAACGTATATTTATATATATTACAAAGAAGTTTTAAAATAGTCAAGAAGAGCAATATCTGTCATGAAAGAAACACGAGATTCATGAAATAAAAAAAAAAAAAAAAAAAAATATTGAAAACTAATGCCGTACATATGTATTTTAGAATTACATTGATTCATTGATTCTTTTTTGACCACCATTTAATCATCTATTGTAACTATGAATGTAGGAGTTCACCTAGAATGTTATTAAATATATATATACAGAACAAATATATTTGGATAATGGCCAGAGTTCCAAGTGGTCAATGACTAAAAATAAAGACTCACGTGTTCTATAATTTGACCTTTGCTACATAATGCACACGTGATAAGAAAATTAAGCTACAAGAATGTATTCTTTACAATACCATCAATATTAACAAATTATATAATGTTAAAAAATTGTTACATACATACATTTCACAAGGACATTTGAAGTTTACGTAAAAACTTAAGAATCGTTACTTTTAAGAATCATTATCTCATTTGAAATATTAAACTGTAAAAAACCTATATTGATTATTTTTATTTTCAATATTTTATTACTCCAGTTAGTGATAAAATTAAATGTTTTTTTTTTCATTTATATTTTTTGAGAATGACTCAATCGATCAATAAATAATTAACTTTGGATCACTTATTAAGTTTGAATTAAAAAGTAAAGCAAGAAAGTGCTATGCGTTATGATTTGATGCATTCATATGCCAAGAATTTATTGTACTAACAGTAAGTAACAATATACTTAAGATGTAATACAAGACGGATATCAGATGGTAACCGCAACGATGTAATAAAATACTAATTGAACAGATTGACAGTGACTTTTATTTCCGTTGTGCATATCGTTACAAATCAGATCGAGATTTAACCCACGACGATCCAATTCCTCCGTTATTGATCAGTTTGTCAGATCGAGAATTATATTACGCATTTGATGAAAGTAAAAAAAGAATTATTCATTAGAATTATATCATTATTCATTTATATTATAAATGAAGAAGTTAATTAATTAAATTGAGTTAATAATAATGGAACATTAAATTGGGAAAATACATCAATGGAGAATAAACAAAAAAATATTGATCTAACTCTATCCAATATATTCATCGGATATACCATAATTCTATTGCCATTTATAAAGCTTCAACGATCTTTACAAAGCTTGTTTAATAATGAGAACGCCTCTGAAAACTATTTCAATGAGTTCATTGTTGAAAGATGTAAAAATTTATTAAAATGGAAAGAAAAAGAAAAATTCGTGATATTATCTAATTTAAAGATAATTTAAATAAAAATTTTTTGAAAATTTTTATCATTAAAAAATGAATGATGAATTTTAATTAAATATGTGTATTTCTCTCTTGAAAATAAATATTGTAATATAAATAATTAATTGTAAAATTGAAACTTATTCACTTAAGGAATTCAAGAAAAGTATATTGTAATGTAATGTATGTATATTGTATTGTAAGTAAGTGTAATGTCGATTGAGAAATCAAGAACTTTCTTAATCAATTAACTTTCACCATAAACGATTCATTTTCACTTTCATCCTCACCTACATTCCTTCCATCTAATAGATTGATTAGACAATAATATGAAAAATATTTTAATAATTATTATTATTAACACAATTATTTATTTTTTAAAGTTACATGTAAATATAAAGTAATATAATCATAAAATAAATAAAAAAAAAGATGTAAAAGGAAAAATATTGATTCGTTAATTATAGTATCTTGTTCTTAATTATAGTTTTGTGATTTTAAAAATATTTATAATGATCGATTTATTATGTTTTTAATAATTTTGTATTATATAGCTATTATTTACGTGACTTAAAGTGTATTAATTTATAATGTAAAATTGATTTATAGTATTGATTGTTGACAGAGAATATCTAAAAACATATAAAATTACTGAACTAATAATAATATATACATTGATACAATATATCTAAAAAGCTTCTGATTCTTTCCATGAGTAATGAAGAAAATCCTAAGTGAAAGAGAAAACGCACTTTTCTCTTTTTATTTAAGAGTTAAGCGTTTTATTAAGCGTTAAATCTATAAAATGGACTTAATTTTATTGTTTTATATTTTATAACATTCAACTTCAAGATTATATACTTTACTCAAGGATTACCAAATTGGAAAAATACGATTCCGCTTTGTTTCTCAGATATGCGTGTATACATCTTAATGTACACATGTAGAGAACGTATCACATTTTTAATAAAAAAAAAATTTAATCCACTGATAATATATTGATAAATATAAGATTTAAAAGATAAACAAAGAGAAGGAATTATATGAAATATAAAGTAAATATTAAATTCAAATCATATAATATAATATTAATTGATTCATAAGATTCTTTTATATTACCATTCTTTCTATTCTAGTAAGTAAAAATATTAAGCTATAAAACTAATGATAAAACTAGTTCCTAAACTAGTTTTTTCCTAATTCTTACATTTTAATCAGAAAACAAATACAAAATTGATTTATGCAATCGTCTAGTTAAATCTATAACAAAGATTAGAAGCAGCGTATAATTGAACATATTATACGAATAAATTTATTACTTCCTACTTATAAGGCAACGAATTTTCCTTTTATAACGATATTTAACCAATTAAAGATTTCGCAAAAAACAAAATGATTTTCTAAATTATATAAATTATATTTTTCGATATATGTGCAATTCCAAACGTAATTTAAAGAAAAAAAAAAAAGAATGACAAGGATCGATTTCGAATCAATGAATTGATTCTATCGCGATGAACATGGATAATCGTTCCACGTGTAATATATGTATATATTCACACATTTGACGTCATTCATCGCGCGCTATTCATTTTGCACCATGTGACTCGGAATGATATTATTTCTGCCCATAATCGTTTAAATTCTTCTTATTTTTTAATCATTTATTGTACGATATATTGACCCTTATGATCAATGATATCTTTCAAGAAATCTAATCAAAACATACGTAACTCCATTATCGTACAATCTCGATCGCTTTGAATTGGTATTATAAAAGTTGGAACATTTAAATTATTCTTAAAAATTTGAATTTTGAGAAATTCAAAATCTCTTTCATTTTCAATATAATAAATGAATAATTTATTGGTATTGCAAAAAATTCATACGATATGACAATGAACGAACGTTGAATGATCGTATATAATTTTATTGTTGAACTTTGGGTACACGCGTCAACGGTATTAGGTCAATTGCATTACTCATTATTACATTATCACGATTATAACTTGGTCTCTTATTGATATTTGAACAGAAAGGCCCTATCTTTATCTCGCATATTTAAAGTTTGTTCTGTTGATATAATTTAATTAAATAACCCGATTGAATTGTAAACTTTTAAATTTTTAATTTTTATTTCAATATTATTAGAACAAATTGCTATTATTTTGAACAAAATAGAATTTCATTGAAGTTTCATGAAATCATAATAATGTTGTATTGAAAATTTTTTTATATTTATATTTTTTTTTTTATGTTATTTTTAATTATACATATACATATTGATTTATATTTGGATAAATATGAAAAAAATGTATTGCTTTTCTGAAAGAAAATTTCCATGAAATGCGCGAATGCACATTTCAACGAAATGAAGATCTTTGACCTTACTTTTTTTTTCGCTCGTAAGTTTATTCTCATCAAGAACAAGTTTTTGTTTGATCCTCATTATATATATATATATATATAAGTATCATGTGATCTAAAGAATTTTAATTTCTTCAACATACATGGATGTTTAATCTTATTCTTATATATTGTGAAAGAACGTTACAATGATATAGAATGAATTATTTCAAAATTAAAAAAGAATTAAATTAGATTGGATCTTCAAATATTTTTTTCAAAAATACAGAAATACAACATCAATATGCTAAAAAAAATTTTAATCGATACTTAAACATTTTTTATCACTAACATTTTAACATTGTTTTACAATTAATAAAATTAATTTTTTAAAAAATTCAAGGAAAGCAAACTAAATATTGATTGGTATATTTTGAAAAAATTTCTTATTATAATTATATTACTTAATTTAACTATACTATTATTTTATACAGAATATAGTATTTTAATCTTTATTAAAATAAAAAAATAGAATATCTATCAATGGAATTTTCGCAAAAAATATTCTTATCAATTTGCATAAATGTATAAACATAAAATTTAATCTTAATTAAATAAAGATATACAATTTCTTTGATTAATTGTTTGCATTTATGTAAAAGACTATACAGCACTCATTATCAATGATTACATAACTAAGCTTGTGAAGGGCATTATCAGATAGAACACACCCGTGAACTACAATTATCTAATTGATTTCGCGCCATATAATCATCGAATGGCGCTAAAATGACCGAGAGGAGGGTGTCACGCATGATCCAATCTTTATTAACCCTGAAATTCAATCATCTTACCGACAATTGGACGTTTCTATTTAACTTCACTTGAATTCAAAGTTATTAAACAATGATTCCACTATATTTTTTTAATATATTTCATAATATCTTTTTATTGAAGCAATGAAAAAATTAATTTTAATTGAATTATAAGAATTTTATATAAAATATAAAAATGAATTTAATAAAATTTAACTTTTTCTTTTACAATTTTTAATTGTTATATTGTTGCTAATAAATTATTTTATAAAGTATTTGAATATTCAAGTTAATTTGAAATATTATCTATTTTAAAATATCGATAAATTAAATTAGCTTATATAAATATTAAAAATATAATTCTATATATTATAGAAAAAGAAGAGAGAAAGAGAGAAAAAAGAAATGATTCTGATTTAGCATTACAAGGTCATGTTCATATATCTATGATATTAGATAATCGATGAACCATCTATAACTCGATATAGAATTTCTAAATCTGCCAAAAATTACAATAGATATATATTAAAGTATATAGCTATCAACTTTAAAATTTGAGAAATAGAGAATTCAAATGATTTTAATATACATAAAAAAAAAAAAAAAAATAAATCAGATACTTATATATATAAAACAATATATATAAGTAAATAAAAAAAATCAGTTCATGTAATAATATTTAAAAAAAATTTATAACAAGCTATATAAAATTTGATAAATAGGTATTAGTCAAATATATAGGTCATGAAATAATTATTAAAATGAAAGAGGATAATATAAATTTTAACCTTGAATTCATTCTAAAATTATCACATCTTACGAAATTATGTCGTGCACTTCTCAATGAATATGTCGAAATAAAAAATGTTTAAACATTGTGAGATATACTACTTACAAATATGTGTAATCATAAAATTTGGTGTAAATTTATATTATCGCCAAATTTAAGTTTTGGCGATTGTATTAAAGTTTGATTATGTAAAGAAAAGTATATAAGATAAGTATATTATGGCGATAAATTATATCTAGAAATCGATTGATTTGATTTTCATTAAATTATTATTTTAATTTTTGTATTGATAAATGAATCTAATATTTTGTTATTTTTTTTTTCATTATTACATATTATATTATATAATTTTATGTTTTAGCTAATTAATATTAAATTTATGTAAACACTATAATTTTTAATTTTACTTTTCATTAAAATTTTAAAATATTGTATTTCACACGTAAAATTTCATAGATAAAAATTAAAACTATTAAAATATTTAACCAATAATATTATGTATATTATTGAAATATCATTTATAATAGCTGAATAATTAATACATCCGGTATATAATTTATGAGATAATTTATTAGATAATATTCAATAATTATATGTCTTTTAAAAATTTATTACGTAATCACAATGAAGTTCAAATTAATATCAATTTTTAGTACTTAGATAAATCCTATATCATATATAATTGTGATGTATATTTTTAAATAATTAATCAATATACGTATATATACTTTATGATCTTCACAATATTTTATATCAGTATTGAATGCAATGATTAAATTCAATAAAGTGCTTTACATTAGAGCTCAAAAGATATTGCTTCAAAATACTAAGCATTATTGAAAAGATTCGAAAGATGTTTGCGAATATTTGTTCGATATATAGAAAATCTTTGATCTCATATAGCTTTTATAGCTGACATTTTACCTATTCAATCAATAAATACAACCTAATATCTTGCTAATATGTGTTTCGAAAAAAATAAATAATAATAAATATTTATTTTTATATTATTATTTATTTGAAATTCTCCATTATTATGAGAGACAATAAAATATGTTAAACACCTGCTTATTATTCGAATTTCATATCGAAATGATATAAAGTGGTTTTGAAATCACTTAAATATATTGTGTATCCAAATTACTTAATCTGAAATAAATTTATAAATTTACCTGAATTTCTAAACAATGTTTTGGACCAAAACGGAATAACGCCATTGTTCTTTATATCCTGGCTTATGGATCCTTCTTTCTTGCTTGTTATCGTCAACACCAAGTGACCACGCGGAGCTCTGGCGCCCAACTCAACTAACTCCTCTGTTCGTTCGTCATGAATATTTCTACAGCGCATGCGTGAAACAGCAAGTGTCCTCAAAGGATCATTTTTACTTATAAATCTGCCACGTTACGTTCATAAGAAATCTTAAAATTAATTTTTTTAATTCTTAATAATTATTTTAAAAATATTAAAAGATAATATTTAGATTTTATAATAAAAAACAATAGAATGCATAATAAATTTTAATAAAGATTTCAATGTTATTTTTACAATAAATTAAATATTTTAATATTGTTTCAGTATAGGGAATTTTGATAATTGGTAATCCATGTTAAATTTGGCGCGAAATATAAGTATATTTAAATGTATCACATATATATAAAGAAAGCTACTAACATTTTTTAACAATATTATATACATATATAAATTTTGACATTTATAATTTTTCATCTTTATAATATAATTATTTAATCATTTGAATTTCATAAAAAATGCCAAATTAATAAAAAATGCCAAGTTTATCACATATCTCTGATGATAACGATGGTCTAAAATTTATAAATATATGAATAAATATAAATAAATAATTTTCACATTATCTTTTTTTATATAATAATAAAATATAATTAATAATTACTTATTCAATGTGAAAAAATGGAAACCACAAGTAGTTCTACTTGCAATAATATCTTTTATAATAGTTTTTAATAATTCTATTCCATAAATACGTACTTCTTCATCATTATCTTTTATACATTGCAAATCATTTAAAATAATTTGAGGTATTTTAACATTACAAATTTTTGCCATTTTTTGAAAACTTGTATAATTTGGAATTGGAAATATACCTGGTATAATTGGAACATTAATTCCAATTTGTTTACAATCATTCACAAATTTAATAAATATGTTTGCTTCAAAGAAAATTTGTGTTATTATAAAATCTGCTCCTGCATCAACCTTTAAATTAAAAAAAAATTAATGTTTTTAATATAAAGTGATATATAAAGTAATGATATTATTAAATGATATTAAAGTAAATACTTTTTCTTTCAAATAAATTAAATCCATTTCTTTAGATAATGATTTTGGATGCATTTCTGGATAACCAGCAACACAAATGGAAAATATTTCACCAAATTGATTTCTTATGAAACGTACTAAATCAACTGCATATGGAAACTCACTATTTGTATTTGATGAATCTAGAATTTTTTTTATAAAATTAAATTAACATAAAAACTTTTATTATTAATCAAAAATTCTATATATAACTTTTTCAAATAATGTTTATTTTTAATTACCACCCTTTAATACAAAAATATTGCGTATACCGCGATCTAATGTTTTTTTTAGTATAATTTTTACATCATTACGAGTTAAGTTGTTAGATGTAAGATGTAAAAGTATATTATTGGAAAATATATTACATATATCTGAAGATAAATAGTTTTTTATTTCATTTTTCATATGTTTCCATGTTAGTGCATAAAAAAGTGGATGATATTTATTCATTTCCATAAAAAAGCTAATAACCAAAATTTTTATTTGTATAGAAATATATAGAAATATAAATATATTGAATTTTTATGAAATATAAAAATATACTTACCTTTTATAAAAATCATTGTTTTCCACACGCATAAATTCAAAACTACAAAATATAGTATTTGTGTCAATTACATTTTTTAATTTATTTCTTAAATCAACAATTTTGTGTTCAATATCTTTAGATTGATAACCATTTCTGATATTATCAATATATTGATTGTATGTTTTACGTTTTAATACAGTTTTTTTCATGATATTTTTTAATTTAAGTATAAAAAACAATTAACAATGAAAAATTTTTTCATATACTTTATATTGTATAACATTCTCGTTATCGAATTGCGCAATACAGGAATTAATTATATATACATAAAATTAGTTTTCTTATGATGAAATAATTTCTAAAGTACTAATATATAAAAAATAAAAAATTAATATTATAAAAATATTATATTTGAAAAATTATTAACATATTTGTCAAAATATTAATATTTTTATTATTTGATCTAATTTTATTTTGTAAATTATTATATTTTCTTATGTCTTATATATTTTTTAATTAGTATTTAATATTTTTGAATAAAATACAAAAATTTTTAATATCATTTATTGTTAATTTATTGTTACATTTTTTTTGATAAATACAATTTTCTACAAACTTTTGTTATTGGAATATCATAGACAGGTGGTATACCACCTGGAATAGTTTCTTTTTTTGGACATGAATATTTATCTGTAATAGTTGTAATATCATTAATATCTGGTGTCATAGACAAGTTTATAGCTGGATAAATAATAAATGCAAATATTGCAAGGGCAGTTAAAGCCCAAATTGGAATTGCTATGGCCCAATATTTAGAAGGCCAATATGTTAATCCTAACTCGTATAAAATTTGATCTGGTATTATAGCCCATACCAGAAATAAAAGAAATAACATATTTGAACTTATGTATAAAGCATATCCATAAACAGATCTTGGTTCATATGGAGCTGGAGTATGTTCCATTTTATAAAAAAATAATATAAAAATAATTTTAAAAATAATGAATATTTACTAATAATACTTAATAATAATCATAATTTGATACAGGTGGGCCAAAAAGTTGCAAAGTTTTTGTTACTAAAATTATACTATCAAAAAATGATGTCACTGCCACTCTAACTTTTCGTTCCTCAGTTCCAGAAATTTCTCTATAAAAAATAATATAAAATTATAAATTATATATAAATATATATCATATTTAAATATGTATTAATAAATATAAAATACAATATAATTTACATTTGTAATAAATTATTGTCCAGTTTCAAAGATTTTGAAATACTTCTTGAAGGCTCTGCATCAACTCTCAATACTTGATAAACAATTTCTGCTTCTCTTGATGAAGGAAAAGGTATTAACAAATTTCTATACAAGATTATTAAGGTTATTTTTATATTTGTTTTATAAATTATATATTATATTAATGAAAAATCATTACATATTTTAAAGGATACACATTAAAAGTACTCATGACATTTCATTAATAATTCATTAATATAAAAATATTTTTTGTAGTATTAATTATAATCTACATAGAAACGTATATAACTTATCTTATTTTACTTGCATATTTTGATATATTTAAATAATTAAAAATATTTAATTATTCATTTATAATAACTATTAATTGTGATTTGTTATATATAATAATTTATTAATTTGATTACTTTTTATAATATGATTATTATTTTATTAGTATTAATATATATTTAAAATATGATATAACTGATGTATAACTATATATATATAAGTTTAGTAATTTTCTATCAAAGTTGACAAATATCGGGACAAAATGGTTGCCATTGACGTAAGAAAATAGCAAAATGGGGGAATTGCAGAAGAATAATACTTCCGTTAATATTCTTCGTGACTTGTGTAGTTTTTTCTCCCACTTAACTTATCTTATTTTATATAACTTATCTTATTTTACTTGCATATTTTGATATATTTAAATAATTAAAAATATTTAATTATTCATTTATAATAACTATTAATTGTGATTTGTTATATATAATAATTTATTAATTTGATTACTTTTTATAATATGATTATTATTTTATTAGTATTAATATATATTTAAAATATGATATAACTGATGTATAACTATATATATATATATAAGTTTAGTAATTTTCTATCAAAGTTAACAAATATCGGGACAAAATGGTTGCCATTGACGTAAGAAAGTAGCAAAATAGGGGAATTGCAGAAGAATAATACTTCCGTTTTTAATATTCTTCGTGACTTGTGTAGTTTTTTCTCCCACTTAACGGGACATCGTTTCCCCCACTCTTTATTACTTTTGCCTCGCAACTGAAAAGCTGTATTTCAGTCAAGCTTTAGTTGAAGCTTATATTCGCTAAACACGACGCTTTTATAGCGTAAGAGCTTTTATAGCCTTTATAAATAATATCAAAACTTGATATAATCTTGGAATAATATATATTAAATGTGAATCAGTATATATTAAATGTGAATCAGTATATATTAAATGTGAAAAACATTTAATAAAAAACATTTATTATATATATTTTATATATATTTATTATATTTTTTATATAATGGGTCGAAGAAAAAGTAAAAGAAAGCCCCCAAGTAAAAAAAAAGCAATTCAACCATTAGACACACAATTTAATTGTCCATTTTGTAATCATGAAAAATCATGTGAGGTTAAGATGTACGTTGAGTTAAAATATTATAATAATTTTATCGCTAATTTTTATATTTATATTGTTTGAATTAAAATTTTTATCTTTTTAATTACAGGGATAAATCAAGAAATACTGCAAGAATTACATGTAGAGTTTGTTTAGAAGATTTTCAAACAACAATCAATCTACTTTCAGAACCTTTAGATGTATACAATGATTGGATTGATGCATGTGAAAGTGCAAATTGAAAATTATTTCGATGTTTAATTCAAATTTATTATCGATAATCAAATTATTATTGATAGATTTATTTATTTCTTCCTTTTACTAAATTGTAAACATTTTATAACACAATGAATATTAAATTGTACACAACGCATAAGTAAGATACTTTGCTATATACTTATATATTAATGAAAAGATATCTATAATTCTGTAAATTTAATATTTTATTAGTTTAAAATAATACAACTTTATATATGTCTTATTACAGTATAGTATATACAGTAAGTTACTAATTTTAATTATATGATATTCATATAATTATATATGTTAGTTTTTTATATTATTCATATTATAAAAATAACAAAAGTAATAAATGTAATTGTAATAACCTATGTATGTAAAAAGGAAATATGTAATATTTT